>NC_092096.1:19025226-19335226 GCF_045679555.1 Salvelinus alpinus
ACACAGAACACTGCAGACACCACACACACACCATCACAGAAGCGCTTAACGATCATTGTCAGAGGCACGCACTGCAGGGCTCCAATGACGCTGGTGGTTGATGTCATAAGGCAGTAGTCACAGATCTGAGTTAACCTTACAGCCCTTTTCCTGGAGCTAGCGAGCATTACACTTGACATTCTCACCCATGACTGTCTGACTACTGCTGACATGTAGCCAATGCTGCCTCCCGGTCATGTCTGGTCATGCTGACTGTCTGACTACTGCTGACATGTAGCCAATGCTGCCTCCCGGTCATGTCTGGTCATGCTGACTGTCTGACTACTGTATACACACATATATACTGTATACACCCCCCTACTCACATATATACTGTATACACCCCCCTACACACATATATACTGTATACACCCCCCTACTCACATATATACTGTATACACCCCCCTACTCACATATATACTGTATACACCCCCCTACACACATATATACTGTATACACCGCCCTACACACATATATACTGTATACACCCCCCTACTCACATATATACTGTATACACCCCCTTACACACATATATACTGTATACACTCATGCACCAAAACCAAATACAACACACACACAGAACACTGCAGACACCACACACACACCATCACAGAAGCGCTTAACGATCATTGTCAGAGGCACGCACTGCAGGGCTCCAATGACGCTGGTGGTTGATGTCATAAGGCAGTAGTCACAGATCTGAGTTAACCTTACAGCCCTTTTCCTGGAGCTAGCGAGCATTACACTTGACATTCTCACCCATGACTGTCTGACTACTGCTGACATGTAGCCAATGCTGCCTCCCGGTCATGTCTGGTCATGCTGACTGTCTGACTACTGCTGACATGTAGCCAATGCTGCCTCCCGGTCATGTCTGGTCATGCTGACTGTCTGACTACTGCTGACATGTAGCCAATGCTGCCTCCCGGTCATGTCTGGTCATGCTGACTGTCTGACTACTGCTGACATGTAGCCAATGCTGCCTCCCGGTCATGTCTGGTCATGCTGACTGTCTGACTACTGCTGACATGTAGCCAATGCTGCCTCCCGGTCATGTCTGGTCATGCTTCTGTCACACTGCTTGCATAGTTCCATGTTTGTTGGTTGTCATTTTGGTTGCATGTTGGATGTTGCACGTTTTCTTATACAAGTACACTTTCCACCTGTAGTAACAGCAAATTAGTCAAATGTCTAAACAAGGCTTCCAGACAAGGTGTTATGGCAATCACGTATAATAAGGGAAGCACAGTCACAAGCTGCCCAGTGACACGAACCTACCAGACGAGTTAAATTACTTCTATGCTTGCTTCGAGGCAAGTAATACTGAAACATGCATGAGAGCACCAGCTGTTCGAAATGACTGTGTGATTACGCTCTCCGTAGCCGATGTGAGTAAGACCTTTAAACAGGTCAACATTCACAAGTCCGCAGGGCCAGATGGATTACCAGGACGTGTACACCGAGCATGAGCTGACCAACTAACAAAAGTCTTCACTGACATGTTCAACCTGTCCCTGACTGAGCAGACCACCATAGTCAAACAGACCACCCTAGTCCCTGTGCCCAAGAACACTACACTACAGAACACTGCAGCACACTACAGAACACTACAGAACACTACAGAACACTGCAGCACTAGGACAGAGATAATATTGAAAAAAATCAACAACAAGGTTTGCCTCCACTTACTGATCAGTACATTGATCATTTAAATCAGGGATGTCAAAATCATTCCACGGAGGGCAGAGTGTCTGCAGGTTTTTGGTTTCAATTATGACATAGACTACCAGCTGAGGGGAGTTCCTTACTTATTAGTGACCTTCATTTCTCAATTACAAGGGAGGAGTGAGAACCTGCAGCCACACGGCCCCCCGTGGAATGAGTTTAACACGTGGATGAAGTCCTCACCATGTGAAAAACATGGGAGCTGGTCAGAGTGAATGGCAGGACCATACTACTGTACACTCTTAGAAACATGGGAGCTGGTCAGTGTGAATGGCAGGACCATACTACTGTACACTCTTAGAAACATGGGAGCTGGTCGGTGTGAATGGCAGGACCATACTACTGTACACTCTTAGAAACATGGGAGCTGGTCAGAATGAATGGCAGGACCATACTACTGTACACTCTTAGAAACATGGGAGCTGGTCAGAGTGAATGGCAGGACCATACTACTGTACACTCTTAGAAACATGGGAGCTGGTCAGAGTGAATGGCAGGACCATACTACTGTACACTCTTAGAAACATGGGAGCTGGTCAGAGTGAATGGCAGGACCATACTACTGTACACTCTTAGAAAAAAGGGTTCCAAAAGGGTTCTTTGGCTTTCCCCATAGGAGAGCCCTTTTTGGTTCCAGGTAGAACCCTTTTGGGTTCCATGTAGAACCCTCTGTAGAAAGGTTTTCTTTCTACAGAGGAGCAGGGAGCAGGGAGCAGGGAGCAGGGAACAGGGAGCAGGGAGCAGGGAACAGGGAGCAGGGAGCAGGGAACAGGGAGCAGGGAACAGGGAGCAGGGAACAGGGAGCAGGGAGCAGGGAGCAGGGAACAGGGAGCAGGGAGCAGGGAACAGGGAACAGAGAACAGAGAACAGGGAGCAGGGAACAGGGAACAGGGAGCAGGGAGCAGGGAACAGGGAGCAGGGAGCAGGGAGCAGGGAGCAGGGAGCAGGGAACAGGGAGCAGGGAGCAGGGAACAGGGAGCAGGGAACAGGGAGCAGGGAACAGGGAGCAGGGAGCAGGGAGCAGGGAACAGGGGGCAGGGAGCAGGGAACAGAGAACAGAGAACAGAGAACAGAGAACAGGGAGCAGGGAGCAGGGAGCAGGGAACAGGGAGCAGGGAGCAGGGAACAGGGAGCAGGGAGCAGGGAGCAGGGAGCAGGGAGCAGAGAACAGAGAACAGGGAGCAGGGAGCAGGGAGCAGGGAGCAGGGAACAGGGAACAGGGAACAGGGAGCAGGGAGCAGGGAGCAGGGAGCAGGGAGCAGGGAACAGAGAACAGAGAACAGAGAACAGGGAGCAGGGAGCAGGGAACAGGGAACAGGGAGCAGGGAGCAGGGAGCAGGGAGCAGGGAACAGAGAACAGAGAACAGAGAACAGAGAACAGAGAACAGAGAACAGAGAACAGAACAGGGAGCAGGGAGCAGGGAGCAGGGAGCAGGGAACAGGGAACAGGGAACAGGGAGCAGGGAGCAGGGAGCAGAGAACAGAGAACAGAGAACAGAGAACAGAGAACAGAGAACAGAGAACAGGGAACAGGGAGCAGGGAGCAGAGAGCAGAGAGCAGAGAGCAGAGAGCAGAGAGCAGAGAGCAGAGAGCAGAGAGCAGAGAGCAGAGAGCAGAGAGCAGAGAGCAGAGAGCAGGGAGCAGAGAACAGAGAACAGAGAACAGAGAACAGAGAACAGGGAGCAGGGAGCAGGGAGCAGGGAGCAGGGAACAGGGAGCAGGGAGCAGGGAGCAGGGAACAGGGAGCAGGGAGCAGGGACTGAGGAGCTATACATGCATGCCTGCAGGTGCTTCTACACCTGCATTGCTTGCTGTTTGGGGTTTTAGGCTGGGTTTCTGTACAGCACTTCGAGATATTAGCTGATGTACGAAGGGCTATATAAAATAAACTTGATTTGATTTGATTTGATGCCTCTGCCGGTGGAATTAGATCCTCTCCTCTGTTTACCACCTCTTCTTCCCTTTCTCTTTTCCTCTTCCTCCCTCCTCTGTAGAAAGGTTTTCTACATGGAACCCAAAAGGGTTCTACCTGGAACCAGAAAGGGTTCTTCAAAGGGTTCTCCTATGGGGACAGCCGTGGAACCATTTAAGGTTCTAGATAGAACATGTTTTTCTGAGCATAGCCTATGCACTAAACTAGCCTAGTGAATGACAGTGAAACTGGTGAAGGGGCTGGTGGGTGGGCTGAATGAGCATCTTCCCCCTGTATCCGTCCTGATTTGTCACGGACGCTTTGGGCTGTAAAGCCGACTTCCATCATGATCTGATGAAAAAAAAGAAAGAGAAAATTGACGGCGAATGAAAACTCACGCAAACCTCTGTCTCTCTCTCCTCCCCTCCTAAATGATTGTGGTCATCACATGATGACAGAGAGAGAGACCCTTTCCTTAATACTCCTGGTCCCTTTAAATAGCTGAGTGTCACTGTACATCCTCCAGCTTCAAGACTACCACCAAGCAACACAGAATGTCCAGGAACAACATCAAACAAGGTAGCTACCTCTAAGAACAAGCCAGGGCAGTGCATGCAGAGAGCAGAGAGCAGGGAGCAGGGAGCAGGGAGCAGGGAGCAGGGAGCAGGGAGCAGGGAGCAGGGAGCAGGGAGCAGGGAGCAGGGAGCAGGGACCAGGGACCAGGGACCAGAGACCAGGGACCAGGGACCAGGGACCAGGGACCAGAGACCAGAGACCAGGGACCAGGGACCAGGGACTGAGGACTTATACATGCATGCCTCTGCCGGTGGAATTAGATCCTCTCCTCTGTTTACCACCTCTTCTTCCCTTTCTCTTTTCCTCTTCCTCCCTCAGTGTTGTCTCTTCTCCTTCTGCATAGGTTAAGTCCTGAGATTACAGACTAGTACTAAAACACTTGAAGTAGGCATTCTAGAGTTAAGTCAACAAGTTACTATATCATTGTGTTTACTTGATATCTACCTACACAAATATCTAGCTAGAACAAAGTGTTAATAAGATTTTAAAAATGTCGGTGTTGTCTCTTCTCCTTCTATCCTTCTGTCAGTGTCAGTGTTGTCTCTTCTCCTTCTATCCTTCTGTCAGTGTCAGTGTTGTCTCTTCTCCTTCTATCCCTCTGTCAGTGTTGTCTCTTCTCCTTCTATCCCTCTGTCAGTGTCAGTTTTGTCTCTCTTCATCCTCTTCTCCTTCTATCCCTCTGTCAGTGTCAGTGTTGTCTCTTCTCCTTCTATCCCTCTGTCAGTGTTGTCTCTTCTCCTTCTATCCCTCTGTCAGTGTCAGTGTTGTCTCTTCTCCTTCTATCCCTCTGTCAGTGTTGTCTCTTCTCCTTCTATCCCTCTGTCAGTGTCAGTGTTGTCTCTTCTCCTTCTATCCCTCTGTCAGTGTCAGTGTTGTCTCTTCATCCTCTTCTCCTTCTATCCCTTTGTCAGTGTCAGTGTTGTCTCTCTTCTCCTTCTATCCCTCTGTCAGTGTCAGTGTTGTCTCTTCTCCTTCTATCCCTTTGTCAGTGTCAGTGTTGTCTCTCTTCTCCTTCTATCCCTCTGTCAGTGTCAGTGTTGTCTCTTCTCCTTCTATCCCTCTGTCAGTGTCAGTGTTGTCTCTTCATCCTCTTCTCCTTCTATCCTTCTGTGAGTGTCAGTGTTGTCTCTTCTCCTTCTATCCTTCTGTCAGTGTCAGTGTTGTCTCTTCTCCTTCTATCCTTCTGTCAGTGTCAGTGTTGTCTCTTCTCCTTCTATCCCTCTGTCAGTGTCAGTGTTGTCTCTCTTCATCCTCTTCTCTAGGCTGGTGAGACAGGATCCAAAGCTCTCCCTCTATCCTGACCTTTCCTCCTTCTCATTGCTCTTCTCATTGTCCCCCTCTCCCTCCTGTCCTCATCCCTTCTCCCTCTATCTTTCCACCAGTTTGAGTGCTGCATCTGCCTTGTGAGACAGGATCCCATCCTCACCTCTCTCTGTTCCTCTTCTCACTCTCTCTCTGCCAGCTGCTCCTGACATGCTGGCTGGTGAGACAGGATCCCATCCTCACCTCTCTCTGTTCCTCTTCTCACTCTCTCTCTGCCAGCTGCTCCTGACAGGCTGGCTGGTGAGACAGGATCCCATCCCCACCTCTCTATGTTCCTCTTCTCACTCTCTCTCTGCCAGTGTCAGTGCTGCTCCTGGCTGGTGAGACAGGATCCCATCCTCACCTCTCTCTGTTCCTCTTCTCACTCTCTCTCTGCCAGTGTCAGTGCTGCTCCTGGCTGGTGAGACAGGATCCCATCCTCACCTCTCTCTGTTCCTCTTCTCACTCTCTCTCTGCCAGTGTCAGTGCTGCTCCTGGCTGGTGAGACAGGATCCCATCCTCACCTCTCTCTGTTCCTCTTCTCACTCTCTCTCTGCCAGTGTCAGTGCTGCTCATGGCTGGTGAGACAGGATCCCATCCTCACCTCTCTCTGTTCCTCTTCTCACTCTCTCTCTGCCAGTATCAGTGCTGCTCCTGGCTGGTGAGACAGGATCCCATCCTCACCTCTCTCTGTTCCTCTTCTCACTCTCTCTCTGCCAGCTGCTCCTGACAGGCTGGCTGGTGAGACAGGATCCCATCCTCACCTCTCTCTGTTCCTCTTCTCACTCTCTCTCTGCCAGTATCAGTGCTGCTCCTGGCTGGTGAGAGAGGATCCCATCCTCACCTCTCTCTGTTCCTCTTCTCACTCTCTCTCTGCCAGTGTCAGTGCTGCTCCTGGCTGGTGAGAAGATCCTGTCCTCTCCCTCTATTACCCTCCTCTCTCTCAACTCCTTGAAACTCCTCTCTATTTTTCTACTCCCTCTATCACTCTCCTCTCCTCTTCTCATCATCTTCATCATTCTCCCTCTCTCTTCCAGCGTGGGCTCTTCTTCTGGTGTTGGTGTGTGTGGAGCTGTGTGGCAGTGGCAGGGCGAGCGCGGCGCCTATCTGTGTCCACGGCCAGGCGGGGTGCCACTTCCTCTCCCTGGCAGACCTCTTTGACCGGGTCATCCAGCACAGTGCCAGGATGCACAGCATCTCCAGTGACCTGCACTCTGAATTCGTAAGTCCCCTTACCTTTCTCTAGTATGGTCACGGTTACCTCTTTCTTTCTCTCTTTCTCTCTCTCTCTGTATGTCTATCACTAATGACACAGTCCTAGTCTCTTTCTCTCTCTCTCTGTATGTCTGTCACTAATGACACAGTCCTAGTCTCTTTCTCTCTCTCTCTGTATGTCTCTGTCACTAATGACACAGTCCTAGTTTCTTTCTCTCTCTCTCTGTATGTCTGTCACTAATGACACAGTCCTAGTCTCTTTCTCTCTCTCTCTCTATGTCTGTCACTAATGACACAGTCCTAGTCTCTTTCTCTCTCTCTCTCTATGTCTGTCACTAATGACACAGTCCTAGTCTCTTTCTCTCTCTCTCTCTATGTCTGTCACTAATGACACAGTCCTAGTCTCTTTCTCTCTCTCTCTCTGTATGTCTCTGTCACTAATGACACAGTCCTAGTCTCTTTCTCTCTCTCTCTCTATGTCTGTCACTAATGACACAGTCCTAGTCTCTTTCTCTCTCTCTCTCTATGTCTGTCACTAATGACACAGTCCTAGTCTCTTTCTCTCTCTCTCTGTGTCTGTCACTAATGACACAGGCTAGTCTCTTTCTCTCTCTCTCTATGTCTATCACTAATGACACAGTCCTAGTCTCTTTCTCTCTCTCTCTGTGTCTGTCACTAATGACACAGTCCTAGTCTCTTTCTCTCTCTCTCTATGTCTGTCACTAATGACACAGTCCTAGTCTCTTTCTCTCTCTCTCTATGTCTGTCACTAATGACACAGTCCTAGTCTCTTTCTCTCTCTCTCTGTATGTCTCTGTCACTAATGACACAGTCCTAGTCTCTCTCTCTCTCTCTCTGTCTGTCACTAATGACACAGTCCTAGTCTCTCTCTCTCTCTCTGTATGTCTATCACTAATGACACAGTCCTAGTCTCTTTCTCTCTCTCTCTGTATGTCTGTCACTAATGACACAGTCCTAGTCTCTTTCTCTCTCTCTCTGTATGTCTCTGTCACTAATGACACAGTCCTAGTTTCTTTCTCTCTCTCTCTGTATGTCTGTCACTAATGACACAGTCCTAGTCTCTTTCTCTCTCTCTCTCTGTATGTCTCTGTCACTAATGACACAGTCCTAGTCTCTTTCTCTCTCTCTCTCTCTATGTCTGTCACTAATGACACAGTCCTAGTCTCTTTCTCTCTCTCTCTCTATGTCTGTCACTAATGACACAGTCCTAGTCTCTTTCTCTCTCTCTCTCTATGTCTGTCACTAATGACACAGTCCTAGTCTCTTTCTCTCTCTCTCTCTCTATGTCTGTCACTAATGACACAGTCCTAGTCTCTTTCTCTCTCTCTCTGTATGTCTGTCACTAATGACACAGTCCTAGTCTCTTTCTCTCTCTCTCTCTATGTCTGTCACTAATGACACAGTCCTAGTCTCTTTCTCTCTCTCTCTCTGTATGTCTCTGTCACTAATGACACAGTCCTAGTCTCTTTCTCTCCCTCTCTCTATGTCTGTCACTAATGACACAGTCCTAGTCTCTTTCTCTCTCTCTCTGTATGTCTCTGTCACTAATGACACAGTCCTAGTCTCTTTCTCTCTCTCTCTCTATGTCTGTCACTACTGACACAGTCCTAGTCTCTTTCTCTCTCTCTCTCTATGTCTGTCACTAATGACACAGTCCTAGTCTCTTTCTCTCTCTCTCTCTATGTCTGTCACTAATGACACAGTCCTAGTCTCTTTCTCTCTCTCTATATATATCTGTCACTAATGACACAGTCCTAGTCTCTTTCTCTCTCTCTCTCTGTATGTCTCTGTCACTAATGACACAGTCCTAGTCTCTTTCTCTCTCTCTCTCTATGTCTGTCACTAATGACACAGTCCTAGTCTCTTTCTCTCTCTCTCTGTGTCTGTCACTAATGACACAGTCCTAGTCTCTTTCTCTCTCTCTCTATGTCTATCACTAATGACACAGTCCTAGTCTCTTTCTCTCTCTCTCTGTGTCTGTCACTAATGACACAGTCCTAGTCTCTTTCTCTCTCTCTCTGTATGTCTATCACTAATGACACAGTCCTAGTCTCTTTCTCTCTCTCTCTCTGTATGTCTGTCACTAATGACACAGTCCTAGTCTCTTTCTCTCTCTCTCTGTATGTCTATCACTAATGACACAGTCCTAGTCTCTTTCTCTCTCTCTCTCTGTGTCTGTCACTAATGACACAGTCCTAGTCTCTTTCTCTCTCTCTCTGTATGTCTATCACTAATGACACAGTCCTAGTCTCTTTCTCTCTCTCTCTCTGTATGTCTGTCACTAATGACACAGTCCTAGTCTCTTTCTCTCTCTCTCTCTGTATGTCTGTCACTAATGACACAGTCCTAGTCTCTTTCTCTCTCTCTCTCTGTATGTCTCTGTCACTAATGACACAGTCCTAGTCTCTTTCTCTCTCTCTCTATGTCTGTCACTAATGACACAGTCCTAGTCTCTTTCTCTCTCTCTCTATGTCTGTCACTAATGACACAGTCCTAGTCTCTTTCTCTCTCTCTCTGTATGTCTCTGTCACTAATGACACAGTCCTAGTCTCTCTCTCTCTGTCTGTCACTAATGACACAGTCCTAGTCTCTCTCTCTCTCTCTGTATGTCTCTGTCACTAATGACACAGTCCTAGTCTCTTTCTCTCTCTCTCTGTATGTCTCTGTCACTAATGACACAGTCCTAGTCTCTTTCTCTCTCTCTCTGTATGTCTATCACTAATGACACAGTCCTAGTCTCTTTCTCTCTCTCTCTGTATGTCTCTGTCACTAATGACACAGTCCTAGTCTCTTTCTCTCTCTCTCTGTATGTCTCTGTCACTAATGACACAGTCCTAGTCTCTTTCTCTCTCTCTCTGTATGTCTATCACTAATGACACAGTCCTAGTCTCTTTCTCTCTCTCTCTCTGTATGTCTCTGTCACTAATGACACAGTCCTAGTCTCTTTCTCTCCCTCTCTCTATGTCTGTCACTAATGACACAGTCCTAGTCTCTTTCTCTCTATGTCTGTATGTCTCTGTCACTAATGACACAGTCCTAGTCTCTTTCTCTCTCTCTCTGTATGTCTATCACTAATGACACAGTCCTAGTCTCTCTCTCTCTCTCTCTGTATGTCTGTCACTAATGACACAGTCCTAGTCTCTTTCTCTCTCTCTCTGTATGTCTCTGTCACTAATGACACAGTCCTAGTTTCTTTCTCTCTCTCTCTGTATGTCTGTCACTAATGACACAGTCCTAGTCTCTTTCTCTCTCTCTCTCTGTATGTCTCTGTCACTAATGACACAGTCCTAGTCTCTTTCTCTATCTCTCTCTATGTCTGTCACTAATGACACAGTCCTAGTCTCTTTCTCTCTCTCTCTCTATGTCTGTCACTAATGACACAGTCCTAGTCTCTTTCTCTCTCTCTCTCTATGTCTATCACTAATGACACAGTCCTAGTCTCTTTCTCTCTCTCTCTCTGTATGTCTCTGTCACTAATGACACAGTCCTAGTCTCTTTCTCTCCCTCTCTCTATGTCTGTCACTAATGACACAGTCCTAGTCTCTTTCTCTCTCTCTCTGTATGTCTCTGTCACTAATGACACAGTCCTAGTTTCTTTCTCTCTCTCTCTGTATGTCTGTCACTAATGACACAGTCCTAGTCTCTTTCTCTCTCTCTCTCTGTATGTCTCTGTCACTAATGACACAGTCCTAGTCTCTTTCTCTCTCTCTCTCTATGTCTGTCACTAATGACACAGTCCTAGTCTCTTTCTCTCTCTCTCTCTATGTCTGTCACTAATGACACAGTCCTAGTCTCTCTCTCTCTCTCTGTATGTCTATCACTAATGACACAGTCCTAGTCTCTTTCTCTCTCTCTCTGTGTCTGTCACTAATGACACAGTCCTAGTCTCTTTCTCTCTCTCTCTATGTCTATCACTAATGACACAGTCCTAGTCTCTTTCTCTCTCTCTCTGTGTCTGTCACTAATGACACAGTCCTAGTCTCTTTCTCTCTCTCTCTGTATGTCTATCACTAATGACACAGTCCTAGTCTCTTTCTCTCTCTCTCTATGTCTGTCACTAATGACACAGTCCTAGTCTCTTTCTCTCTCTCTCTATGTCTATCACTAATGACACAGTCCTAGTCTCTTTCTCTCTCTCTCTATGTCTGTCACTAATGACACAGTCCTAGTCTCTTTCTCTCTCTCTCTGTATGTCTCTGTCACTAATGACACAGTCCTAGTCTCTCTCTCTCTCTCTCTCTCTCTCTGTCTGTCACTAATGACACAGTCCTAGTCTCTCTCTCTCTCTCTGTATGTCTCTGTCACTAATGACACAGTCCTAGTCTCTTTCTCTCTCTCTCTGTATGTCTCTGTCACTAATGACACAGTCCTAGTCTCTTTCTCTCTCTCTCTGTATGTCTATCACTAATGACACAGTCCTAGTCTCTTTCTCTCTCTCTCTGTATGTCTCTGTCACTAATGACACAGTCCTAGTCTCTTTCTCTCTCTCTCTGTATGTCTCTGTCACTAATGACACAGTCCTAGTCTCTTTCTCTCTCTCTCTGTATGTCTATCACTAATGACACAGTCCTAGTCTCTTTCTCTCTCTCTCTCTGTATGTCTCTGTCACTAATGACACAGTCCTAGTCTCTTTCTCTCCCTCTCTCTATGTCTGTCACTAATGACACAGTCCTAGTCTCTTTCTCTCTCTCTCTGTATGTCTCTGTCACTAATGACACAGTCCTAGTCTCTTTCTCTCTCTCTCTGTATGTCTATCACTAATGACACAGTCCTAGTCTCTTTCTCTCTCTCTCTGTATGTCTGTCACTAATGACACAGTCCTAGTCTCTTTCTCTCTCTCTCTGTATGTCTCTGTCACTAATGACACAGTCCTAGTTTCTTTCTCTCTCTCTCTGTATGTCTGTCACTAATGACACAGTCCTAGTCTCTTTCTCTCTCTCTCTCTGTATGTCTCTGTCACTAATGACACAGTCCTAGTCTCTTTCTCTATCTCTCTCTATGTCTGTCACTAATGACACAGTCCTAGTCTCTTTCTCTCTCTCTCTCTCTCTATGTCTGTCACTAATGACACAGTCCTAGTCTCTTTCTCTCTCTCTCTCTATGTCTATCACTAATGACACAGTCCTAGTCTCTTTCTCTCCCTCTCTCTATGTCTGTCACTAATGACACAGTCCTACTCTCTTTCTCTCTCTCTCTCTGTATGTCTCTGTCACTAATGACACAGTCCCAGTTTCTTTCTCTCTCTCTCTGTATGTCTGTCACTAATGACACAGTCCTAGTCTCTTTCTCTCTCTCTCTCTGTATGTCTCTGTCACTAATGACACAGTCCTAGTCTCTTTCTCTCTCTCTCTCTATGTCTGTCACTAATGACACAGTCCTAGTCTCTTTCTCTCTCTCTCTCTATGTCTGTCACTAATGACACAGTCCTACTCTCTTTCTCTCTCTCTCTGTATGTCTCTGTCACTAATGACACAGTCCCAGTTTCTTTCTCTCTCTCTCTGTATGTCTGTCACTAATGACACAGTCCTAGTCTCTTTCTCTCTCTCTCTCTGTATGTCTCTGTCACTAATGACACAGTCCTAGTCTCTTTCTCTCTCTCTCTCTATGTCTGTCACTAATGACACAGTCCTAGTCTCTTTCTCTCTCTCTCTCTGTATGTCTGTCACTAATGACACAGTCCTAGTCTCTTTCTCTCTCTCTCTCTCTCTGTATGTCTCTGTCACTAATGACACAGTCCTAGTCTCTTTCTCTCTCTCTCTCTATGTCTGTCACTAATGACACAGTCCTAGTCTCTTTCTCTCTCTCTCTCTATGTCTGTCACTAATGACACAGTCCTAGTCTCTTTCTCTCTCTCTCTGTGTCTGTCACTAATGACACAGTCCTAGTCTCTTTCTCTCTCTCTATGTCTATCACTAATGACACAGTCCTAGTCTCTTTCTCTCTCTCTCTGTGTCTGTCACTAATGACACAGTCCTAGTCTCTTTCTCTCTCTCTCTGTATGTCTATCACTAATGACACAGTCCTAGTCTCTTTCTCTCTCTCTCTATGTCTGTCACTAATGACACAGTCCTAGTCTCTTTCTCTCTCTCTCTATGTCTGTCACTAATGACACAGTCCTAGTCTCTTTCTCTCTCTCTCTATGTCTGTCACTAATGACACAGTCCTAGTCTCTTTCTCTCTCTCTCTATGTCTGTCACTAATGACACAGTCCTAGTCTCTTTCTCTCTCTCTCTGTATGTCTCTGTCACTAATGACACAGTCCTAGTCTCTCTCTCTCTCTCTCTCTCTCTGTCTGTCACTAATGACACAGTCCTAGTCTCTCTCTCTCTCTCTCTGTATGTCTCTGTCACTAATGACACAGTCCTAGTCTCTTTCTCTCTCTCTCTGTATGTCTCTGTCACTAATGACACAGTCCTAGTCTCTTTCTCTCTCTCTCTCTATGTCTATCACTAATGACACAGTCCTAGTCTCTTTCTCTCCCTCTCTCTATGTCTGTCACTAATGACACAGTCCTACTCTCTTTCTCTCTCTCTCTCTGTATGTCTCTGTCACTAATGACACAGTCCCAGTTTCTTTCTCTCTCTCTGTATGTCTGTCACTAATGACACAGTCCTAGTCTCTTTCTCTCTCTCTCTCTGTATGTCTCTGTCACTAATGACACAGTCCTAGTCTCTTTCTCTCTCTCTCTCTATGTCTGTCACTAATGACACAGTCCTAGTCTCTTTCTCTCTCTCTCTCTATGTCTGTCACTAATGACACAGTCCTACTCTCTTTCTCTCTCTCTCTGTATGTCTCTGTCACTAATGACACAGTCCCAGTTTCTTTCTCTCTCTCTCTGTATGTCTGTCACTAATGACACAGTCCTAGTCTCTTTCTCTCTCTCTCTCTGTATGTCTCTGTCACTAATGACACAGTCCTAGTCTCTTTCTCTCTCTCTCTCTATGTCTGTCACTAATGACACAGTCCTAGTCTCTTTCTCTCTCTCTCTCTGTATGTCTGTCACTAATGACACAGTCCTAGTCTCTTTCTCTCTCTCTCTCTGTATGTCTCTGTCACTAATGACACAGTCCTAGTCTCTTTCTCTCTCTCTCTCTATGTCTGTCACTAATGACACAGTCCTAGTCTCTTTCTCTCTCTCTCTCTATGTCTGTCACTAATGACACAGTCCTAGTCTCTTTCTCTCTCTCTCTGTGTCTGTCACTAATGACACAGTCCTAGTCTCTTTCTCTCTCTCTATGTCTATCACTAATGACACAGTCCTAGTCTCTTTCTCTCTCTCTCTGTGTCTGTCACTAATGACACAGTCCTAGTGTCTTTCTCTCTCTCTCTGTATGTCTATCACTAATGACACAGTCCTAGTCTCTTTCTCTCTCTCTCTATGTCTGTCACTAATGACACAGTCCTAGTCTCTTTCTCTCTCTCTCTATGTCTGTCACTAATGACACAGTCCTAGTCTCTTTCTCTCTCTCTCTATGTCTGTCACTAATGACACAGTCCTAGTCTCTTTCTCTCTCTCTCTATGTCTGTCACTAATGACACAGTCCTAGTCTCTTTCTCTCTCTCTCTGTATGTCTCTGTCACTAATGACACAGTCCTAGTCTCTCTCTCTCTCTCTCTCTCTCTCTGTCTGTCACTAATGACACAGTCCTAGTCTCTCTCTCTCTCTCTCTGTATGTCTCTGTCACTAATGACACAGTCCTAGTCTCTTTCTCTCTCTCTCTGTATGTCTCTGTCACTAATGACACAGTCCTAGTCTCTTTCTCTCTCTCTCTGTATGTCTATCACTAATGACACAGTCCTAGTCTCTTTCTCTCTCTCTCTGTATGTCTCTGTCACTAATGACACAGTCCTAGTCTCTTTCTCTCTCTCTCTGTATGTCTCTGTCACTAATGACACAGTCCTAGTCTCTTTCTCTCTCTCTCTGTATGTCTATCACTAATGACACAGTCCTAGTCTCTTTCTCTCTCTCTCTATGTCTGTCACTAATGACACAGTCCTAGTCTCTTTCTCTCTCTCTCTGTATGTCTCTGTCACTAATGACACAGTCCTAGTCTCTTTCTCTCTCTCTCTGTATGTCTATCACTAATGACACAGTCCTAGTCTCTTTCTCTCTCTCTCTCTGTATGTCTCTGTCACTAATGACACAGTCCTAGTCTCTTTCTCTCTCTCTCTGTATGTCTGTCACTAATGACACAGTCCTAGTCTCTTTCTCTCTCTCTCTGTATGTCTGTCACTAATGACACAGTCCTAGTCTCTTTCTCTCTCTCTCTGTATGTCTGTCACTAATGACACAGTCCTAGTCTCTTTCTCTCTCTCTCTGTATGTCTGTCACTAATGACACAGTCCTAGTCTCTTTCTCTCTATGTCTGTATGTCTCTGTCACTAATGACACAGTCCTAGTCTCTTTCTCTCTCTCTCTCTATGTCTGTCACTAATGACACAGTCCTAGTCTCTTTCTCTCTCTCTCTGTATGTCTGTCACTAATGACACAGTCCTAGTCTCTTTCTCTCTCTCTCTGTATGTCTCTGTCACTAATGACACAGTCCTAGTCTCTTTCTCTCTCTCTCTGTGTCTGTCACTAATGACACAGTCCTAGTCTCTTTCTCTCTCTCTATGTCTATCACTAATGACACAGTCCTAGTCTCTTTCTCTCTCTCTCTGTGTCTGTCACTAATGACACAGTCCTAGTCTCTTTCTCTCTCTCTCTGTATGTCTATCACTAATGACACAGTCCTAGTCTCTTTCTCTCTCTCTCTATGTCTGTCACTAATGACACAGTCCTAGTCTCTTTCTCTCTCTCTCTATGTCTGTCACTAATGACACAGTCCTAGTCTCTTTCTCTCTCTCTCTATGTCTGTCACTAATGACACAGTCCTAGTCTCTTTCTCTCTCTCTCTATGTCTGTCACTAATGACACAGTCCTAGTCTCTTTCTCTCTCTCTCTGTATGTCTCTGTCACTAATGACACAGTCCTAGTCTCTCTCTCTCTCTCTCTCTCTCTCTGTCTGTCACTAATGACACAGTCCTAGTCTCTCTCTCTCTCTCTCTATATGTCTCTGTCACTAATGACACAGTCCTAGTCTCTTTCTCTCTCTCTCTGTATGTCTCTGTCACTAATGACACAGTCCTAGTCTCTTTCTCTCTCTCTCTCTATGTCTATCACTAATGACACAGTCCTAGTCTCTTTCTCTCCCTCTCTCTATGTCTGTCACTAATGACACAGTCCTACTCTCTTTCTCTCTCTCTCTCTGTATGTCTCTGTCACTAATGACACAGTCCCAGTTTCTTTCTCTCTCTCTCTGTATGTCTGTCACTAATGACACAGTCCTAGTCTCTTTCTCTCTCTCTCTCTGTATGTCTCTGTCACTAATGACACAGTCCTAGTCTCTTTCTCTCTCTCTCTCTATGTCTGTCACTAATGACACAGTCCTAGTCTCTTTCTCTCTCTCTCTCTATGTCTGTCACTAATGACACAGTCCTACTCTCTTTCTCTCTCTCTCTGTATGTCTCTGTCACTAATGACACAGTCCCAGTTTCTTTCTCTCTCTCTCTGTATGTCTGTCACTAATGACACAGTCCTAGTCTCTTTCTCTCTCTCTCTCTGTATGTCTCTGTCACTAATGACACAGTCCTAGTCTCTTTCTCTCTCTCTCTCTATGTCTGTCACTAATGACACAGTCCTAGTCTCTTTCTCTCTCTCTCTCTGTATGTCTGTCACTAATGACACAGTCCTAGTCTCTTTCTCTCTCTCTCTCTGTATGTCTCTGTCACTAATGACACAGTCCTAGTCTCTTTCTCTCTCTCTCTCTATGTCTGTCACTAATGACACAGTCCTAGTCTCTTTCTCTCTCTCTCTCTATGTCTGTCACTAATGACACAGTCCTAGTCTCTTTCTCTCTCTCTCTGTGTCTGTCACTAATGACACAGTCCTAGTCTCTTTCTCTCTCTCTATGTCTATCACTAATGACACAGTCCTAGTCTCTTTCTCTCTCTCTCTGTGTCTGTCACTAATGACACAGTCCTAGTGTCTTTCTCTCTCTCTCTGTATGTCTATCACTAATGACACAGTCCTAGTCTCTTTCTCTCTCTCTCTATGTCTGTCACTAATGACACAGTCCTAGTCTCTTTCTCTCTCTCTCTATGTCTGTCACTAATGACACAGTCCTAGTCTCTTTCTCTCTCTCTCTATGTCTGTCACTAATGACACAGTCCTAGTCTCTTTCTCTCTCTCTCTATGTCTGTCACTAATGACACAGTCCTAGTCTCTTTCTCTCTCTCTCTGTATGTCTCTGTCACTAATGACACAGTCCTAGTCTCTCTCTCTCTCTCTCTCTCTCTCTGTCTGTCACTAATGACACAGTCCTAGTCTCTCTCTCTCTCTCTCTGTATGTCTCTGTCACTAATGACACAGTCCTAGTCTCTTTCTCTCTCTCTCTGTATGTCTCTGTCACTAATGACACAGTCCTAGTCTCTTTCTCTCTCTCTCTGTATGTCTATCACTAATGACACAGTCCTAGTCTCTTTCTCTCTCTCTCTGTATGTCTCTGTCACTAATGACACAGTCCTAGTCTCTTTCTCTCTCTCTCTGTATGTCTCTGTCACTAATGACACAGTCCTAGTCTCTTTCTCTCTCTCTCTGTATGTCTATCACTAATGACACAGTCCTAGTCTCTTTCTCTCTCTCTCTATGTCTGTCACTAATGACACAGTCCTAGTCTCTTTCTCTCTCTCTCTGTATGTCTCTGTCACTAATGACACAGTCCTAGTCTCTTTCTCTCTCTCTCTGTATGTCTATCACTAATGACACAGTCCTAGTCTCTTTCTCTCTCTCTCTCTGTATGTCTCTGTCACTAATGACACAGTCCTAGTCTCTTTCTCTCTCTCTCTGTATGTCTGTCACTAATGACACAGTCCTAGTCTCTTTCTCTCTCTCTCTGTATGTCTGTCACTAATGACACAGTCCTAGTCTCTTTCTCTCTCTCTCTGTATGTCTGTCACTAATGACACAGTCCTAGTCTCTTTCTCTCTCTCTCTGTATGTCTGTCACTAATGACACAGTCCTAGTCTCTTTCTCTCTATGTCTGTATGTCTCTGTCACTAATGACACAGTCCTAGTCTCTTTCTCTCTCTCTCTCTATGTCTGTCACTAATGACACAGTCCTAGTCTCTTTCTCTCTCTCTCTGTATGTCTGTCACTAATGACACAGTCCTAGTCTCTTTCTCTCTCTCTCTGTATGTCTCTGTCACTAATGACACAGTCCTAGTCTCTTTCTCTCTATGTCTGTATGTCTGTCACTAATGACACAGTCCTAGTCTCTTTCTCTCTCTCTCTGTATGTCTGTCACTAATGACACAGTCCTAGTCTCTTTCTCTCTCTCTCTCTATGTCTGTCACTAATGACACAGTCCTAGTCTCTTTCTCTCTCTCTCTGTATGTCTCTGTCACTAATGACACAGTCCTAGTCTCTTTCTCTCTCTCTCTCTATGTCTATCACTAATGACACAGTCCTAGTCTCTTTCTCTCTCTCTCTGTATGTCTGTCACTAATGACACAGTCCTAGTCTCTTTCTCTCTCTCTCTCTATGTCTGTCACTAATGACACAGTCCTAGTCTCTTTCTCTCTCTCTCTGTATGTCTGTCACTAATGACACAGTCCTAGTTTCTTTCTCTCTCTCTCTCTATGTCTGTCGCTAATGACAGAACCCACTGTAACACCGTGGGGTTGTTGATGTGACATATTGGTTTGGGATAATGAGATGTATAAAACAGGATGTTAAGATGGAGATCCTGACTAAGAACAACAGTCTTTCAACAGGTCATGTAGCATATCATCAAATCAAATCAAAGTTTATTTGTCACATGTGCCGACTACAGCATGTGTAGTAGACCTTACAGAAATGCTACTTACAGGCTCTAACCAACAGTGCAAAAAAGGTATTAGATGAACAATAGGTAAGTAAAGAAATAAAAACAACAGTAAAAAGACAGTGAAAAACAGTAGCGAGGCTATATACAGTAGCGAGGCTATATACAGTAGCGAGGCTATATACAGTAGCGAGGCTATATACAGTAGTGAGGGTATATACAGTAGCGAGGCTATATAAAGTAGTGAGGCTATATACAGTAGCGAGGCTACATACAGTAGTGAGGCTATATACAGTAGTGAGGCTATATAAAGTAGTGAGGCTATATACAGTAGTGAGGCTATATACAGTAGCGAGGCTATATAAAGTAGCGAGGCTATATACAGTAGCGAGGCTATATACAGTAGCGAGGCTATATACAGCAGCGAGGCTATATACAGTGGCGAGGCTATATACAGTAGTGAGGCTATATACAGTAGTGAGGCTATATAAAGTAGTGAGGCTATATACAGTAGTGAGGCTATATAAAGTAGTGAGGCTATATAAAGTAGTGAGGCTATATACAGTAGAGAGGCTATATACAGTAGAGAGGTTATATACAGTAGTGAGGCTATATACAGTAGTGAGGCTATATAAAGTAGTGAGGCTATATACAGTAGCGAGGCTACATACAGTAGTGAGGCTATATACAGTAGCGAGGCTATATAAAGTAGCGAGGCTATATACAGTAGAGAGGCTATATACAGTAGCGAGGCTATATACAGTAGCGAGGCTATATAAAGTAGTGAGGCTATATACAGTAGAGAGGCTATATACAGTAGTGAGGCTATATACAGTAGCGAGGCTACATACAGTAGTGAGGCTATATACAGTAGTGAGGCTATATAAAGTAGTGAGGCTATATACAGTAGTGAGGCTATATACAGTAGTGAGGCTATATACAGTATAGAGGCTATATACAGTAGAGAGGCTATATACAGTAGTGAGGCTATATACAGTAGCGAGGCTATATAAAGTAGTGAGGCTACATACAGTAGTGAGGCTATATACAGTAGTGAGGCTATATACAGTAGTGAGGCTATATACAGTAGTGAGGCTATATAAAGTAGTGAGGCTATATACAGTAGCGAGGCTATATAAAGTAGTGAGGCTATATACAGTAGCGAGGCTATATAAAGTAGTGAGGCTATATACAGTAGCGAGGCTATATACAGTAGCGAGGCTATATACAGTAGCGAGGCTATATACAGCAGCAAGGCTATATACAGCAGCGAGGCTATATACAGTAGCGAGGCTATATACAGTAGCGAGGCTATATAAAGTAGTGAGGCTATATACAGTAGCGAGGCTATATACAGTAGCGAGGCTACATACAGACACCGGTTAGTCAGGCTGATTGAGGTGGTATGTACATGTAGATATGGTTAAAGTGACTATGTATATATGATGAACAGAGAGTAGCAGTAGCGTAAAGAGGGGTTGGCGGGTGGTGGGTGGCGGGTGGCGGGACACAATGCAGATAACCCGGTTAGCCAATGTGCGGGAGCACTGGTTGGTCGGGCCAATTGAGGTAGTATGTAAATATGTACATGATGAATGTATAGTTAAAGTGACTATGCATATATGATAAACAGAGAGTAGCAGCAGCGTAAAAGAGGGGTTGGGGGGCACACAGAGCAAATAGTCCGGGTAGCCCTTTGATTAGCTGTTCAGGAGTCTTATGGCTTGAGGGTAAAGCCTTTTTGTCCTAGATTTGGCACTCCGGTACCGCTTGCCATGCAGTAGCAGAGAGAACAGTCTATGACTGGGGTGGCTGGGGTCTTTGAACATTTTTAGGGCCTTCCTCTGACACCACCTGGTGTAGAGATCCTGGATGGTAGTCAGCTTAGGTCCCAGTGATGTACTGGGCCGTACGCACTACCCTCTGTAGTGCCCTGCTGTCGGGGGCGAGCAATTGCCATACCAGGCAGTGATGCATCCAGTCAGGATGCTCTCGATGTTGCAGCTGTAGAACCTTTTGAGGATCTCAGAACCCATGCCAAATCTTTTTCGTTTCCTGAGGGGGAATAGGCTTTGTCGTGCCCTCTTCACGACTGTCTTGGTGTGTTTGGACCATTATAGTTTGTTGGTGATGTGGACACCAAGGAACTTGAAGCTCTCAACCTGTTCCAATACAGCCCCATTGATGAGAATGGGGGCGTACTCGGTCCTCCTTTTCCTGTAGTCCACAATCATCTCGTTGAGGGATAGGTTGTTATTCTGGCACCACCCGGCCAGGTCTCTGACCTCTTCCCTATAGGCTGTCTCGTTGTTGTCGGTGATCAGGCCTACCACTGTTGTGTCGTCTGCAAACTTAATGATGGTGCTGGAGTCGTGCCTGGCCATGCAGTCGTGGGTGAACTGGGAGTACAGGAGGGGACTGAGCACGCACTCTTGAGGGGCTCCAGTGTTGAGGATCAGCGTGGCAGATGTTTTGCTACCTACCCTCACCACCTGGGGGCGGCCCGTCAGGAAGTCCAGGATCCAGTTGCAAATGGAGGTGTTTAGTCCCAGGATCCTTAGCTTAGTGATGAGCTTTGAGGGTACTATGGTGTTGAACGCTAAGTTGTAGTCAATGAATAGCATTCTTACATAAGTGTTCCTTTTGTCCAGGTGGGAAAGGGCAGTGTGGAGTGCAATAGAGATTGCATCATCTGTGGATCTGTTGGTGCGCTATGCAAATTGGAGTGGATCTAGGGTTTCTGGGATAATGGTGTTGATGTGAGCCAATAACAGCCTTTGAAAGCACTTCATGGCTACGGACGTGAGTGCTACGGGTCTGTACTCATTTAGGCAGGTTGCTTTTGTGTTTTTGGGCACAGGGACTATGGTGGTCTGCTTGAAACATGTTGGTATTACAGACTCAATCAGGGACATGTTGAAAATGTCAGTGAAGACACCTGCCAGTTGGTCGGCACATGCCCGGAGCACACGTCCTGGTAATCCGTCTGGCCCCGCAGCCTTGTGTATGTTGACCTGTTTAAAGGTCTTATTCACGTCGGCTACGGAGAGCGTGATCACACAGTCGTCCGGAACAGCTGATGCTCTCATGCATGCCTCAGTGTTGCTTGCCTCGAAGCAAGCATAGAAGTGATTTAGCTCGTCTGGTAGGCTCGTGTCACAGGGCAGCTCGCGGCTGTGCTTCCCTTTGTAGTCTGTAATAGTTTGCAAGCCCTGCCACATAAGACGAGCGTCGGAGCCGGTGTAGTATGATTCAATCTTAGCCCTGTATTGACGCTTTGCCTGTTTGATGGTTAGTCGCAGCGCATAGCAGGATTTCTTGTGAGCTTCCGGGTTAGAGTCCCGCACCTTGAAAGCGGCAGCTCTGCCCTTTAGCTCAGTGCGAATGTTGCCTGAAATCCATGGCTTCTGGTTGGGGTATGTACGTACAGTCACTGTGGGGACAACGTCCTCGATGCACTTATTGATAAAGCCAGTGACTGATGTGGTGTACTCCTCAATGCCATCGGAAGAATCCCAGAACATATTCCAGTCTGTGATAGCAAAACAGTCCTGTAGTTTAGCATCTGCTTCATCTGACCACTTTTTTATAGACAGAGTTACTGGTGCTTCCTGCTTTAATTTTTGCTTGTAAGCAGGAATCAGGAGGATAGAGTTGTGGTCGGGTTTACCAAATAGAGGGTGAGGGAGAGCTTGGTACGCGTCTCTGTGTGTGGAGTACAAGTGATCTAGATTTTTTCCCCCCTCTGGTTGCACATTTAACATGTTGATAGAAATTTGGTAGAACTGATTTAAGTTTCCGGCCACTAGGAGCGCCGCCTCTGGGTGAGTGGTTTCCTGTTTGCTTATTTCCTTATACAGCTGATGGAGTGCGGTCTTAGTGCCATTATCTGTCTGTGGAGGTAAATAAACAGCCACGAAAGTATAGCTGAAAACTCTCTAGGCAATTTATCACAATATACTCTACTTCAGGCGAGCAAAATCTAGAGACTTCCTCAGATTTCGTGCACCAGCTGTTGTTTCCAAATATGCACAGCCCCCCCCCCCCCCTCGTCTTACTGTGTGCTGTTCTATCTTGCCGGTACAGCGTATATCCCGCTAGCTGAATATCCATGTCGTCATTCAGCCACGATTCCGTGAAACATAGGATATTACAGTTTTTGATGTCCCGTTAGTAGGGTATTCATGATCGTACCTCGTCTAATTTATTGTCCAATGATTGCACGTTGGCGAGTAATATTGACGGTAACGGCAGCTTTCACACTCACCTTCTGCGAGTCCCCACGAGGCATCCCGCTCTGTGTCCCCTGTACCTGCGTTTCTTCCTCTTGCAAATAACGGGGATGTTGGCCCTGTCGGGTGTTGGGAGAATGTGCTGTGCGTCCTGCTTGTTGTAGAAAAAATCTTTGTCTAATCCGAGGTGAGTGATCGCTGTCCTGATATCCAGAAGCTCTTTTTTGCCGTAAAATACGGTTGCAGACACATTATGCACAAAATAAGTAACAAATAACGTGAAAAAAAACACATAATAGCACAATTGGTTGTGCGCCCGTAAAACTGCTGCCATTTCTTCCGGCGCCATTTTTTTACTGGTTTCAAATTAGTGAGAGGAAATTGCATGTTTAAAGTGATAGTTCACCCAAATGCCAAAATAACATATTGGTTACCCTGTAAGCAGTCTATTGCCAAGTTAAGGCAGCAGTCTATTGCCAAGGTAAGACAGCAGTCTATTGTCAAGGTAAGACAGCAATCTATTGTCAAGGTAAGACAGCAGTCTATTGTCAAGGTAAGACAGCAGTCTATTGACAAGGTAAGGCAGCAGTCTATTGCCAAGGTAAGACAGCAGTCTATTGTCAAGGTAAGACAGCAGTCTATTGTCAAGGTAAGACAGCAGTCTATTGACAAGGTAAGGCAGCAGTCTATTGCCAAAGTAAGACAGCAGTCTATTGTCAAGGTAAGACAGCAGTCTATTGTCAAGGTAAGACAGCAGTCTATTGTCAAGGTAAGGCAGCAGTCTATTGTCAAGGTAAGACAGCAGTCTATTGTCAAGGTAAGACAGCAGTCTATTGTCAAGGTAAGACAGCAGTCTATTGTCAAGGTAAGACAGCAGTCTATTGTCAAGGTAAGACAGCAGTCTATTGACAAGGTAAGACAGCAGTCTATTGTCACGGTAAGACAGCAGTCTATTGACAAGGTAAGGCAGCAGTCTATTGTCAAGGTAAGACAGCAGTCTATTGTCACGGTAAGACAGCAGTCTATTGACAATGTAAGGCAGCAGTCTATTGACAAGGTAAGGCAGCAGTCTATTGTCAAGGTAAGACAGCAGTCTATTGACAAGGTAAGACAGCAGTCTATTGACAAGGTAAGGCAGCAGTCTATTGTCAAGGTAAGACAGCAGTCTATTGACAAGGTAAGGCAGCAGTCTATTGTCAAGGTAAGACAGCAGTCTATTGTAATTGAATCATTTGGGTGAACTATCCCTTTCAAGGTTCTACAAGCTTTTTGTTTCTTTGCTTTCGAAGGCTTTGCTCTTCAGAGATGCAGCTCCTTTGACTCTCTGACCTTTTGCTTTCTACCTACGTCTTCCCTGTCAACTCAATTCCTCTTTCTCTCCTTTCTTCTTCCCTCCTTCAGGAGCAATATGTTCTGCCAAGCAGAAATCATATTGGCAGGATAAACCGCCACTGCCATACAGCCACCATACTAACCCCTAATGGCAAAGAGAACGCGCAAAGACTGGCTGTGAGTCTTACAACTCTGTTTAATCAACTATTGTTTACCATAGTACTACCCCTCTCTGCTTCCTGTAGTAACCTTGTCTGTTCCCTGATGGTACTACCCCTCTCTGCTTCCTGTAGTAACCTTGTCTGTTCCCTGATGGTACTACCCCTCTCTGCTTCCTGTAGTAACCTTGTCTGTTCCCTGATGGTACTACCCCTCTCTGCTTCCTGTAGTAACCTTGTCTGTTCCCTGATGGTACTACCCCTCTCTGCTTCCTGTAGTAACCTTGTCCCTTGTCTGTTCCCTGATGGTACTACCCCTCTCTGCTTCCTGTAGTAACCTTGTCTGTTCCCTGATGGTACTACCCCTCTCTGCTTCCTGTAGTAACCTTGTCTGTTCCCTGATGGTACTACCCCTCTCTGCTTCCTGTAGTAACCTTGTCTGTTCCCTGATGGTACTACCCCTCTCTGCTTCCTGTAGTAACCTTGTCCCTTGTCTGTTCCCTGATGGTACTACCCCTCTCTGCTTCCTGTAGTAACCTTGTCTGTTCCCTGATGGTACTACCCCTCTCTGCTTCCTGTAGTAACCTTGTCTGTTCCCTGATGGTACTACCCCTCTCTGCTTCCTGTAATAACCTTGTCTGTTCCCTGATGGTACTACCCCTCTCTGCTTCCTGTAGTAACCTTGTCTGTTCCCTGATGGTACTACCCCTCTCTGCTTCCTGTAGTAACCTTGTCTGTTCCCTGATGGTACTACCCCTCTCTGCTACCTGTAGTAACCTTGTCTGTTCCCTGATGGTACTACCCCTCTCTGCTTCCTGTAGTAACATTGTCTGTTCCCTGATGGTACTACCCCTCTCTGCTTCCTGTAGTAACCTTGTCTGTTCCCTGATGGTACTACCCCTCTCTGCTTCCTGTAGTAACCTTGTCTGTTCCCTGATGGTACTACCCCTCTCTGCTTCCTGTAGTAACATTGTCTGTTCCCTGATGGTACTACCCCTCTCTGCTTCCTGTAGTAACATTGTCTGTTCCCTGATGGTACTACCCCTCTCTGCTTTCTGTAATAACCTTGTCTGTTCCCTGATGGTACTACCCCTCTCTGCTTCCTGTAATAACCTTGTCTGTTCCCTGATGGTACTACCCCTCTCTGCTTCCTGTAGTAACCTTGTCTGTTCCCTGATGGTACTACCCCTCTCTGCTTCCTGTAGTAACCTTGTCTGTTCCCTGATGGTACTACCCCTCTCTGCTTCCTGTAGTACCCATGTCTGTCTCCAGATGTAGACTGCTTCTATGTCTTTGCTTGTGTCTGTCTTCTCTCTTTCAACACTCAATAACCAACTCTACAAGAACATACAATTCTAATCTCTCTCTCTCCTCAGAGAGAGGAGTTAACAGAGGTGATTCTGAAGCTGTTGGTAGCATGGAAGGATCCTCTGTGGCAGTTCCACCAGAACATGGTTCACCAGGATGACTTCAACAACTTCAGCTCCAACAAAGCACTGGAGATGAGCTACATGGTGCACGAGCTCCGCAAGGGAGTCGAGAAGGTGGCTGATAGGGTAAGAGGAAGACGGGGGGAGGTGGCTGATAGGCTAAGAGGAAGACAGGGGAGAATGTGGCTGATAGGGTAAGAGGAAGACGGGGGGAGAAGGTGGCTGATAGGATAAGAGGAAGACGGGGGGAGAAGGTGGCTGATAGGGTAAGAGGAAGACGGGGGGAGAAGGTGGCTGATAGGGTAAGAGGAAGACAGGGGGAGAAGGTGGCTGATAGGGTAAGAGGAAGACGGGGGGAGGTGGCTGATAGGGTAAGAGGAAGACAGGGGAGAAGGTGGCTGATAGGGTAAGTGGAAGACGGGGGGAGAACGTGGCTGATAGGGTAAGAGGAAGATGAGTGAAGGTGGCTGACAGGTTAAGAGAAAGATGGAGGGAGAAGGTGGCTGATAGGGAAAGAGAAAGGTGGGGGAGAAGGTGGCTGATAGGGTATGGGACGGTTGAGCTAGCATAGGCTAATGCGATTAGCATGAGGTTGTAAGTATCAAGAAAATTTCACAGGACATAGACATGTCAGATATTGGCAGAAAGCTTAAATTCTTGTTAATCTAACTGCACTGTCCAATTTACAGTAGCTATTACACTGAAAGAATACCATGCTATTGTTTGAGGAGAGTGCACAGTTATGAACTTGAAAAGTTAATAATAAACCAATTAAGCACATTTGGGCAGTCTAAATACAAAATGTTGAACAGAAATGCAATGGTTCATTGGATCAGTCTAAAACTTTGCACAAACACTGCTGCCATCTAGTGGCCAACATCTAAATAGCGCCTGGTCTGGAAAAATACATTATGGCATTTGTCTTGCATTTCAAAGATGATGGTACAAAAACAATACCAAAAGAATCATGTTTTGTCTTTGTACTATCTTTTACCAGGTCTAATGTGTTATATTCTCCTACATTCATTTCACATTTCCACAAACTTCAAAGTGTTTCCTTTCAAATGGTATCAAGAATATGAATATCCTTGCATCAGGTCTTGAGCTACCAGCAGTATGTCATTTTAGGCAAAAATTGAAAAAAGGGGCAGATCCTTCTACATAAACATTTCTACTTGACTCTGCAGCTCAATTCTAGAAAAGAATCATCACTTGAATCCATCATTACTATTTGTTGTTAAGATGATTATGTTGAATATTGCCTATGGCTTTCTGTAAGAGTTATAATGTGAAATGTCTCACAGATTACGAAGTGTGTATGTCACTAAATTAATCACAGAGATGAGGGGGAGAAAGACAGAGAGAGAGACAGAGAGACAGAGAGACAGAGAGAGAGAGAGAGAGAGAGAGAGAGAGAGAGAGAGAGAGAGAGAGAGAGAGAGAGAGAGAGAGAGAGAGAGAGAGAGAGAGAGAGAGAGAGAGAGAGAGAGAGAGAGAGAGAGAGAGAGAGAGAGAGAGGAGAGAGCAAATAAGGCAGAGTTAGCCTTGAGCATACATACTATAGTGACAGTGAGTGAGTGTGAAAGAGAATGAAAGAAAGATATAGATAGTGGGAGAGAAAGTAAATTAAAGCAAATAAGACAGAGTTAGCCTTGAGCATACTATAGTGAAAAGAGAGTCCTATAGCAGCTTGATTCCTAGTGACATTGTGTAGACTAATGTTGACACCATCACTGAGTCAGTGACGAATGCAGATGCCAACCAGGATGTCACTAGACAATCCTCGCTCTGCTACTGGGTTGGCATGTGATAGCTCACAAGAGAAGGCACACACACACACACACACACACCTCATTTTGCAATATGTACAGAAAGTAAAATTCCTTGTCTCTAACAATCCACTGTCTGTGTCCCTCCCTCTCAGATGCAGCACCTGGGGATGATCAGTAACTCCCTGAGTGGCCTGTCCTCCCCTGAGGCCTTGGACCCCTCGTCAGACACCAGCGGAGAGTCCCAGGCCATGAGCGACCACGACCTCCTCTACTGCTTCAGACGGGACTCCAACAAGGTCCAGAACTACCTGAAGATCCTCAAGTGCAGGATCGTACCTGAGAACGGATGCTGAGATGTTAAGACAAGACAAGAGGCGTGACTTTCACAAGCTACCGTGTCAATCAAGGAAATCAAGGACACATCATGAATAGACATGATGATAAGACCGAGAGAAGAGACTGGGACTGTGGTACTTTCCTCCTCCTGACAAGTCCAACAATAACTTCCACCAGCGACAACGTCTTCTAGGTACTGTATTTATGTCATGGCACAGAGAAATATAGTACAGATGTAAGATCTTAATCTGATCACCCTGTTGCAGGAGAATTTTCCTGCAATGCAGTCAATTTTAAACATGTAGTGTATTTGAGGTTTCAAAAAGGCTTCTGAAGTTCATAATTTCCACTTAAAAAATTCATACTTGATTTTCCCTTATGAAAAATGTGTCAACCCTTTCAAAAATTATCATTAATTATAATCCACGTAATAATTCACATTTCCTTTTGCTGCAGGATTATTTTCCTGCTGTAGAAAACTGGCTCAAATTAAATCCTACACCTGTATGTCACTTATCTTGATGATGAAAACTTGAATTTTCTCTCAGAGTTTTGGGGGGCAGAGCCACTGGAGTAGAATATCATAAATACTGTCATGACCATATCACCTTTAGGTTTAGAGTACATGCATGTTTCATATAATGAATCCCTTTCATGTTTTAAATTGACATTTTCAAGAGGGAGAAGGGCTGTAACTCAGAAAGAAATGGATGGAAATTAACAAATATGTTGTTTATTTTTTATTTCTAAGACCAACTAGACATGAAATGTTCTTTAAAATAAATAAATCGTGACAAAATCTGAACTCAGAACTCTATTGTGATTGAATGTGTGTGTGTGTGTGTGTGTGTGTGTGTGTGTGTGTGTGTGTGTGTGTGTGTGTGTGTGTGTGTGTGTGTGTGTGTGTGTGTGTGTGTGTGTGTGTGTGTGTGTGTGTGTGTGTGTGTGTGTGTGTGTGTGTGTGCGTGCGTGCGTGCGTGTGTGTGTGTGTGTGCGTGCACTTTCCTCCTCCTGACAAGTCCAACAATAACTTCCACCAGCGACAATGTCTTAAATTCTTCTATGTACTGTATATATTTCATGACACAGAGAAATATAGTACAGATGTAAGATCTTAATCTGATCACCCTGTTGCAGGAAATGTAGTGTATTTGAGGGTACTGGAGGACTGGAGTTGAGAACCACTGGCCAAAGGTATCTGCAAAGTGTCATGGATGCAGGCTTTTACTCCAGCCGATGCTGCAACAAACTCAGTCTGACTAATGAAATGTTGATTGAAGACTATGATTGGTTAAATAGTTGAATCAGATGTACTAAGGCGTTGTCTCTGTGGATCAGATTGAACACCCCCTGGCAGAGGCAAAAAACGGATTAAAGGACAAGTTCACTTTTTTGAAACAAATCTGTATTTTGGATGGCATGTTACAGTATTGTCCAGACACTTTTTCACTTTGAGAAATGTATCTAAACAGCGATAGACATCCTCATGCTTGTTCTGCAGGAGGGGCACAGAGAAAACATGAACAAAGGCTACAAAAACACCCAAATCCTTGTAGTGATGCAGGCCTTTATGTTGTACACATGACATTGTGTCATTACAAACTTTATCTGCAACGTTATGTTCCATTCTGTTGGACTTGAGCGAAACTTCTCCGTCTAGCCAGGGCTTGCGCACGCTGAAACGGTTACAGGGCTACAAGGAGAAGTACCGCTCGAGTCCAACAGAATGGAATTTGGCGTTGCGGATGAAGTTCGGAATGACACAATTTCATGATCAATCATTTAAGCTCGAAGCTTGCACGTGCAGAGGCTATACATGCAGCTGGGAGTGAGTCAAACTCTGTGAGAGCACTGATGGTAACATTACACACCCTTACGCTGAAAACCGTCATGCTGCTGAAACAAATGAATCCTTCCTAGGAGCTCCGCTCTGGCAGCGCTGTGTCTGCGTCAGACTTCTCCTAGACACGCCCGGGGCTCCAGTGTGTGCCATGCAGAAGGAGAATAAAGCAGTGGGTATGACGCTCAGCCACGGTCCGGCTGCCTACTGACTGGCGGCTCCACTGATCAAAGGCGACTTCTCGTACTTCAGTCGGGAGTCATTGGCTCAGGCTGCCAGGCTTTTACTTTAACATATGTTTCCCAAGTGACGCAGGAAGCAAAGAAGACAGAGGGACAGGACCCATAGAAACATGATGGAAGGGAACGAGGGACGGCGCGCTGGGGGTCGGGTAGCGGAGAGGCCGAGGGGGGATCAGATGGGACAGGGGGAAAGGGGCTGTTTGAGGACCCACAGAAAGATGGGGAACGGGGGACAGGATGACACTGGCACACACTGTTTCTTAAACACCCAGGCACTTCCTCTGTCAGTCTAATTTGGGTCTGAGCTATGATCTCAATGCAAAGCAATGACAGATGCTAAATGAGCTAATATAAGCTCATATTGCGTCAGTCGCTCTTCACATTCATTAGCCAAGACAAAATAAAGACATTAGAATCAGTAATGACCTGAATCGCCATTGGAACGCCGTCGGAACATGATAATTGAATAGCGTACAACAGACTCATCCAAACAGGTTATCATTAGAAAGAGCTGTGTGTCTGTGTTTGGTTTTAGCTTCCCTGTGGGGACCAGAAGTCCTCACAAGGATAGAAAAACAAGGAAAATTCAGACAAGTGGGGATATTTCGCCAGTCCCCACAATGAAAAAGCGGTTAGGTTTAGGGTTACAATTAGGGTTAGGGGTTAGGTTTTTTGAGTTAGGGGTTAATGTTAGGGTAAGGTTTAGAGGAAATAGTTTTGGTCCCCGCAAGGATAGTAAAACAAATGTGTGTGTGTGTGTGTGTGTGTGTGTGTGTGTGTGTGTGTGTGTGTGTGTGTGTGTGTGTGTGTGTGTGTGTGTGTGTGTGTGTGTGTGTGTGTGTGTGTGTGTGTGTGTGTGTGTGTGTGTGTGTGGCCTGAATCATGACATTGTTTTCCCCTCTAAGAATGCCATTTGTTCTTTGGTCACCCAAGTAAACTAATTGAATGACGTCTTAACTTTACAAAACAAACCATTTACTATGCCCTCAAGATAGTCATACACACACACAGGTTAGGACAGGATTCATCTAGGAGAGAGAGAGACAGAGGGAGAGAGAGATACACAAACACACACATAAAGACACAGAGAGAGACACACACAGAGAGACAGAGAGAGAGAGAGAGAGCGAGACAGAAAGAGTGAGAGAGGGCACAACTGAATGCTGAGGGGGCTCTATTGTGACTGTCCTGTTGTGCGACTGTCTGGAAACATATTGTCATCAATAATTTACAACTAAACAAACGACCCAAATGGTGACGACAGAGAGTAGAACAGTGTCTTATCTTTCTCCAACCTTCTCTGTCTCTCCCTCTGTCTCTCCCTCTGTCTCTCCCTCTGTCTCTCCCTCTGTCTCTCCTCTCTGTCTCTCCTCTCTGTCTCTCCCTCTGTCTCTCCTCTCTGTCTCTCCTCTCTGTCTCTCCCTCTGTCTCTCCTCTCTGTCTCTCCTCTCTGTCTCTCCTCTCTGTCTCTCCTCTCTGTCTCTCCTCTCTGTCTCTCCCTCTGTCTCTCCTCTCTGTCTCTCCCTCTGTCTCTCCTCTCTGTCTCTCCCTCTGTCTCTCCTCTCTGTCTCTCCCTCTGTCTCTCCCTCTGTCTCTCCTCTCTGTCTCTCCCTCTGTCTCTCCTCTCTGTCTCTCTCTCTGTCTCTCCTCTCTGTCTCTCCCTCTGTCTCTCCTTCTGTCTCTCCCTCTGTCTCTCCTCTCTGTCTCTCCTCTCTGTCTCTCTCTCTGTCTCTCCTCTCTGTCTCTCCCTCTGTCTCTCCTCTCTGTCTCTCCCTCTGTCTCTCCCTCTGTCTCTCCCTCTGTCTCTCCTCTCTGTCTCTCCCTCTGTCTCTCCTCTCTGTCTCTCCCTCTGTCTCTCCTCTCTGTCTCTCCCTATGTCTCTCCCTCTTTCTCTCCTCTCTTTCTGAGACCTGGTGCCAAATTCACACGTCTGCCAATAGATAGCAGCACTTCAACTCAGAGTGCAAGGAGACTTAAAAATTATTTACAACGACGGCCTACACCGGCCAAACACGGACGACGCTGGGCCAATTGTGCGCCGCCTTACGGGACTCCCAATCAAGGCTGGTTGTGATACAGCTTGGATTCAAACCAGGGTGTCTGTAGTGACGCCTCAAGCACTGAGATACAGTGTCTGAGACTGCTGCGCTGCTGCGAACACTACCTTTAAACAAACAAAAATATCCATGGAGGACTGTAATGTAATTATATAATGATGTGGTTTGGTTGCCCTTGCAGTCCTCCCACTACTACGCACTTTTCTGTTGTGACTCACTTCATCATTGTGTTGTATTGTGTTGCAATAAGGTCACTAATTAGTAAGGAACGCCCCAAACCTGGTTGTATAGAGCTTATTTGAAAGGAAAAAACTAAAACCTGGGCCGTCCATGGAATTAGTTTTACACCCCTGTCATAGCTATTCTTAGCACCACCAGTCAGGTTTCAGGTACATTATTATTTTATATTTATTTTTTACATTCTTTGTAAGTCAAGTTTGATTTAAGTGATGATGTAATGATCAAATGGATGTTTTCCAGAAAATAGTGTTTTTCAGCCTCATTTCAAAAACATTCTTTATAATTGCTCTTGATAACTGCAGTCTCTGGTTTAGTGCATGCTGGTCCATCAGTCCCAAGACGTTGCAGGTCTGTTAATTTAGTTCATGCAAGAAATTATCATCCTAGATTACCCTATTACTTAATATAACCATTTCATGTTTCCCCACATAGTTATATATTTGTAATGGCTGGAAATGGAATAAATGGAACGGATGTGCTTGATACCGTTCCATCCGTCCTCCTGTAGCTCCTCCCACCAGCCTCCACCGATTGCCATTATAATTGGTCTGTAGCGTGTAGTAAAAAACCCACCACATGGTGATGCTGTGGTGTTTTTATGGGCTCGCCACCCGCTGACAAAAACAGGAAAAGACAACGCGGAAGTAAAACTTCGAGCGGGTTTGTTTTGTTCTTGCCCACCATTCTTTCCTCGTAGACGAAGCCATACTAGCTGAATACCCAACTCTCAGTCCACTGAAACATGTCTAAACTACAGTCGTTTCGTGTGTTTTTAAATGAGCGTTTAACAGCGGCAGCTGTGGAGATTTTCGGGGCAGTTGAGCAAACGGTAGTGGACTACCAGGAGGAGAATGATCGACTACGGAGACTGCTGCGGATCACACCGGAGATAAAACGATGCAGAATAGGTTCGTATGTAGATCTACTGATAGCTAGCCGTTCTGCTCAATAAATAAACTGTTTAGGGGTTCAGTGATCACCATTTCAATATGCTTTATTAACTGTTACCACCGTTTCTAAGCCCAACATCGTCAGACTTCCGGGAACGCTTGCGAAGCAAGACTCGCCAGACCAGACGGGGGTTTGAGAAGTCAATGAGAGAAGTGAAATATTCCTCCTTAGTTGTTAATTTTCACGATTTCTAAAGTCACAACCTAGATTCAAACGAATGTTTTAAGTAGGTGAACATGTCATTACGACAAACTGACACGTTTTCATTTTCGCCAAAAACTACTTTACATCTAAGGAGTGCCTAAGAGTTGACGGCTTGCACATGCTCATTTTGGCGGGAGACGAATGTTGACATTCCCACCTGGGGGTGTGTTCAGTTCCCTTGAACCCGATGAAGTGTTTCTGCTAATTAGATTAGCTAGCTAGCGTCGTCATGACATCGCCCTACAGGCGTGATCTGGTATTTCTATTGGAGAATCAGTTTCTACATAGCTTCCTACCTAACTATCTTTTTCTAATACCATTGCTAAAACACATTCTCATTAAAACCAGTAAGTCATTCGAATTTATAAATTAACTTGTATTATTTTTTACATTACAAATAAATAGCTTATTATCTAACGCTTATTGATAAGTAATTGAAAGTAGATTCTAGTTGATCAATTATTTAATTGGAATTTTTGTTAACTTGAATATACTTCACCAGAGGCCTTAATTGAAACAATAATAAAGCGGGGTCACTCTGCCTCTATTTTTAGTAACAGGTGATGATGAGCCTGGAGAAATGGAACCACTCTCAAATTCATAGACTGAGATATGGATGCAACGACTGACCATCCATGATATCAACATTAAAATATAAGCTTGTTAACTTCAATGTTTGTAAACAATGTAAATATAGCCACAAAAACATGGTTAAAACTATGTGTTCTGATGGGACGACGACAGTTGAATTAAGCTCATGAGGCATTTATACATTCTATTCTTCAAGAATCATTTATAAGTCAAAACAGTTATGTACCAACTAAGGATTCTAGTTTTAACTTCTAATTGACCCCAACCCTGATGTCTAAAAGCTGTATAGATAACCTCTGCTCTTCTCTCCTTTCCTCCAGACTCCCTGCAGCTCTCTCTCACTGTCTCTGAAGAGGAGGTTCCCCCTGAGCAGCAGCACTGTGAGCAGGAGTGGAGCCCCAGTCTGGGGCAGGAGAACCCAGAGCTTCCACAGATTAAAGAGGAGCAGGAGGAACTCAGGACCAGTCAGGAGGAAGAGCAGCTTCAAGGTCTGGAGGCTGATATCATAGAGTTCAAATTCACTCCCTCCTGTGTGAAAAGTGAATGTGATCAGGAGGACCCACTTCAGCCCTTCACTTCTCCCCAAACACAGACTGTGGAGAACAGAGCGAGTGACCCTAAACAAGTGGATCTCACACCTTTTGTTACTGTGACCCACCTTAAGGGTCTCTACATTCCCTGTGAACGTCCAGATAATCAGAACAATGCCTCCAGCCACAGCTTAGCCGTAAACAGTGACCCAGTAGGACTTGACAGCAGCCCACCGATGGATCCCAACCCACCATTGGTTCCCAGCCCATCATTGGATCCAAACCCATCAATAGGTGAACACTGTTCCCAACCCAGCACCACGCTTAGAAAAACTCACCACTGCCATGACTGTGGTGAAATGTTTGCTCTGAAAGCTGACCTGAAGAGGCATGTGACTCTTGCCATGCAGAGACCCAGTGAATGCCGGGTCTGTAAAAAACGCTACAACTCCAGCTGTAAACTGAAGGCCCATGTCCGACTCTGTCGCGGTAGGAAACCCTGCACCAGCCCTGTTTGTAGCAAGACCTTCAAACTCAAAGCAGATCTGTCCAAGAACATGAGGATTCACACAGGGGAGAAATCATTTAGTTGTGGTTACTGTGGGAAGTGTTTCAATCGCAAGGGGAACCTTACTGATCATATTCCTGTTCACACAGGAGAGAAAGCATTTAGCTGTGCTGACTGCGGAAAAAGATTCAGTCAGAAGGGGACCCTACGGAAGCATAGACTGACTCACACAGGAGAGAAACAATTTATCTGTGGAGACTGTGGAAAAAGCTTCTATCAGAAGGGGGACCTAAGTAGGCATATACGGACTCACACAGGAGAGAAACTTTTTATCTGTGGTGACTGTGGGAAAAGCTTCAATTTGAAGGGGAACCTAAAGAAGCATGAACTGACTCACACAGAAGATAAACCATTTAGCTGTGATGATTGTGGGAAAAGTTTCAATCACAAGTCTAACTTACTGATGCATGTTAAAAACATCCACAAAGGAGGAAAACAGGATGAAATCTTAAAGAACTGTTTAGTCACAAAATTAGAATAAAAAGGCAGGATGTGGACAACACTGAGTACACGCTCATAGACTCACATCTATTGGTTGGTGGAGGACGATACGATGATACCTCTCCTAGGGACCTGCTCTCCATGCTTCAGGATTAAAGTTCCTCTGGTTTCTGATCTATTCTATTGGTAACCTGCTGTTTCTCCACTCTGCTACTCTCTGGCCTACATGGAGGGCCTAGCTACTTTACATCTGTCTGGAGGGAGATAGAGGTCACAGAATGAGGCTTCTAGTCTCAACACTTTCCAAGGCTTTTTAGAGGAAAATACCTTTTCAGGTCATGTCACAAGTGCCATCTCCTCTAACAGTGTCACAGCTAACCCGTTTGTAAAATGTATGCCCTTTGGATAAAATCTCCTGCTAAATGGCATATACAATGGAGTCTGAACTGATTGACGTCCTTGATAAATATGAGCAATCATGACTGTATAAAATAAATAATTCAAATGCTGAGCTATTTTGTATGCTTAAAAGAATTGGGAAAGTATATTATTTTATATGAATACAAATGCTCATAAAAATAATATTTTTTTTTCTCTCATAGTGGTAAAGAAGAGTAGTGGTAAACATTGACACCCCTGAAGATTCTAATAAATAAAGTAGAGGAAATACTACATGGAGCCTGTGACTCGATGAACTCTACAAAAGTTTGTTTTGGTTTCAGATTATTTTGTGCCCAGTAGAAATGATGTGTGTTTAATGTGTTTAGTAATTGGTAAGAGTCAGGGGCATCATGCACCCATTATTTTAGAGGGGGCACGCAGTACGTGAGGTTCGAGGGGGAGTGGTTCAGATAATGTAGCGTGTTTCAAACACCCAAAATGCTTTGTCCTGCAATCTAGAGCCATTATCATTATGTCAATATGTATATTTCTCTGCGTAGGTTATCTAAGCAGACCTCTTTGCCTGTTCAATGGTCATTGTAATGAATGATGCACATTAATTCTTTAAGAACTTGTAGGCCTTAGGAAGTTAGTACAACTCCTACATTGGTATATAGTATCTTATAAACCGGGTGGATCGAGTCCTGAATGCTGATTGGTTGAAAGCTGTGGAATATCAGATCGTATACCATGGGTATGACAAAAAAGTACTATTAACTGGTCTAATTACATTGGAAATCAGTTTATAATAGCAATAAGGCACCTCGGGGGTTTATGGTGCAGTGGCAAGAAGAAGTATTTGAACCATTTGGAATTACCTGGATTTCTGCATAAATAGATCATTACATTTGATCTGATCTTCATCTCAGTCAAAACAATAGACATACACAGTCTGCTTAAACTAATAACACAATTATACGTTTTCATGTCTTTATTGAACACACCATGTAAACATTCACAGTGCAGGGTGGGAAAAGTATGTGAACCCTTGGATTCAATAACTGGTTGACCCTCCTTTGGCAGCAATAACCTCAACCAAATGTTTTCTGTAGTTGCGGATCACCATTCCGCTTTACAAAACTGTTTCAGTTCAGCAATATTCTTGGGGTGTTTGGTGTGAACCGCTCTCTTGAGGTCATGCCACAGCATCTCAAATCGGGTTGAGGTCAGGACTCTGACTGGGCCACTCCAGAAGGCTTATTTTCTTTTGTTGAAGCCATTCTGTTGTTGATTTACTTCTGTGTTTTGGGTCATTGTCCTGTTCCATCACCCAACTTCTGTTGAGCTTCAATTGGCAGACAGATAGCCTTGCATTCTCCTGCAAAATTTCTTGATCAACTGAAAAAGGAATTCCCGAGTTATTGATAGCAAGCTGTCCAGGCCCTGAGGCAGCAAAGCAGCCCCAAACCATGATGCCCCCTCCACCATACTTTACAGTTGGGATGAGGTTTTGATGTTGTGTGCTGTGCCTTTTTTTCTCCAGTGTTGTGTTCCTTAAACAACTCAACTTTTGTTTTATCTGTCCACAGAATATTTTGCCAGTAGCGCTGTGGAACATCCAGGTGCACTTTTGCAAACTTCAGACGTGCAGCAATGTTTTTTTGGACAGCAGTGGCTTCTTCCGTGGTGTCCTCCCATGAACACTATTCTTATTTAGTGTTTAACCTATCGTAGACTCGTCAACAGAGATGTTAGCATGTTCCAGAGATTTCTGTAAGTCTTTAGCTGACACTCTAGGATTCTTCTTAACCTCTTTGAGCATTCTGCACTGTGCTCTTGCAGTCATCTTTGCAGGACGGCCACTCCTAGGGAGAGTAGCAACAGTGCTGAACTTCCTCCATTTATAGACAGTTTGTCTTACCGTGGACTGACGGACATCAAGGCTTTTAGAGAAACTTTTGTAACCCTTTCCAGGTTACGCAAGTCAACAATTCTTAATCTTAGGTCTTCTGAGATCTCTTTTGTTTGAGGCATGGTTCACATCAGACAATGCTTCTTGTGAATAGCAAACTCAAATTTTGTGAGTGTTTTGTATAGGGCAGGCCAGCTCTAACCAACATCTCCAATCTCGTTTCATTGATTGGACTCCAGGTTAGTTGACTCCTGACTCCAATTAGCTTTTGGAGAAGTCATTAGCCTAGGGGTTCACATACTTTTTCCAACCTACACTGTGAATGTTTAAACGATGTATTCAATATAGACAAGAAAAATACAATTTGTGTGTTATTAGTTTAAGCACACTGTGTATGTCTATTGTTGTGACTTAGATGAAGATCAGATCAAATTTTATTACCAAAATTGCAAAGTGGCTAGTATTACAGAGAAACAACACATTTTGTTTTATTTTTTTCATCAATAAGGAATCAATAGGCTACATAGCTCGATCAAATTATTTTACAAACAATCCTCCCGTGAATTCTGCCCATCCATTTTAGCTGAACAGCTAAACACTCTCTGGGGGACCTCTGTCTTGTAGGTTCCCAGGACGTCACAGAGAACCATTTCAGGACCCTTTCAGCATGTTCTCAAGACGTCACAGAGAACCATTTCAGGACCCTTTCAGGATGTTCTCAGGACGTTTGATTTTAATAGTTCTTAGGACGTCCGTTATGGTCCCAAGGGAATGTTCTCTAAGTTCCTAGGACACCTCTGAGGACCATGTCAAGACCTTTTTAGGACATTCATTTTAGTAGTCCTCAGGACAATGTGTGATGGTACCATGGGAACATTATCAGGGGGAACATTTTCTAGTTCCCGGTTTGTCCTGGAAGACTTTATTAGGACGTTGCATCATGGCCCCCTGGAGGTTTCGTCAAGTTCCCAGGACATCTTTAGGATGTTCTTGCAACAATGTGTCATGGTCCCCCGACGCTCGCCTGGATGTTCTTGGAGGTATTGGTCCCAGATTGGGGCTGTGGCGGTACCGAAATTTCATCAGCCAGTGATTGTCAAGCAAATAACTGTTGGTCTCACGGTAATTGACCGTTAATTAACGTAAACACATTTAGCATCTCTTGGCTTCCACACATGATGCAGACCTTTGGAACATCTACATTTAAAAAAGTCTAATAAATCCATGTAACTTAGCCTACACCATCACAATAAATGCATTATTTTAGAGAGGTCTAAAGAAGCATATGAAGAAAATGAATATTTCAGAAGAACAGAATAGCATACTTTGTGGGCTACATTAGCTCATTCAGCAGACAAGATTTGCTTAGAATTCTGTGGCATTATTTAATAGTGTGAAGAATACAATTGAACAAAGCAGAGTAAAATATAAATATTTTATTCAAACGATTTGAGGGAGTGCGCACATGCGGCAATTCCGTTTTGAGCGGTTAACAAAGAAATACCTAATCCTATGCGCTTAATTTAGAGTTAATGTAACTTTAGCTGTTCTACAAACGTTGGGCTATATGTTTGGATTGTTAATACATTGTAAGGCTGCATGATTTGACTCTAATGATGATTTGAAAGACATGAGCTCTGCTTTGTTTCTTGTGCAGGCTGTACACTCTTCATTAGTCTCTCATTCACAATTTGACAAGCACTTGATAATGCCTCGAAATTCACAGCGGCATCCCCTCTTGTGGCCGTAATGCACCCTAAAACCATGCCTTTTGCAGCCAGCGTGACCTTGGACTAGAGTTCTGCGCTGCCCCCTTCTCCCTGAGCGCTGCCCCCTTCTCCCTGAGCGCTGCCCCCTTCTCCCTGAGCGCTGCCCCCTTCTCCCTGAGCGCTGCCCCCTTCTCCCTGAGCGCTGCCCCCTTCTCCCTGAGCGCAGTGCCCTTCTCCCTGAGCGCAGTGCCCTTCTCCCTGAGCGCAGTGCCCTTCTCCCTGAGCGCAGTGCCCTTCTCCCTGAGCGCAGTGCCCTTCTCCCTGAGCGCTGCCCCCTTCTCCCTGAGCGCAGTGCCCTTCTCCCTGAGCGCAGTGCCCTTCTCCCTGAGCGCAGTGCCCTTCTCCCTGAGCGCAGTGCCCTTCTCCCTGAGCGCAGTGCCCTTCTCCCTGAGCGCAGTGCCCTTCTCCCTGAGCGCAGTGCCCTTCTCCCTGAGCGCTCCTAAGCACCTCTCACTCACATGACTCTCCATCACGTGATCGGGTCTCTCACACAAGCTACAAGTGATAAGACACATCGGGGAGGAAACTGCACGCGTCCTTATCCAATTCCGAGTTGCATATTGAAGATATTGGAGGAACTATCCACATTCAGTTATCAGCCAACAAGATGTGTAGGCCTAAACAGCAAAAGCACTAGCCTATGTCAATCTACTATCCCCCATAGTACAAAGGTTGACCTATTTTGTGCGAGAAATAAGGACGCTTTTCCCCTGGTTTATTTTCATGCCAGTCAGGTAGGCTATACTCCTATTGTAAAGATAAACAATGTGCTTAATATTAGGAAAGTTGAGAAATCAATACAGTGGGGCAAAAAAGTATTTAGTCAGCCACCAATTGTGCAAGTTCTCCCATTTAAAAAGATGAGAGAGGCCTGTAATTTTCATCATAGGTACACTTCAACTATGACAGACAAAATGAGAAAAAAAATCCAGAAAATCACATTGTAGGATTTTTTATGAATTTATTTGCAAATTATGGTGGAAAATAAGTATTTGGTCACCTACAAACAAGCAAGATTTCTGGCTCTCCCAGACCTGTAACTTCTTCTTTAAGAGGCTCCTCTGTCCTCCACTCGTTACCTGTATTAATGGCACCTGTTTGAACTTGTTATCAGTATAAAAGACACCTGTCCACAACCTCAAACAGTCACACTCCAAACTCCACTATGGCCAAGACCAAAGAGCTGTCAAAGGACACCAGAAACAAAATTGTAGACCTGCGCCAGGCTGGGAAGACTGAATCTGCAATAGGTAAGCAGCTTGGTTTGAAGAAATCAACTGTGGGAGCAATTATTAGGAAATGGAAGACATACAACACCACTGATAATCTCCCTCGAACTGGGGCTCCACGCAAGATCTCACCCCGTGGGGTCAAAATGATCACAAGAACGGTGAGCAAAAATCCCAGAACCACATGGGGGGACCTAGTGAATGACCTGCAGAGAGCTGGGACCAAAGTAACAAAGCCTACCATCAGTAACACACTACGCCGCCAGGGACTCAACTCTTGCAGTGCCAGACGTGTCCCCCTGCTTAAGCCAGTACATGTCCAGGCCCGTCTGAAGTTTGCTAGAGAGCATTTGGATGATCCAGAAGAAGATTGGGAGAATGTCATATGGTCAGATGAAACCAAAATATAACTTTCTGGTAAAAACTCAACTCGTCGTGTTTGGAGGACAAAGAATGCTGAGTTGCATCCAAAGAACACCATACCTACTGTGAAGCATGGGGGTGGAAACATCATGCTTTGGGGCTGTTTTTCTGCAAAGGGACCAGGACGACTGATCCCTGTAAAGGAAAGAATGAATGGGGTTATGTATCGTGAGATTGAGTGAAAACCTCCTTCCATCAGCAAGGGCATTGAAGATGAAACGTGGCTGGGTCTTTCAGCATGACAATGATCCCAAACACACCGCCCGGGCAATGAAGGAGTGGCTTCGTAAGAAGCATTTCAAGGTCCTGGAGAGGCCTAGCCAGTCTCCAGATCTCAACCCCATAGAAAATCTTTGGAGGGAGTTGAAAGTCCGTGTTGCCCAGCAACAGCCCCAAAACATCACTGCTCTAGAGGAGATCTGCATGGAGGAATGGGCCAAAATACCAGCAACAGTGTGTGAAAACCTTGTGAAGACTTACAGAAAACGTTTGACCTCTGTCATTGCCAACAAAGGGTATATAACAAAGTATTGAGATAAACTTTTGTTATTGACCAAATACTTATTTTTCACCATAATTTGCAAATAAATTCATTAAAAATCCTACAATGTGATTTTCTGGATTTTTTTCCTCATTTTGTCTGTCATGGTTGAAGTGTACCTATGGTGAAAATTACAGGCCTCTCTCATCTTTTTAAGTGGGAGAACTTGCACAATTGGTGGCTGACTAAATACTTTTTTGCCCCACTGTATAGTAGGTCTAGCCAATAGAAAGCTGATGGGATCCTCCTCCTTTTAACAGAGGCCATCCCTCTGTTTTCTCCCAAAAATGCCTTGCGTATAGAAATGTGGCGCAACATGAGCTCATGGGCTCATGAACTGCTTGGTTAGACTTTCAAAACATTTGCATTGATGTCAGAGTGATTAGAGGGACAATAGAATGCTGAGTAGCAGGCTACTAATGACCATCAGCAGCATCAGAGCTTGGAGAATTATTATTATCTTGACTAAACGGTCACGTGGAATTTGACTGCCTTCATGACTCGTGACCTCCGTTGTGGCGGTAATACGGTCACCACAACAGCCCTAGTCCCAGGTGTCCCAAACCATTATAAGTCAAGTAATGAAATGGTATGGGGGTTTTAAGGTTCGTGATACACTGTTTAGCTAAAATGGCGTAAAAAAAGGTAAGAAATGACAATATGATTACATTTGACATGATCCCTTAGTAGACTTTTCAATATGACCCAACCTGGGATTTGAACTGACAACCTCTGGATTTGGGGCATGCTGATCTTCCTGCTGGGCTACAAAATCTGTAGAATTTCAGAAGTCCCCTACACATTCATACCTATAATACATCTCTGCACTTAACAAAATAGTGCCATCTGCACTGCTAATTTAGTCATCAATTAATCTGACTATTCTGACTTAATTTACTTATTCCAGCTATTGTGTCTATGAGAGTGTACTCACATCCTGCCTTTTTATTTTCATCTTCTGACTAAAGACATTTGTCTTAATTTTTCTTATTTTTCTTCCTTTGTGGATGTTTTTCACGTGTCAGTAAGTTAGACTTTGAGTGAAGCTTTTCCCAAAGTCAACACAGCTAAGTGGTTTCTCTCCTGATTTCTCTCCTGTGTGAGTCCGTTTATGGTTTCTTAGGTTCCCCTTCTGAGTGAAGCTTTTCCCACAGTCATCACAGCTAAATGGTTTCTCTCCTGTGTGAGTCAGTTTATGGTTTCTTAGGTTCCCCTTCTGAGTGAAGCTTTTCCCACAGTCATCACAGCTAAATGGTTTCTCTCCTGTGTGAGTCAGTTTATGGTTTCTTAGGTTCCCCTTCTGAGTGAAGCTTTTCCCACAGTCATCACAGCTAAATGGTTTCTCTCCTGTGTGAGTCAGTTTATGGTAACTTAGGCTCCCCTTCTGATAGAAGCTTTTCCCACAGTCATCACAGCTAAATGGTTTCTCTCCTGTGGGAGTCAGTTTATGGTTTCTTAGGCTCCCCTTCTGAGTGAAGCTTTTCCCACAGTCATCACAGCTAAATGGTTTCTCTCCTGTGTGAGTCAGTTTATGGTTTCTTAGGTCCCCCTTCTGATAGAAGCTTTTCCCACAGTCACCACAGCTAAATGGTTTCTCTCCTGTGTGAGTCAGTTTATGGTTTCTTAGGTCCCCCTTCTGATAGAAGCTTTTCCCACAGTCACCACAGCTAAATGGTTTCTCTCCTGTGTGAGTCAGTTTATGGTAACTTAGGCTCCCCTTCTGATAGAAGCTTTTCCCACAGTCATCACAGCTAAATGGTTTCTCTCCTGTGTGAGTCAGTTTATGGTAACTTAGGCTCCCCTTCTGATAGAAGCTTTTCCCACAGTCATCACAGCTAAATGGTTTCTCTCCTGTGTGAGTCAGTTTATGGTTTCTTAGGTCCCCCTTCTGAGTGAAGCTTTTCCCACAGTCATCACAGCTAAATGGTTTCTCTCCTGTGTGAGTCAGTTTATGGTAACTTAGGCTCCCCTTCTGAGTGAAGCTTTTCCCACAGTCATCACAGCTAAATGGTTTCTCTCCTGTGTGAGTCAGTTTATGGTTTCTTAGGTTCCCCTTCTGAGTGAAGCTTTTCCCACAGTCATCACAGCTAAATGGTTTCTCTCCTGTGTGAGTCAGTTTATGGTAACTTAGGCTCCCCTTCTGATAGAAGCTTTTCCCACAGTCATCACAGCTAAATGGTTTCTCTCCTGTGTGAGTCAGTTTATGGTAACTTAGGTTCCCCTTCTGATAGAAGCTTTTCCCACAGTCTCCTCAGCTAAATGGTTTCTCTCCTGTGGGAGTCAGTTTATGGTTTCTTAGGCTCCCCTTCTGAGTGAAGCTTTTCCCACAGTCATCACAGCTAAATGGTTTCTCTCCTGTGTGAGTCAGTTTATGGTTTCTTAGGTCCCCCTTCTGATAGAAGCTTTTCCCACAGTCACCACAGCTAAATGGTTTCTCTCCTGTGTGAGTCAGTTTATGGTTTCTTAGGTCCCCCTTCTGATAGAAGCTTTTCCCACAGTCACCACAGCTAAATGGTTTCTCTCCTGTGTGAGTCAGTTTATGGTAACTTAGGCTCCCCTTCTGATAGAAGCTTTTCCCACAGTCATCACAGCTAAATGGTTTCTCTCCTGTGTGAGTCAGTTTATGGTAACTTAGGCTCCCCTTCTGATAGAAGCTTTTCCCACAGTCATCACAGCTAAATGGTTTCTCTCCTGTGTGAGTCAGTTTATGGTTTCTTAGGTCCCCCTTCTGAGTGAAGCTTTTCCCACAGTCATCACAGCTAAATGGTTTCTCTCCTGTGTGAGTCAGTTTATGGTTTCTTAGGTTCCCCTTCTGAGTGAAGCTTTTCCCACAGTCATCACAGCTAAATGGTTTCTCTCCTGTGTGAGTCAGTTTATGGTAACTTAGGCTCCCCTTCTGATAGAAGCTTTTCCCACAGTCATCACAGCTAAATGGTTTCTCTCCTGTGTGAGTCAGTTTATGGTAACTTAGGTTCCCCTTCTGATAGAAGCTTTTCCCACAGTCTCCTCAGCTAAATGGTTTCTCTCCCACTCCTGTGTGACTCTTCATGTGCTTGGACAGATCTCCTTTGAGTTTGAAGGTCTTGCTACAAACAGGGCAGGTGTAGGGTTTCCCACTGTGACAGAGGCTGACATGGGCCTTCAGTTTACAGGTGGAGTTGTAGCGTTTTCTGCAGAAGCGGCATTCACTGAGTCTCTTCTTGGAGAGAGTCACATGCCTCTGCAGGTCAACTTTCAGAGCAAACATTTCGCCACAGTCACGGCAGTGGTGAGTTTTTCTAGACGTGGTGCTGGGTTTGAAACAGTGCTCCACCCCTGATGGGTTTGGATTCAATGATGAGCTGGGATCCAATGGTGGGCTGCTGTCAAGTCCTACTGGGTTTCTGCTTACGCCTGAGCATTGGCTGACATTGTTCTGATTATCTGGAGGGTCACAGTGAATGTTGAGGCCCTTAAGGTGGGTCACAGTAACAAAAGGTGTGAGATCCACTTGTTTAGGGTCACTCTCTCTGTTCTCCACAGTCTGTGTTTGGGGAGAAGTGAAGGGCTGAAATGGGCCCTCCTGATCACATTCACTTTTCACACAGGAAGGAGTGAATTTGAAATCAGCCTCCAGCCCTTGAAGCTGCTCTTCCTCCTGACTGATCCTGAGTTCCTCCTGTTCCTCTTTAATCTGTGGAAGCTCTGGGTTCTCCTGCCCCAGACTTGGGCTCCACTCCTGCTCACAGTGCTGCTGCTCAGGGAGAACCTCCTCTTCAGAGACAGTGAGAGAGAGCTGCAGGGAGTCTGGAGGAAAGGAGAGAGGAGCAGAGGTTATCTATAGAGTCTTTAGACAGTCGTCACTAGCTGCCACAGCCATAAACCCTGCCTATTTCTAAAATGCATCTTCTTAAAGCAGAACTGAACTCAAGAACCAATTTCTCTCGTTGAAAACAGCATGTGACACCGATATGTCAGAAACATTTCTTCCTGTGCCAAAATGGTTGGTACAATTTGGTCATAAAGTATCTTCCAAAACTGAGTTGTGAGATCTGAGTACAAGAGTTCGTCATGACTTAGAGGATTGGGTTTTGATTTCCACAATACCCTTTGAATTGTGTCGGGGACAACTGTAGCATTTTAGCTAAACCTTCCCCTAACTTTTACCCAATTAATTCTTAACCTGCTACGTAAATTCTCCCAAACTTTTACATAAATTCACCTAACCTTTGTTGTTAGTTCTCCTAACCACCAATGTAAAATTCTCCCCATAATTTTCCTTTGTTGTTATGGTGCAACAGGCAACATGGTCTCAGAAAAAGACGTATAATACTATAGCTCCTCAAATACTAATGATAAGTTAGGTCATCCAATTCGTATGCTATTGTACAACCAGGTAAGACGTATGATACTATAGCTTCTCTAATTCATATGATATTGTATGACGGCTATGACATGCATAATTTAACCTAATGTAATATATCATACTAAATGTAGGGAACGGATTGACTTACCAAATCCTACAAATTGTTCTGAGACCAAGTTGCAGGTGCTTCGAAGCATGCGGAACATTTTTCAAAGCAGTCTGATCCTATACAAAAGTACAGCTGATGCTTGTATAAAATGTAAATTACCCCGTAATCAATGACGTCCGAAGCTGTGTTTGATCACATGCTTTTTAGAAACGTGTTTTGCAAAATGTGAGATTACACCGATTTTTTTTGAAAGTTACAATTGAACAGTAGCTCAGCAGGTGGGGTTGGAAACCATCGAACACTGGGTCGAATCACGGCAAAAGCACAATATTTAGATTAATTTTATCTGCACATTGTGGTTCTAATAATATATTTCATTTAGTAGGCTACATGATAGGCTTTTGTCACACTCATATCCTCCTAAATAACGGCATAGATTCAGTTTTAGAAGTTTTTTTGAATTGAGGCAATAAAGGGAAGTGGAATATAAGATGCCTATCTCGTATTCTTACTATTTAGGTGTTCAAAGCCTGTGACTAACCACCGCGACTAACCACCGCGCCACAGAGTTTTGATTTACTTTTTTTCAAATCAATTATCTGTACATCAAATGCTGCTGTTTATTTCTGATCAGCACGTCACTAATGTGCATTGTTTTAAGTCTGTGGCTGCAGATCAGATGTTTTCTGGACCTTTCCCCCCCCAGACTAAAGGTCCAGAAGCTTCTGTGCATGTGTTTATTCTCCACTTCACGCAGTCTCTGCTCTACTCGTAAACAACAGGTAACTCTGGCAAATGGTGCTAATTTAATAAAGTTATATCAAAGCTGAATCAATGTCTGCAAGATATTATAAATGATAGTATTCTACATAACAGAAGACAGCATAACGTTACTGTAAGACAGAAACATTTTCTCTAATGTGGCCAAGACTCAACAAGGTGCCACTAGGCAAAATACACAGGTAGGCTATGCTACAGTTTGACAGCACCATCTGCTCTAATCTTCACTGTGCATCATTCAAAACAACACTGTATAACTCAAGATCTAAACGTATATCCCCATGAAACTGATTAACATCAAATTAGGGCCGAGACGATACCAGTATCATGATACTCGTTAGTATCATGAGGGGCAAACAAAACATGAAAAGGATTAAACTTCTTTAGGAAAACAGCCCTAATGTTGGAAACAAACATCATCACATTTATTTCCCAAGCTATAATACACAATGTTTTACATACAGCAGGTTTTAAAGAACCAAAAAGTTACGTCTGCTATGTGCTTTCATTTTTGCATTGGAACAAATATTGTGATACTGGTATCGTCCCGGCACGAGATCAAATGGTTGATATGCAGATGCTGCATGGACCGTTCACTAGTAAAACTAGAAAAAAATTGTCATTCTTGATTGACAGTGAGAAACGTGAAGTGAAAGAGACCACAAAAATGTATTTGTTAAGAAACACATGCGCAGAACGTGATCAGCATGTGTACAGAAGCTTCGGGACCTTTAGTCCGGATGCGCAGCCACACTGTTGTTTAAACGCTACGAGTAATGAACCGTTTTTCGGCTACGGAACTATAAATGAACTGGAGACAGTGTCCAAGAATGACGACCGTTGTTTCTAACGTAGTCCACTCAGGTTCGCATTCGCCATTTCGTGGTTTCTGCCATCTTCCTAGATCCGGTTTAACTGGGACGACTACACCTCCGTACTAGCACAGTGCACACTGGATAGACTGCCGTACCGTGCACATGTGCACGGGGAACTCTGCCTGAGCACGTGGACAGTTAAAGGTCATGAACAGTCAAAATCATGTTTTTCATGAAACTGGATGATATTTGAAGGAAACCAGATCAAAGTATGAAAAATGACTGTTGCTTCTACATTGATAAAGTTTGATCATAAAGTTACTGGTTCCCTCCCCCATGTCAAACACTTGGATATATTAATAAGGGGACAAGGCTACATCACTTAATTTTAATGTGTGCTAACATAATATTCTCTTCTCTTTAAATAAGTACTGCATTGTCACAAACATCGGAGAACTCGTGTTTGCAGAGGGGCGTGGGTTATATAGCCGGCCATGGCTCACATCAACACGATCATCTCAGAAACCCTAGACCCATTTCAATTTGCATACCGCCCCAACAGATCCACAGATGATGCAATCTCTATTGCTCTCCACACCGCCCTTTCCCACCTGGACAAAATCAAATCAAACTGTATTTGCCACATGCGCCGAATACAAGTGTAGACTTTACCGTGAAATGCTTACTTACAAGCCCTTAACCAACAGTGCAGTTCAAGAAGAACAAAATATTTACAGAGTAGGCTAAAATAAAAAGTTACACAATAAGAATAACAAGGCTATATACAGGGGGCACCGGTACGAGTCAGTGTGCGGGGGTACAGGCTAGTTGAGGTAATCTGTACATGTAAGTGGGGGCGAAGTGACTATGCACAGGTAACAAACGATTTTTATGAATTGTTCAACAGTCTAATGGCTTGGGGGTAGAAGCTGTTAAGAAGCCTTTTGGACCAAGACTTGGCGCTCCAGGACCGCCTGCCGTGCGGTAGCAGAGAGAACAGTCTATTTAAAGGTATATGTGACCAACAGATGCATATCTGCATTACCAGTCATGTAAAACCAAAGATTAGGGAAAATGGATTTATATCAAATGTGCTAATTCCTTATATGAACTGTAACTCAGTAAAATCTTAGAAATTGTTGCATGTTGCGTTTATATTTTTGTTTAGTGTATTTATCAGAAGATCTACATACGAACCTATTCTACATAGTTTTATCTCCGGTGTGATCCGCAGCAGTCTCCGTAGCCGATCATTCTCCTCGTGGTACTCCGCTACCGTTTCTTCAACTACCCCAAAAATCTCCACAGCTGCCGCAGTTAAACGCTCATTTAAAAACACACGAAACGACTGTAGTTTAGACATGTTTCGGTCGATAAATTGGGTATTCCGTTAGTATTGCTTCGTCCACGAGGGAAAATGTTTGTCACAAAGCTTCTTCTTCGGTGGGGTTTATCCGCGGTTGTCATCCAACGTTATGGTGCATTACCGCCACCTACTGTACTGGAGTGTGGGCCAGAAACAGGGACCAACTAAATCCTACCTGCCAGCCCCGTTGCTGTTAAAAAAAATAACAAAATATTTGAGACAATATCTAATGACGTTCTACTCAATATACTCTTTAAACGAATTTCCTGTATCCCCTGCTCCCTCATACTAGATCTCATCCTCTCTCTTTCCCTCCAATAATGTCCACACTAGGCTACCTGGGGCGGCAGGTGGTTAGAATGTTGGGCCAGAAACCGAAAGGGTGCTAGATCGAATCCCCGAGCTGACAAGGTACAAGGTAAAAATATGTGGCTGTCATTGTACATAAGAATTTGTTCTTAACTGACTTGCCTAGTTAAATAAAATAAAATACATGCTCCACTATCTCCTGGCAATACTCACATTTTCCTGTTGGATGCCTATCACGTGTAAGGTCTTATTCAACTGGCTGTGTCCCACCCTTAATCTTGTAAATATTGCCTCCTCTCTTCTGTCCCTTCCTGTTGTTCTCCCCTCCCCAACTTTCCTCTGTACTTGAAATAAAATGTCTGCCATTAGTATCTCTATTCCACTGCTCCTGCCATTTCTCCACCATCACTGTCCATATCAGGCTTTTTGCCTCTGCCTTGCTCATTGAAACTACCAATCAACATCCTCAATACTTCCTACTTGCTTAGCCAGTACATCAACTGCCTCGTTCCCCTCCACTCCCACATGAGCTGGGACCTATGTAAATATGATCTGTATACCCATTTGTTTACTCCTGCCATGGGTTTGTATCACCTCATAAAGCAGGGCTTGCCTGATACGTGATATAAAGGACTGGATACTCCTTAGCACTGCACATGAATCAGAGCAAATAACAAATCTTTCTGGCTTAACTTCCTCCACCCACTGCAAGGTCAACAGTATGGCCATCGTCTCTGCCGTATATACAGCCAGATGATCTGTAATACGTTTCCTGAATCTCACCTCACATTCCTGCACTACAAGTACTGACCCAGTACGTCCTGTCCTTGGATCTTTTGAACCATCTGTGTATATGGCCACAACATCCTGATATACACAGTATCCAGACATCTCTTAACTATTGCCCTTTTCACCTCTGCCATGGTAAGTGGTGCATTCAATGCATCATAGCTGCCCCCACTAAAGCTGTTCTCACCCAGTTATTCATACTATCCACTTCCCCTCTCAAATCCACCCGAGCCATCACCCACTCACAACTCCTGATACTGATCCCACTTTGCCCTTTCAAACACCCCCCCTGCCTACTCCATCCACTGACACCTCCTCCCTCTGGCCTACTGTGCACACTATGGGGTAATGATCACTCCCTACTGTCGACTCCTCCCATACCTCCCACTCACAGATTCCTGCCATCGCAAACCATGATGCCCCCTCCACCATACTTTACAGTTGGGATGAGGTTTTCATGTTGTGTGCTGTGCCTTTTTTTCTCCAGTGTTGTGTTCCTTAAACAACTCAACTTTTGTTTTATCTGTCCACAGAATATTTTGCCAGTAGCGCTGTGGAACATCCAGGTGCACTTTTGCAAACTTCAGACGTGCAGCAATGTTTTTTTGGACAGCAGTGGCTTCTTCCATGGTGTCCTCCCATGAACACTATTCTTATTTAGTGTTTAACCTATCGTAGACTTGTCAACAGAGATGTTAGCATGTTCCAGAAATTTCTGCAAGTCTTTAGCTGACACTCTAGGATTCTTCTTAACCTCTTTGAGCATTCTGCACTGTGCTCTTGCAGTCATCGTTGCAGGACGGCCACTCCTAGGGAGAGTAGCAACAGTGCTGAACTTCCTCCATTTATAGACAATTTGTCTTACCGTGGACTGACGGACATCAAGGCTTTTAGAGAAACTTTTGTAACCCTTTCCAGTTTACGCAAGTCAACAATTCTTAATCTTAGGTCTTCTGAGATCTCTTTTGTCCGAGGCATGGTTCACATCAGGCAATGCTTCTTGTGAATAGCAAACTCAAATTTTGTGAGTGTTTTGTATAGGGCAGGCCAGCTCTAACCAACATCTCCAATCTCGTTTCATTGATTGGACTCCAGGTTAGCCCCTGACTCCAATTAGCTTTTGGAGAAGTCATTAGCCTAGGGATTCACATACTTTTTCCAACCTACACTGTGAATGTTTAAACGATGTATTCAATATAGACAAGAAAAATACAATAATTTGTGTGTTATTAGTTTAAGCACACTGTGTATGTCTATTGTTGTGACTTAGATGAAGATCAGATCAAATTTATTACCAAAATTGCAAAGTGGCTAGTATTACAGAGAAACAACACATTTTGTTTTATTTATTGATCAAGAAGGAATCAATAGGCTACATAGCTCGATCAAATTATTTTACAAACAATCCTCCTGAGTCCTGCCCATCCATTTTAGCTGAACAGCTGAACACTCTCTGGGGGACCTCTGTCTTGTAGGTTCCCAGGACGTCACAGAGAACCATTTCAGGACCCTTTCAGCATGTTCTCAGGACGTCACAGAGAACCATTTCAGGACCCTTTCAGCATGTTCTCAGGACGTCACAGAGAACCATTTCAGGACCCTTTCAGCATGTTCTCAGGACGTCACAGAGAACCATTTCAGGACCCTTTCGGCATGTTCTCAAGACGTCACAGAGAACCATTTCAGGACCCTTTCAGCATGTTCTCAGGACGTCACAGAGAACCATTTCAGGACCCTTTCAGCATGTTCTCAAGACGTCACAGAGAACCATTTCAGGACCCTTTCAGCATGTTCTCAGGACGTCACAGAGAACCATTTCAGGACCCTTTCAGCATGTTCTCAGGACGTCACAGAGAACCATTTCAGGACCCTTTCGGCATGTTCTCAAGACGTCACAGAGAACCATTTCAGGACCCTTTCGGCATGTTCTCAAGACGTCACAGAGAACCATTTCAGGACCCTTTCAGCATGTTCTCAGGACGTCACAGAGAACCATTTCAGGACCCTTTCAGCATGTTCTCAGGACGTCACAGAGAACCATTTCAGGACCCTTTCAGCATGTTCTCAGGACGTCACAGAGAACCATTTCAGGATGTTCTCAAGACGTCATAGAGAACCATTTCAGGACCCTTTCAGCATGTTCTCAGGACGTCACAGAGAACCATTTCAGGACCCTTTCAGCATGTTCTCAAGACGTCACAGAGAACCATTTCAGGACCCTTTCAGCATGTTCTCAAGACGTCACAGAGAACCATTTCAGGACCCTTTCAGCATGTTCTCAGGACGTCACAGAGAACCATTTCAGGACCCTTTCGGCATGTTCTCAGGACGTCACAGAGAACCATTTCGGCATGTTCTCAAGACGTCACAGAGAACCATTTCAGGACCCTTTCAGCATGTTCTCAAGACGTCACAGAGAACCATTTCAGGACCCTTTCAGCATGTTCTCAGGACGTCACAGAGAACCATTTCAGGACCCTTTCAGCATGTTCTCAGGACATCACAGAGAACTATTTCAGGACACTTTCAGCATGTTCTCAGGACGTCACAGAGAACCATTTCAGGACACTTTCAGCATGTTCTCAGGACGTCACAGAGAACCATTTCAGGACCCTTTCAGCATGTTCTCAGGACGTCACAGAGAACCATTTCAGGACACTTTCAGCATGTTCTCAGGACGTCACAGAGAACCATTTCAGGACACTTTCAGCATGTTCTCAGGACGTCACAGAGAACCATTTCAGGACCCTTTCAGCATGTTCTCAGGACGTCACAGAGAACCATTTCAGGACCCTTTCAGCATGTTCTCAGGACGTTCATTTTTTAATAGTTCTTAGGACGTCCGTTATGGTCCCAAGGGAATGTTCTCTAAGTTCCTAGGACACCTCTGAGGACCATGTCAAGACCTTTTTAGGACATTCATTTTAATAGTCCTCAATGTGTGATGGTACCATGGGAACATTATCAGGGGGAACATTTTCTAGTTCCCGGTTTGTCCTGGAAGACTTTATTAGGACGTTGCATCATGGCCCCCTGGAGGTTTCGTCAAGTTCCCAGGACATCTTTAGGATGTTCTTGCAACAATGTGTCATGGTCCCCCGACGCTCGCCTGGATGTTCTTGGAGGTATTGGTCCCAGATTGGGGCTGTGGCGGTACCGAAATTTCGTCAGCCAGTGATTGTCAAGCAAATAACTGTTGGTCTCACGGTAATTGACCGTTAATTAACGTAAACACATTTAGCATCTCTTGGCTTCCACACATGATGCAGACCTTTGGAACATCTACATTTAAAAAAGTCTAATAAATCCATGTAACTTAGCCTACACCATCACAATAAATGCATTATTTTAGAGAGGTCTAAAGAAGCATATGAAGAAAATGAATATTTCAGAAGAACAGAATAGCATACTTTGTGGGCTACATTAGCTCATTCAGCAGACAAGATTTGCTTAGAATTCTGTGGCATTATTTAATAGTGTGAAGAATACAATTGAACAAAGCAGAGTAAAATATAAATATTTTCTTCAAACGATTTGAGGGAGTGCGCACATGCGGCAATTCCGTTTTGAGCGGTTAACAAAGAAATACCTAATCCTATGCGCTTAATTTAGAGTTAATGTAACTTTAGCTGTTCTACAAACGTTGGGCTATATGTTTGGATTGTTAATACATTGTAAGGCTGCATGATTTGACTCTAATGATGATTTGAAAGACATGAGCTCTGCTTTGTTTCTTGTGCAGGCTGTACACTCTTCATTAGTCTCTCATTCACAATTTGACAAGCACTTGATAATGCCTCGAAATTCACAGCGGCATCCCCCTTTGTGGCCGTAATGCACCCTAAAACCATGCCTTTTGCGGCCAGCGTGACCTTGGACTAGAGTTCTGCGCAGTGCCCTTCTCCCTGAGTGCAGTGCCCTTCTCCCTGAGTGCAGTGCCCTTCTCCCTGAGCGCTGCGCAGTGCCCTTCTCCCTGAGCGCTGCGCAGTGCCCTTCTCCCTGAGCGCTGCGCAGTGCCCTTCTCCCTGAGCGCTGCGCAGTGCCCTTCTCCCTGAGCGCTGCGCATTTCCCTTCTCCCTGAGCGCTGCGCAGTGCCCTTCTCCCTGAGCGCAGTGCCCTTCTCCCTGAGCGCAGTGCCCTTCTCCCTGAGCGCAGTGCCCTTCTCCCTGAGCGCTGCACAGTGCCCTTCTCCCTGAGCGCTGCACAGTGCCCTTCTCCCTGAGCGCAGTGCCCTTCTCCCTGAGCGCTGCACAGTGCCCTTCTCCCTGAGCGCTGCACAGTGCCCTTCTCCCTGAGCAGTGCCCTTCTCCCTGAGCGCAGTGCCCTTCTCCCTGAGCAGTGCCCTTCTCCCTGAGCGCAGTGCCCTTCTCCCTGAGCAGTGCCCTTCTCCCTGAGCGCAGTGCCCTTCTCCCTGAGCGCAGTGCCCTTCTCCCTGAGCGATGCGCAGTGCCCTTCTCCCTGAGCGCTGCGCAGTGCCCTTCTCCCTGAGCGCTGCGCAGTGCCCTTCTCCCTGAGCGCTGCGCAGTGCCCTTCTCCCTGAGCGCTGCGCAGTGCCCTTCTCCCTGAGCGCTGCCCTTCTCCCTGAGCGCTGCCCTTCTCCCTGAGCGCTGCCCTTCTCCCTGAGCGCTGCACTTCTCCCTGAGCGCTGCGCAGTGCCCTTCTCTCTGAGAGCTGCACGCTCCTAAGCACCTCTCACTCACATGACTCTCCATCACGTGATCGGGTCTCTCACACAAGCTACAAGTGATAAGACACATCGGGGAGGAAACTGCACGTGTCCTTATCCAATTCCGAGTTGCATATTGAAGATATTGGAGGAACTATCCACATTCAGTTATCAGCCAACAAGATGTGTAGGCCTAAACAGCAAAAGCACTAGCCTATGTCAATCTACTATCCCCCATAGTACAAAGGTTGACCTATTTTGTGCGAGAAATAAGGACGCTTTTCCCTTGGTTTATTTTCATGCCAGTCAGGTAGGCTATACTCCTATTGTAAAGATAAACAATGTGCTTAATATTAGGAAAGTTGAGAAATAAATATAGTAGGTCTAGCCAATAGAAAGCTGATGGGATCCTCCTCCTTTTAATAGAGGCCATCCCTCTGTTTTCTCCCAAAAATGCATTGCGTATAGAAATGTGGCGCAACATGAGCTCATGAACTGCTTGGTTAGACTTTCAAAACATTTGCATTGATGTCAGAGTGATTAGAGGGACAATAGAATGCTGAGTAGCAGGCTACTAATGACCATCAGCAGCATCAGAGCTTGGAGAATTATTATTATCTTGACTAAACGGTCACGTGGAATTTGACTGTCTTCATGACTCGTGACCTCCGTTGTGGCGGTAATACGGTCACCACAACAGTCCTAGTCCCAGGTGTCCCAAACCATTATAAGTCAACTAATGAAATGGTATGGGGGTTTTAAGGTTAGTGATACACTGTTTAGCTAAAATGCCGTAAAAAAAGGTAAGCAATGACAATATGATTACATTTGACATAATCCCTTAGTAGACTTTTCAATATGACCCAACCTGGGATTTGAACTGACAACCTCTGGATTTGGGTTATGCAGAACTTTCTGCTGGGCTACAAAATCTGTAGAATTTCAGAAGTCCCCTACACATTCATACCTATAATACATCTCTGCACTTAACAAAATAGTGCCATCTGCACTGCTAATTTAGTCATCAATTAATCTGACTATTCTGACTTAATTTACTTATTCCAGCTATTGTGTCTATGAGAGTGTACTCACATCCTGCCTTTTTATTTTCATCTTCTGACTAAAGACATTTGTCTTAATTTTTCTTCCTTTGTGGATGTTTTTCACGTGTCAGTAAGTTAGACTTTGAGTGAAGCTTTTCCCAAAGTCAACACAGCTAAGTGGTTTCTCTCCTGGTTTCTCTCCTGTGTGAGTCCGTTGATGGTTCCTTAGGTTCCACTTCTGATTGAAGCTTTTCCCACAGTCATCACAGCTAAATGGTTTCTCTCCTGTGTGAGTAAGTGTATGCTTCTTTAGGGACCCCTTCTGATTGAAGCTTTTCCCACAGTCATCACAGCTAAATGGTTTCTCTCCTGTGTGAGTCAGTTTATGGTAACTTAGGTTCCCCTTCCAATAGAAGCTTTTCCCACAGTCATCACAGCTAAATGGTTTCTCTCCTGTGTGAGTCAGTTTATGTTTTCTTAGGTCCCCCTTCTGATAGAAGCTTTTCCCACAGTCATCACAGCTAAATGGTTTCTCTCCTGTGTGAGTCAGTTTATGGTAACTTAGGTTCCCCTTCTGATAGAAGCTTTTCCCACAGTCATCACAGCTAAATGGTTTCTCTCCTGTGTGAGTCAGTTTATGGTTTCTTAGGTTCCCCTTCTGATTGAAGCTTTTCCCACAGTCACCACAGCTAAATGGCTTCTCTCCTGTGTGAATCTTCATGTGCTTGGACAGGTCTCCTTTGAGTTTGAAGGTCTTGCTACAAACAGGGCAGGTGTAGGGTTTCCCACTGTGACAGAGTCGGACATGGGCCTTCAGTTTACAGGTGGAGTTGTAGCGTTTTCTGCAGAAGCGGCATTCACTGAGTCTCTTCTTGGAGAGAGTCACATGCCTCTGCAGGTCAACTTTCAGAGCAAACATTTCGCCACAGTCACGGCAGTGGTGAGTTTTTCTAGACGTGGTGCTGGGTTTGAAACAGTGCTCCACCACTGATGGGTTTGGATTCAATGATGAGCTGGGATCCAATGGTGGGCTGCTGTCAAGTCCTACTGGGTTTCTGCTTACGCCTGAGCATTGGCTGACATTGTTCTGATTATCTGGAGGGTCACAGTGAATGCTGAGGCCCTTAAGGTGGGTCACAGTAACAAAAGGTATGAGATCCACTTGTTTAGGGTCACTCTCTCTGTTCTCCACAGTCTGGGTTTGGGGAGAAGTGAAGGGCTGAAGTGGGTCCTCCTGATCACATTCACTTTTCACACAGGAAGGAGTGAATTTGATATCAGCCTCCAGCCCTTGAAGCTGCTCTTCCTCCTGACTGGTCCTGAGTTCCTCCTGTTCCTCTTTAATCTGTGGAAGCTCTGGGTTCTCCTGCCCCAGACTGGGGCTCCACTCCTGCTCACAGTGCTGCTGCTCAGGGAGAACCTCCTCTTCAGAGACAGTGAGAGAGAGCTGCAGGGAATCTGGAGGAAAGGAGAGGAGCAGAGGTTATCTATAGAGTCTTTAGACAGTCGTCACTAGCTGCCACAGCCATAAACCCTGCCTATTTCTAAAATGCATCTTCTTAAAGCAGAACTGAACTCAAGAACCAATTTCTCTCGTTGAAAACAGCATGTGACACCGATATGTCAGAAACATTTCTTCCTGTGCCAAAATGGTTGGTACAATTTGGTCATAAAGTATCTTCCAAAACTGAGTTGTGAGATTTGAGTACAAGAGTTCGTCATGACTTAGAGGATTGGGTTTTGATTTCCACAATACCCTTTGAATTGTGTCGGGGACAACTGTAGCATTTTAGCTAAACCTTCCCCTAACTTTTACCCAATTAATTCTTAACCTGCCACGTAAATTCTCCCAAACTTTTACATAAATTCACCTAACCTTTGTTGTTAGTTCTCCTAACCACCAATGTAAATTCTCCCCATAATTTTCCTTTGTTGTTATGGTGCAACAGGCAACATGGTCTCATAAAAAGACGTATAATACTATAGCTCCTCAAATACTAATGATAAGTTAGGTCATCCAATTCGTATGCTATTGTACAACCAGGTAAGACGTATGATACTATAGCTTCTCTAATTCATATGATATTGTATGACGGCTATGACATGCATAATTTAACCTAATGTAATATATCATACTAAATGTAGGGAACGGATTGACTGACCAAATCCTACAAATTGTTCTGAGACCAAGTTGCAGGTGCTTCGAAGCATGCGGAACATTTTTCAAAGCAGTCTGATCCTATACAAAAGTACAGCTGATGCTTGTATAAAATGTAAATTACCCCGTAATCAATGACATCCGAAGCTGTGTTTGATCACATGCTTTTTAGAAACGTGTGTTGCAAAATGTGAGATTACACCGATTTTTTTTGAAAGTTACAATTGAACAGTAGCTCAGCAGGACGGGTTGGAAACCATCGAACACTGACGATAAGACAGGGTCGAATCACGGCAAAAGCACAATATTTAGATTCATTTTATCTGCACATTGTGGTTCTAATAATATATTTCATTTAGTAGGCTACATGATAGGCTTTTGTCACACTCATATCCTCCTAAATAACGGCATAGATTCAGTTTTAGAAGTTTTTTTGAATTGAGGCAATAAAGGGAAGTGGAATGTAAGATGCCTATCTCGTATTCTTACTATTTAGGTGTTCAAAGCCTGTGACTAACCACCGCGACTAACCACCGCGCCACAGAGTTTTGATTTACGTTTTTTTCAAATCAATTATCTGTACATCAAATGCTGCTGTTTATTTCTGATCAGCACGTCACTAATGTGCATTGTTTTAATCAGCACGTCACTAATGTGCATTGTTTTAATCAGCACGTCACTAATGTGCATTGTTTTAATCAGCACGTCACTAATGTGCATTGTTTTAAGTCTGTGGCTGCAGATCAGATGTTTTCTGGACCCCCCCCCCCCCCCCAGACTAAAGGTCCAGAAGCTTCTGGACCCCCCCCCCCCCCCAGACTAAAGGTCCAGAAGCTTCTGTGCATGTGTTTATTCTCTACTTCACGCAGTCTCTGCTCTACTCGTAAACAACAGGTAACTCTGGCAAATGGTGCTAATTTAATAAAGTTATATCAAAGCTGAATCAATGTCTGCAAGATCTTATAAATGATAGTATTCTACAGAAGACAGCATAACGTTACTGTAAGACAGAAACATTTTCTCTAATGTGGCCAAGACTCAACAAGGTGCCACTAGGCAAAATACACAGGTGGGCTATGCTACAGTTTGACAGCACCATCTGCTCTAATCTTCACTGTGCATCATTCAAAATAACACTGTATAACTCAAGATCTAAACGTATATCCCCATGAAACTGATTAACATCAAATTAGGGCCGAGACGATACCAGTATCATGATACTCGTTAGTATCATGGCAAGCAAACAAAACATGAAAAGGATTAAACTTCTTTAGGAAAACAGCCCTAATGTTGGAAACAAACATCATTATGTTGTCATCCAAAGACACATTTATTTCCCAAGCTATAATACACAATGTTTTACATACAGCAGGTTTTTAGGAACCAAAAAGTTACGTCTGCTATGTGCTTTCATTTTTGCATTGGAACAAATATAGTGATACTGATATCGTCCCGGCACTAGATCAAATGGTTGATATACAGATGCTGCATGGACGGTTCACTAGTAAAACTAGAAAAAAAGTGTCATTCTTGATTGACAGTGAGAAACGTGAAGTGAAAGAGACCACAAAAATGTATTTGTTAAGAAACACATGCGCAGAACGTGATCAGCATTTGTACAGAAGCTTCGGGACCTTTAGTCCACACTGTTGATAAAACGCTACGAGTAATGAACCGTTTTTCGGCTACGGAGCTATAAATGAACTGGAGACAGTGTCCAAGAATGACGACCGTTGTTTCTAACGTAGTCCACTCAGGTTCGCATTCGCCATTTCGTGGTTTCTGCCATCTTTCTAGATCCGGTTTAACTGGGACGACTACACCTGCTACTAGCACAGTGCACACTGGATAGACTGCAGTACAGTGCACATGTGCACCGGGAACTCTGCCTGAGCACGTGGACAGTTAAAGGTCATGAACAGTCAAAATCATGTTTTTCATGAAACTGGATGATATTTGAAGGAAACCAGATCAAAGTATGAAAAATGACTGTTGCTTCTACATTGATAAAGTTTGATCATAAAGTTACTCGTTCCCTCCCCCATGTCAAACACTTCGATATATTATTAAGGGGGCAAGGCTACATCACTTAATTTTAATGTGTGCTAACATACTATTCTCTTCTCTTTAAATAAGTACTGCATTGTCACAAACATCGGAGAACTCGTGTTTGCAGAGGGGCGTGGTTTATATAGCCCGCCATGGCTAACATCAACACCATCATCTCAGATACCCTAGACCCATTCCAATTTGCATACCGCCCCAACAGATCCACAGATGATGCTATCTCTATTGCTCTCCACACCGCCCTTTCCCACCTGGACAAAATCAAATCAAACTGTATTTGCCACATGCGCCGAATACAAGTGTAGACTTTACCGTGAAATGCTTACTTACAAGCCCTTAACCAACAGTGCAGTTCAAGAAGAACAAAATATTTACAGAGTAGGCTAAAATAAAAAAATAACAAGGCTATATACAGGGGGCACCGGTACGAGTCAGTGTGCGGGGGTACAGGCTAGTTGAGGTAATCTGTACATGTAAGTGGGGCCGAAGTGACTATGCACAGGTAACACACAAACGATTTTTATTAATTGTTCAACAGTCTAATGGCTTGGGGGTAGAAGCTGTTAAGAAGCCTTTTGGACCAAAACTTGGCGCTCCGGTACCGCCTGCCATGCGGTAGCAGAGAGAACAGTCTATTTAAAGGTATATGTGACCAACAGATGCATATCTGCATTACCAGTCATGTAAAACCAAAGATTAGGGACAAATGGATTTATATCAAATGTGCTAATTCCTTATATGAACTGTAACTCAGTAAAATCTGAGAAATTATTGCATGTTGCGTTTATATTTTTGTTTAGTGTAGCTATCAGAAGATCTACATACGAACCTATTCTACATAGTTGTATCTCCGGTGTGATCCGCAGCAGTCTCCGTAGCCGATCATTCTCCTCGTGGTACTCCGCTACCGTTTCTTCAACTGCCCCAAAAATCTCCACAGCTGCTGCAGTTAAACGCTCATTTAAAAACACACGAAACGACTGTAGTTTAGACATGTTTCAGTCGATAAATTGGGTATTCCGTTAGTATTGCTTCGTCCACGAGGGAAAATGGTTGTCACAAAGCTTCTTCTTCGGTGGGGTTTATCCGCGGTTGTCATCCAACGTTATGGTGCATTACCGCCACCTACTGTACTGGAGTGTGGGCCAGAAACAGGGACCAACTAAATCCTACCTGCCAGCCCCGTTGCTATTAAAAAAAATAACAAAATATTTGAGACAATATCTAATGACGTTCTACTCAATATACTCTTTAAACGAATTTCCTGTATCCCCTGCTCCCTCATACTAGATCTCATCCTCTCGCTTTCCCTCCAATAATGTCCACAGTAGGCTACCTGGGGCGGCAGGTGGTTAGAATGTTGGGCCAGAAACCGAAAGGGTGCTAGATCGAATCCCCGAGCTGACAAGGTAAAAATATGTGGCTGTCATTGTACATAAGAATTTGTTCTTAACTGACTTGCCTAGTTAAATAAAATAAAATACATGCTCCACTATCTCCTGGCAATACTCACATTTTCCTGTTGGATGCCTATCACGTGTAAGGTCTTATTCAACTGGCTGTGTCCCACCCTTAATCTTGTAAATATTGCCTCCTCTCTTCTGTCCCTTCCTGTTGTTCTCCCCTCCCCAACTTTCCTCTGTACTTGAAATAAAATGTCTGCCATTAGTATCTCTATTCCACTGCTCCTGCCATTTCTCCACCATCACTGTCCATATCAGGCTTTTTGCCTCTGCCTTGCTCATTGAAACTACCAATCAACATCCTCAATACTTCCTACTTGCTTAGCCAGTACATCAACTGCCTCGTTCCCCTCCACTCCCACATGAGCTGGGACCTATGTAAATATGATCTGTATACCCATTTGTTTACTCCTGCCATGGGTTTGTATCACCTCATAAAGCAGGGCTTGCCTGATACGTGATATAAAGGACTGGATACTCCTTAGCACTGCACATGAATCAGAGCAAATAACAAATCTTTCTGGCTTAACTTCCTCCACCCACTGCAAGGTCAACAGTATGGCCATCGTCTCTGCCGTATATACAGCCAGATGATCTGTAATACGTTTCCTGAATCTCACCTCACATTCCTGCACTACAAGTACTGACCCAGTACGTCCTGTCCTTGGATCTTTTGAACCATCTGTGTATATGGCCACAACATCCTGATATACACAGTATCCAGACATCTCTTAACTATTGCCCTTTTCACCTCTGCCATGGTAAGTGGTGCATTCAATGCATCATAGCTGCCCCCACTAAAGCTGTTCTCACCCAGTTATTCATACTATCCACTTCCCCTCTCAAATCCACCCGAGCCATCACCCACTCACAACTCCTGATACTGATCCCACTTTGCCCTTTCAAACACCCCCCCTGCCTACTCCATCCACTGACACCTCCTCCCTCTGGCCTACTGTGCACACTATGGGGTAATGATCACTCCCTACTGTCGACTCCTCCCATACCTCCCACTCACAGATTCCTGCCATCGCAAACCATGATGCCCCCTCCACCATACTTTACAGTTGGGATGAGGTTTTCATGTTGTGTGCTGTGCCTTTTTTTCTCCAGTGTTGTGTTCCTTAAACAACTCAACTTTTGTTTTATCTGTCCACAGAATATTTTGCCAGTAGCGCTGTGGAACATCCAGGTGCACTTTTGCAAACTTCAGACGTGCAGCAATGTTTTTTTGGACAGCAGTGGCTTCTTCCATGGTGTCCTCCCATGAACACTATTCTTATTTAGTGTTTAACCTATCGTAGACTTGTCAACAGAGATGTTAGCATGTTCCAGAAATTTCTGCAAGTCTTTAGCTGACACTCTAGGATTCTTCTTAACCTCTTTGAGCATTCTGCACTGTGCTCTTGCAGTCATCGTTGCAGGACGGCCACTCCTAGGGAGAGTAGCAACAGTGCTGAACTTCCTCCATTTATAGACAATTTGTCTTACCGTGGACTGACGGACATCAAGGCTTTTAGAGAAACTTTTGTAACCCTTTCCAGTTTACGCAAGTCAACAATTCTTAATCTTAGGTCTTCTGAGATCTCTTTTGTCCGAGGCATGGTTCACATCAGGCAATGCTTCTTGTGAATAGCAAACTCAAATTTTGTGAGTGTTTTGTATAGGGCAGGCCAGCTCTAACCAACATCTCCAATCTCGTTTCATTGATTGGACTCCAGGTTAGCCCCTGACTCCAATTAGCTTTTGGAGAAGTCATTAGCCTAGGGATTCACATACTTTTTCCAACCTACACTGTGAATGTTTAAACGATGTATTCAATATAGACAAGAAAAATACAATAATTTGTGTGTTATTAGTTTAAGCACACTGTGTATGTCTATTGTTGTGACTTAGATGAAGATCAGATCAAATTTATTACCAAAATTGCAAAGTGGCTAGTATTACAGAGAAACAACACATTTTGTTTTATTTATTGATCAAGAAGGAATCAATAGGCTACATAGCTCGATCAAATTATTTTACAAACAATCCTCCTGAGTCCTGCCCATCCATTTTAGCTGAACAGCTGAACACTCTCTGGGGGACCTCTGTCTTGTAGGTTCCCAGGACGTCACAGAGAACCATTTCAGGACCCTTTCAGCATGTTCTCAGGACGTCACAGAGAACCATTTCAGGACCCTTTCAGCATGTTCTCAGGACGTCACAGAGAACCATTTCAGGACCCTTTCAGCATGTTCTCAGGGCGTCACAGAGAACCATTTCAGGACCCTTTCGGCATGTTCTCAAGACGTCACAGAGAACCATTTCAGGACCCTTTCAGCATGTTCTCAGGACGTCACAGAGAACCATTTCAGGACCCTTTCAGCATGTTCTCAAGACGTCACAGAGAACCATTTCAGGACCCTTTCAGCATGTTCTCAGGACGTCACAGAGAACCATTTCAGGACCCTTTCAGCATGTTCTCAGGACGTCACAGAGAACCATTTCAGGACCCTTTCGGCATGTTCTCAAGACGTCACAGAGAACCATTTCAGGACCCTTTCGGCATGTTCTCAAGACGTCACAGAGAACCATTTCAGGACCCTTTCAGCATGTTCTCAGGACGTCACAGAGAACCATTTCAGGACCCTTTCAGCATGTTCTCAGGACGTCACAGAGAACCATTTCAGGACCCTTTCAGCATGTTCTCAGGACGTCACAGAGAACCATTTCAGGATGTTCTCAAGACGTCATAGAGAACCATTTCAGGACCCTTTCAGCATGTTCTCAGGACGTCACAGAGAACCATTTCAGGACCCTTTCAGCATGTTCTCAAGACGTCACAGAGAACCATTTCAGGACCCTTTCAGCATGTTCTCAGGACGTCACAGAGAACCATTTCAGGACCCTTTTAGCATGTTCTCAGGACGTCACAGAGAACCATTTCAGGACCCCGGCTTTCGGCATGTTCTCAAGACGTCACAGAGAACCATTTCAGGACCCTTTCAGCATGTTCTCAAGACGTCACAGAGAACCATTTCAGGACCCTTTCAGCATGTTCTCAGGACGTCACAGAGAACCATTTCAGGACCCTTTCAGCATGTTCTCAGGACATCACAGAGAACTATTTCAGGACACTTTCAGCATGTTCTCAGGACGTCACAGAGAACCATTTCAGGACACTTTCAGCATGTTCTCAGGACGTCACAGAGAACCATTTCAGGACCCTTTCAGCATGTTCTCAGGACGTCACAGAGAACCATTTCAGGACACTTTCAGCATGTTCTCAGGACGTCACAGAGAACCATTTCAGGACACTTTCAGCATGTTCTCAGGACGTCACAGAGAACCATTTCAGGACCCTTTCAGCATGTTCTCAGGACGTCACAGAGAACCATTTCAGGACCCTTTCAGCATGTTCTCAGGACGTCACAGAGAACCATTTCAGGACCCTTTCAGCATGTTCTCAGGACGTTCATTTTTTAATAGTTCTTAGGACGTCCGTTATGGTCCCAAGGGAATGTTCTCTAAGTTCCTAGGACACCTCTGAGGACCATGTCAAGACCTTTTTAGGACATTCATTTTAATAGTCCTCAATGTGTGATGGTACCATGGGAACATTATCAGGGGGAACATTTTCTAGTTCCCGGTTTGTCCTGGAAGACTTTATTAGGACGTTGCATCATGGCCCCCTGGAGGTTTCGTCAAGTTCCCAGGACATCTTTAGGATGTTCTTGCAACAATGTGTCATGGTCCCCCGACGCTCGCCTGGATGTTCTTGGAGGTATTGGTCCCAGATTGGGGCTGTGGCGGTACCGAAATTTCGTCAGCCAGTGATTGTCAAGCAAATAACTGTTGGTCTCACGGTAATTGACCGTTAATTAACGTAAACACATTTAGCATCTCTTGGCTTCCACACATGATGCAGACCTTTGGAACATCTACATTTAAAAAAGTCTAATAAATCCATGTAACTTAGCCTACACCATCACAATAAATGCATTATTTTAGAGAGGTCTAAAGAAGCATATGAAGAAAATGAATATTTCAGAAGAACAGAATAGCATACTTTGTGGGCTACATTAGCTCATTCAGCAGACAAGATTTGCTTAGAATTCTGTGGCATTATTTAATAGTGTGAAGAATACAATTGAACAAAGCAGAGTAAAATATAAATATTTTCTTCAAACGATTTGAGGGAGTGCGCACATGCGGCAATTCCGTTTTGAGCGGTTAACAAAGAAATACCTAATCCTATGCGCTTAATTTAGAGTTAATGTAACTTTAGCTGTTCTACAAACGTTGGGCTATATGTTTGGATTGTTAATACATTGTAAGGCTGCATGATTTGACTCTAATGATGATTTGAAAGACATGAGCTCTGCTTTGTTTCTTGTGCAGGCTGTACACTCTTCATTAGTCTCTCATTCACAATTTGACAAGCACTTGATAATGCCTCGAAATTCACAGCGGCATCCCCCTTTGTGGCCGTAATGCACCCTAAAACCATGCCTTTTGCGGCCAGCGTGACCTTGGACTAGAGTTCTGCGCAGTGCCCTTCTCCCTGAGCGCAGTGCCCTTCTCCCTGAGTGCAGTGCCCTTCTCCCTGAGCGCTGCGCAGTGCCCTTCTCCCTGAGCGCTGCGCAGTGCCCTTCTCCCTGAGCGCTGCGCAGTGCCCTTCTCCCTGAGCGCTGCGCAGTGCCCTTCTCCCTGAGCGCTGCGCAGTGCCCTTCTCCCTGAGCGCTGCGCATTTCCCTTCTCCCTGAGCGCTGCGCAGTGCCCTTCTCCCTGAGCGCAGTGCCCTTCTCCCTGAGCGCAGTGCCCTTCTCCCTGAGCGCAGTGCCCTTCTCCCTGAGCGCAGTGCCCTTCTCCCTGAGCGCTGCACAGTGCCCTTCTCCCTGAGCGCTGCACAGTGCCCTTCTCCCTGAGCGCTGCACAGTGCCCTTCTCCCTGAGCGCAGTGCCCTTCTCCCTGAGCGCTGCACAGTGCCCTTCTCCCTGAGCGCTGCACAGTGCCCTTCTCCCTGAGCAGTGCCCTTCTCCCTGAGCGCAGTGCCCTTCTCCCTGAGCAGTGCCCTTCTCCCTGAGCGCAGTGCCCTTCTCCCTGAGCAGTGCCCTTCTCCCTGAGCGCAGTGCCCTTCTCCCTGAGCGCAGTGCCCTTCTCCCTGAGCGCTGCACGCTCCTAAGCACCTCTCACTCACATGACTCTCCATCACGTGATCGGGTCTCTCACACAAGCTACAAGTGATAAGACACATCGGGGAGGAAACTGCACGCGTCCTTATCCAATTCCGAGTTGCATATTGAAGATATTGGAGGAACTATCCACATTCAGTTTTCGTCAGCCAACAAGATGTGTAGGCCTAAACAGCAAAAGCACTAGCCTATGTCAATCTACTATCCCCCATAGTACAAAGGTTGACCTATTTTGTGCGAGAAATAAGGACGCTTTTCCCTTGGTTTATTTTCATGCCAGTCAGGTAGGCTATACTCCTATTGTAAAGATAAACAATGTGCTTAATATTAGGAAAGTTGAGAAATAAATATAGTAGGTCTAGCCAATAGAAAGCTGATGGGATCCTCCTCCTTTTAATAGAGGCCATCCCTCTGTTTTCTCCCAAAAATGCATTGCGTATAGAAATGTGGCGCAACATGAGCTCATGAACTGCTTGGTTAGACTTTCAAAACATTTGCATTGATGTCAGAGTGATTAGAGGGACAATAGAATGCTGAGTAGCAGGCTACTAATGACCATCAGCAGCATCAGAGCTTGGAGAATTATTATTATCTTGACTAAACGGTCACGTGGAATTTGACTGTCTTCATGACTCGTGACCTCCGTTGTGGCGGTAATACGGTCACCACAACAGTCCTAGTCCCAGGTGTCCCAAACCATTATAAGTCAACTAATGAAATGGTATGGGGGTTTTAAGGTTAGTGATACACTGTTTAGCTAAAATGCCGTAAAAAAAGGTAAGCAATGACAATATGATTACATTTGACATAATCCCTTAGTAGACTTTTCAATATGACCCAACCTGGGATTTGAACTGACAACCTCTGGATTTGGGTTATGCAGAACTTTCTGCTGGGCTACAAAATCTGTAGAATTTCAGAAGTCCCCTACACATTCATACCTATAATACATCTCTGCACTTAACAAAATAGTGCCATCTGCACTGCTAATTTAGTCATCAATTAATCTGACTATTCTGACTTAATTTACTTATTCCAGCTATTGTGTCTATGAGAGTGTACTCACATCCTGCCTTTTTATTTTCATCTTCTGACTAAAGACATTTGTCTTAATTTTTCTTCCTTTGTGGATGTTTTTCACGTGTCAGTAAGTTAGACTTTGAGTGAAGCTTTTCCCAAAGTCAACACAGCTAAGTGGTTTCTCTCCTGGTTTCTCTCCTGTGTGAGTCCGTTGATGGTTCCTTAGGTTCCACTTCTGATTGAAGCTTTTCCCACAGTCATCACAGCTAAATGGTTTCTCTCCTGTGTGAGTAAGTGTATGCTTCTTTAGGGACCCCTTCTGATTGAAGCTTTTCCCACAGTCATCACAGCTAAATGGTTTCTCTCCTGTGTGAGTCAGTTTATGGTAACTTAGGTTCCCCTTCCAATAGAAGCTTTTCCCACAGTCATCACAGCTAAATGGTTTCTCTCCTGTGTGAGTCAGTTTATGTTTTCTTAGGTCCCCCTTCTGATAGAAGCTTTTCCCACAGTCATCACAGCTAAATGGTTTCTCTCCTGTGTGAGTCAGTTTATGGTAACTTAGGTTCCCCTTCTGATAGAAGCTTTTCCCACAGTCATCACAGCTAAATGGTTTCTCTCCTGTGTGAGTCAGTTTATGGTTTCTTAGGTTCCCCTTCTGATTGAAGCTTTTCCCACAGTCACCACAGCTAAATGGCTTCTCTCCTGTGTGAATCTTCATGTGCTTGGACAGGTCTCCTTTGAGTTTGAAGGTCTTGCTACAAACAGGGCAGGTGTAGGGTTTCCCACTGTGACAGAGTCGGACATGGGCCTTCAGTTTACAGGTGGAGTTGTAGCGTTTTCTGCAGAAGCGGCATTCACTGAGTCTCTTCTTGGAGAGAGTCACATGCCTCTGCAGGTCAACTTTCAGAGCAAACATTTCGCCACAGTCACGGCAGTGGTGAGTTTTTCTAGACGTGGTGCTGGGTTTGAAACAGTGCTCCACCACTGATGGGTTTGGATTCAATGATGAGCTGGGATCCAATGGTGGGCTGCTGTCAAGTCCTACTGGGTTTCTGCTTACGCCTGAGCATTGGCTGACATTGTTCTGATTATCTGGAGGGTCACAGTGAATGCTGAGGCCCTTAAGGTGGGTCACAGTAACAAAAGGTATGAGATCCACTTGTTTAGGGTCACTCTCTCTGTTCTCCACAGTCTGGGTTTGGGGAGAAGTGAAGGGCTGAAGTGGGTCCTCCTGATCACATTCACTTTTCACACAGGAAGGAGTGAATTTGATATCAGCCTCCAGCCCTTGAAGCTGCTCTTCCTCCTGACTGGTCCTGAGTTCCTCCTGTTCCTCTTTAATCTGTGGAAGCTCTGGGTTCTCCTGCCCCAGACTGGGGCTCCACTCCTGCTCACAGTGCTGCTGCTCAGGGAGAACCTCCTCTTCAGAGACAGTGAGAGAGAGCTGCAGGGAATCTGGAGGAAAGGAGAGGAGCAGAGGTTATCTATAGAGTCTTTAGACAGTCGTCACTAGCTGCCACAGCCATAAACCCTGCCTATTTCTAAAATGCATCTTCTTAAAGCAGAACTGAACTCAAGAACCAATTTCTCTCGTTGAAAACAGCATGTGACACCGATATGTCAGAAACATTTCTTCCTGTGCCAAAATGGTTGGTACAATTTGGTCATAAAGTATCTTCCAAAACTGAGTTGTGAGATTTGAGTACAAGAGTTCGTCATGACTTAGAGGATTGGGTTTTGATTTCCACAATACCCTTTGAATTGTGTCGGGGACAACTGTAGCATTTTAGCTAAACCTTCCCCTAACTTTTACCCAATTAATTCTTAACCTGCCACGTAAATTCTCCCAAACTTTTACATAAATTCACCTAACCTTTGTTGTTAGTTCTCCTAACCACCAATGTAAATTCTCCCCATAATTTTCCTTTGTTGTTATGGTGCAACAGGCAACATGGTCTCATAAAAACACGTATAATACTATAGCTCCTCAAATACTAATGATAAGTTAGGTCATCCAATTCGTATGCTATTGTACAACCAGGTAAGACGTATGATACTATAGCTTCTCTAATTCATATGATATTGTATGACGGCTATGACATGCATAATTTAACCTAATGTAATATATCATACTAAATGTAGGGAACGGATTGACTGACCAAATCCTACAAATTGTTCTGAGACCAAGTTGCAGGTGCTTCGAAGCATGCGGAACATTTTTCAAAGCAGTCTGATCCTATACAAAAGTACAGCTGATGCTTGTATAAAATGTAAATTACCCCGTAATCAATGACATCCGAAGCTGTGTTTGATCACATGCTTTTTAGAAACGTGTTTTGCAAAATGTGAGATTACACCGATTTTTTTTGAAAGTTACAATTGAACAGTAGCTCAGCAGGACGGGTTGGAAACCATCGAACACTGACGATAAGACAGGGTCGAATCACGGCAAAAGCACAATATTTAGATTCATTTTATCTGCACATTGTGGTTCTAATAATATATTTCATTTAGTAGGCTACATGATAGGCTTTTGTCACACTCATATCCTCCTAAATAACGGCATAGATTCAGTTTTAGAAGTTTTTTTGAATTGAGGCAATAAAGGGAAGTGGAATGTAAGATGCCTATCTCGTATTCTTACTATTTAGGTGTTCAAAGCCTGTGACTAACCACCGCGACTAACCACCGCGCCACAGAGTTTTGATTTACGTTTTTTTCAAATCAATTATCTGTACATCAAATGCTGCTGTTTATTTCTGATCAGCACGTCACTAATGTGCATTGTTTTAATCAGCACGTCACTAATGTGCATTGTTTTAATCAGCACGTCACTAATGTGCATTGTTTTAATCAGCACGTCACTAATGTGCATTGTTTTAAGTCTGTGGCTGCAGATCAGATGTTTTCTGGACCCCCCCCCCCCCCCAGACTAAAGGTCCAGAAGCTTCTGGACCCCCCCCCCCCCCCAGACTAAAGGTCCAGAAGCTTCTGTGCATGTGTTTATTCTCTACTTCACGCAGTCTCTGCTCTACTCGTAAACAACAGGTAACTCTGGCAAATGGTGCTAATTTAATAAAGTTATATCAAAGCTGAATCAATGTCTGCAAGATCTTATAAATGATAGTATTCTACAGAAGACAGCATAACGTTACTGTAAGACAGAAACATTTTCTCTAATGTGGCCAAGACTCAACAAGGTGCCACCAGGCAAAATACACAGGTGGGCTATGCTACAGTTTGACAGCACCATCTGCTCTAATCTTCACTGTGCATCATTCAAAATAACACTGTATAACTCAAGATCTAAACGTATATCCCCATGAAACTGATTAACATCAAATTAGGGCCGAGACGATACCAGTATCATGATACTCGTTAGTATCATGGCAAGCAAACAAAACATGAAAAGGATTAAACTTCTTTAGGAAAACAGCCCTAATGTTGGAAACAAACATCATTATGTTGTCATCCAAAGACACATTTATTTCCCAAGCTATAATACACAATGTTTTACATACAGCAGGTTTTTAGGAACCAAAAAGTTACGTCTGCTATGTGCTTTCATTTTTGCATTGGAACAAATATAGTGATACTGATATCGTCCCGGCACTAGATCAAATGGTTGATATACAGATGCTGCATGGACGGTTCACTAGTAAAACTAGAAAAAAAGTGTCATTCTTGATTGACAGTGAGAAACGTGAAGTGAAAGAGACCACAAAAATGTATTTGTTAAGAAACACATGCGCAGAACGTGATCAGCATTTGTACAGAAGCTTCGGGACCTTTAGTCCACACTGTTGATAAAACGCTACGAGTAATGAACCGTTTTTCGGCTACGGAGCTATAAATGAACTGGAGACAGTGTCCAAGAATGACGACCGTTGTTTCTAACGTAGTCCACTCAGGTTCGCATTCGCCATTTCGTGGTTTCTGCCATCTTTCTAGATCCGGTTTAACTGGGACGACTACACCTGCTACTAGCACAGTGCACACTGGATAGACTGCAGTACAGTGCACATGTGCACCGGGAACTCTGCCTGAGCACGTGGACAGTTAAAGGTCATGAACAGTCAAAATCATGTTTTTCATGAAACTGGATGATATTTGAAGGAAACCAGATCAAAGTATGAAAAATGACTGTTGCTTCTACATTGATAAAGTTTGATCATAAAGTTACTCGTTCCCTCCCCCATGTCAAACACTTCGATATATTATTAAGGGGGCAAGGCTACATCACTTAATTTTAATGTGTGCTAACATACTATTCTCTTCTCTTTAAATAAGTACTGCATTGTCACAAACATCGGAGAACTCGTGTTTGCAGAGGGGCGTGGTTTATATAGCCCGCCATGGCTAACATCAACACCATCATCTCAGATACCCTAGACCCATTCCAATTTGCATACCGCCCCAACAGATCCACAGATGATGCTATCTCTATTGCTCTCCACACCGCCCTTTCCCACCTGGACAAAATCAAATCAAACTGTATTTGCCACATGCGCCGAATACAAGTGTAGACTTTACCGTGAAATGCTTACTTACAAGCCCTTAACCAACAGTGCAGTTCAAGAAGAACAAAATATTTACAGAGTAGGCTAAAATAAAAAAATAACAAGGCTATATACAGGGGGCACCGGTACGAGTCAGTGTGCGGGGGTACAGGCTAGTTGAGGTAATCTGTACATGTAAGTGGGGGCGAAGTGACTATGCACAGGTAACACACAAACGATTTTTATTAATTGTTCAACAGTCTAATGGCTTGGGGGTAGAAGCTGTTAAGAAGCCTTTTGGACCAAAACTTGGCGCTCCGGTACCGCCTGCCATGCGGTAGCAGAGAGAACAGTCTATTTAAAGGTATATGTGACCAACAGATGCATATCTGCATTACCAGTCATGTAAAACCAAAGATTAGGGACAAATGGATTTATATCAAATGTGCTAATTCCTTATATGAACTGTAACTCAGTAAAATCTGAGAAATTATTGCATGTTGCGTTTATATTTTTGTTTAGTGTAGCTATCAGAAGATCTACATACGAACCTATTCTACATAGTTGTATCTCCGGTGTGATCCGCAGCAGTCTCCGTAGCCGATCATTCTCCTCGTGGTACTCCGCTACCGTTTCTTCAACTGCCCCAAAAATCTCCACAGCTGCTGCAGTTAAACGCTCATTTAAAAACACACGAAACGACTGTAGTTTAGACATGTTTCAGTCGATAAATTGGGTATTCCGTTAGTATTGCTTCGTCCACGAGGGAAAATGGTTGTCACAAAGCTTCTTCTTCGGTGGGGTTTATCCGCGGTTGTCATCCAACGTTATGGTGCATTACCGCCACCTACTGTACTGGAGTGTGGGCCAGAAACAGGGACCAACTAAATCCTACCTGCCAGCCCCGTTGCTATTAAAAAAAATAACAAAATATTTGAGACAATATCTAATGACGTTCTACTCAATATACTCTTTAAACGAATTTCCTGTATCCCCTGCTCCCTCATACTAGATCTCATCCTCTCGCTTTCCCTCCAATAATGTCCACAGTAGGCTACCTGGGGCGGCAGGTGGTTAGAATGTTGGGCCAGAAACCGAAAGGGTGCTAGATCGAATCCCCGAGCTGACAAGGTAAAAATATGTGGCTGTCATTGTACATAAGAATTTGTTCTTAACTGACTTGCCTAGTTAAATAAAATAAAATACATGCTCCACTGTCTCCTGGCAATACTCACATTTTCCTGTTGGATGCCTATCACGTGTAAGGTCTTATTCAACTGGCTGTGTCCCACCCTTAATCTTGTAAATATTGCCTCCTCTCTTCTGTCCCTTCCTGTCGTTCTCCCCTCCCCAACTTTCCTCTGTACTTGAAATAAAATGTCTGCCATTAGTATCTCTATTCCACTGCTCCTGCCATTTCTCCACCATCACTGTCCATGTCAGGCTTTTTGCCTCTGCCTTGCTCATTGAAACTACCAATCAACATCCTCAATACTTCCTACTTGCTTAGCCAGTACATCAACTGCCTCGTTCCCCTCCACTCCCACATGAGCTGGGACCCATGTAAATATGATCTGTACACCCATTTGTTTACTCCTGCCATGGGTTTGTATCACCTCATAAAGCAGGTCTTGCCTGATATGTGATATAAAGGACTGGAGACTCCTTAGCACTGCACATGAATCAGAGAAAATAACTAATCTTTCTGGCTTAACTTCCTCCACCCACTGCAAGGTCAACAGTATGGCCATCGTCTCTGCCGTATATACAGCCAGATGATCTGTAATACGTTTCCTGAATCTCACCTCACATTCCTGCACTACAAGTACTGACCCAGTACGTCCTGTCCTTGGATATTTTGAACCATCTGTGTATATGGCCACAACATCCTGATATACACAGTATCCAGACATCTCTTAACTATCGCCCTTTTCACCTCTGCCATGGTAAGTGGTGCATTCAATGCATCATAGCTGCCCCCACTAAAGCTGTTCTCACCCAGTTAGTCATACTATCCACTTCCCCTCTCAAATCCACCCGAGCCATCACCCACTCACAACTCCTGATACTGATCCCACTTTGCACTTTCAAACCCCCCCCCCCCCCCCCCCCGCCTACTCCATCCACTGACACCTCCTCCTCCTCCCTCTGGCCTACTGTGCACACTATGGGGTAATGATCACTCCCTACTGTCGACTCCTCCCATACCTCCCACTCACAGATTCCTGCCATCGCACTAGATATCAAAGTGAGGTCCAATGCAGAATCCTTCCCTGTCAATCCTAGTCCCTCAGCCATCATTCAGGCACACCAGATCTTTAACTTCTATCAGATGTTCCATCACTCGGCCATTTCCATCCATCTGTTTCCCCCCCAGGCATTAAAATCCCCACACCACATGACCTTAGTTCTATCCTGGCCCTGCACCCTCTCCACATGACCTTAGTTCTATCCTGGCCCTCCACATGACCTTAGTTCTATCCTGGCCCTCCACATGACCTTAGTTTATCCTGGCCCTCCACATGACCTTAGTTCTATCCTGGCCCTCCACATGACCTTAGTTCTATCCTGGCCCTCCACGTGACCTTAGTTCTATCCTGGCCCTCCACATGACCTTAGTTCTATCCTGGCCCTCCACATGACCTTAGTTCTATCCTGGCCCTCCACGTGACCTTAGTTCTATCCTGGCCCTCCAAGTGACCTTAGTTCTATCCTGGCCCTCCATGTGACCTTAGTTCTATCCAGGCCCTCCATGTGACCTTAGTTCTATCCTGGCCCTCCATGTGACCTTAGTTCTATCCAGGCCCTCCACATGACCTTAGTTCTATCCTGGCCCTCCACATGACCTTAGTTCTATCCTGGCCCTCCATGTGACCTTAGTTCTATCCAGGCCCTCCACATGACCTTAGTTCTATCCTGGCCCTCCACATGACCTTAGTTCTATCCTGGCCCTCCACATGACCTTAGTTCTATCCTGGCCCTCCACGTGACCTTAGTTCTATCCTGGCCCTCCAAGTGACCTTAGTTCTATCCTGGCCCTCCATGTGACCTTAGCTCTATCCAGGCCCTCCACATGACCTTAGTTCTATCCTGGCCCTCCACATGACCTTAGTTCTATCCTGGCCCTCCACGTGACCTTAGTTCTATCCTGGCCCTCCAAGTGACCTTAGTTCTATCCTGGCCCTCCATGTGACCTTAGTTCTATCCTGGCCCTCCACATGACCTTAGTTCTATCCTGGCCCTCCACGTGACCTTAGTTCTATCCTGGCCCTCCAAGTGACCTTAGTTCTATCCTGGCCCTCCATGTGACCTTAGTTCTATCCAGGCCCTCCATGTGACCTTAGTTCTATCCTGGCCCTCCATGTGACCTTAGTTCTATCCTGGCCCTCCATGTGACCTTAGTTCTATCCTGGCCCTCCATGTGACCTTAGTTCTATCCTGGCCCTCCACCCTCTCCACATGACCTTAGTTCTATCCTGGCCCTCCACCCTCTCCATATGACCTTAGTTCTATCCTGGCCCTCCAACTCTTCTAGGTCCAATACCTGACACAGACTATAGTAGTTCACTACCACTATCATCCCTCCTCTCAACCACACCTCCACATATTCCTGTTCAACACCTTTACCTAGTTCACTACCACTATTGAAAGATTAGTGGAATCTGTGTGGGTAGCTGGACAGGTAGGATGACTGACAGTGAAGGTGAACAGGTGGTCACGTGTCAGGTGACAGAAGAATGGATGAGACTGAGGCAGGAATTCCTTTAACCATAAAGTGGTATATTTACTGAGTAGTCTGTGCTGCATAACAAAGGATACAAGATAACACGTATCCGATCAAATTCATAATCACAAACATCAAATCATAACAATCATTCATTATAACATAATTATGGAATTCAACAATCCAGTTCATTAAGAAGTCAATAGTAATCACCCGTGAGTCATTTAGGCTCTTAACTATTTATCATAATCATGAAATAAATACAAACAGTGAATGGTCATTCAATCTATAATCCCCTTTAGTTTGATATCAAAGTCGATCAGTTAGCAAACAATGACGTTTCTCATTTCACCCTTTCAATTGTCTTCATGTGTACATGTAATTAATTTAATTACATATTAACCATATCGATTGCATAATTGGCCTATGAGGATCCGTAGGGCCGCGATCATTGACAATTCACATTACACCATATGTTTGAAGCGTGCGCTCCAAGCCGCGCTCCGCGGTAATAACTATATACAATAACTGATGGCCCACTCTCCCGATCGCAACAGAGTCGGTGGACTTACGTGGATTCATGGACGCACAGAACTTCTCGAGCAGACGGAGTTAAGGAAGAGAAAGCAGCGAGATCAAGCGATGGCGTTTTCCTCCTTTTATGTGGATGAGATCTGTCGGTCATTGCCACCTGACCTAATTAAAGCGCCCCTGGCCCAGCTGAGTAAGTGGCCATGAATTAAAGGATTATTCCACCAACTCCATTGGCCTTTTCTACAGCCACCCTGGAAATTTGTTAAATTCCACACTCCTCAAAAAGGCTCATTGCTCCCCGTCCTCCGTCATCTCAGGGAGAGGAATTAGTCGAGCAACTGGCCTAATATATGTCCGGTTCTTTACCTGGATCTCCACTGATCTAACGCGACCATCGATCCCAGGCATGGTCTTAGTGATACGTCCCACCGGCCAGGAGGCTCGAGGCAGCTGAGGGTCCACCATCATTACTACTTGGCCAGTTTCCAGGCTGGCCATTTCTCTCCGCCATTTCCCTCTGTGCTGTAGGCTTGGTAGGTAATCCCGAATGAATCGGGCCCAGAAATGGTCAGCCAAGATCTGGCTGTGTCGCCACCGGCGTCTGCCAACGAGGTTGGTATCAGCATACATGGCTTGAGGAAGTGACGCATCTCGGCGTCCCATCAAGAGCATATTCGGTGTAACCGGATCGGGGTCAGCGATATCTGCAGAGAGATATCACAAGGGTTTGGAGTTCCATATCCCTTCCACCTCTATCAGGACGGTCCGCAAGACAGTTTCAGTGACACTTTGGTCCCCCAGGACGACTCGTAAGGCCGTCTTTACAGATTTGATCTCTCGCTCCCATGTTCCTCCAAAATGAGGAGCTCCTGCAGGGTTAAATTTGAATAAGATTTGTTGGTCCATCAGCTGATCCTGGAGGCTGGGTTCCATGGCTTGGAAGGCTTCCTCCAACCTGGCTTCTCCTGCCTTGAAGTTTGTGCCTCTGTCAGCCAGGATCTCGTAGGGTTTCCCCCGTCGGGAGATAAACCGCCGTAGGGCCATGAGGAAGGCTTCAGTATCCAAACTCTCCAGTAGGTCCAGGTGGACACATCTAGTCGTCAAACACTTAAATAGAATGCCCCAGCGCTTTTCCACTCAACGACCTAGCTTGATTGTCAAGGGGCCAAAGCAATCTACTCCTGTTGACCAGAAGGGTGGTTTGAGGAGGCGCAAGCGTGCAGGGGGTAAATCTGCCATTTTGTGCACAGTGGCTCCGGCCCGCCATCTCTGACATTCTACGCAGGCGTATTGATGCTTACGAATGGCTCCTCGTCCTCCAAGTATCCAGTACTTCCGCCTCATCTCCCCATAGACCCTCTCTGGCCCTGGGTGGAGAAGCTTTTCATCATAACTCTTGATGAGGAGCCTGGTAAGAGGGTGTCTGGAGTCAAGGATAATTGGGTGGATAGCGTCGGGGTCCAAAACTTCTGCTCGGCACAGCCTCCCTCCGACTCTGATCACTCCAAGGATTTGATCATATTCTGGGGCGAGAGAGAGAAGACGGCTCTCCTTAGCAACTTCCCTACCGGCTTTCAGAGCTTTTAGCTCCCCAGGGAAGCTAACTGCTTGTGCATGCTGGAGGAGTAGTGTCTTTGCCGCGAGGGAGGTGGCTATAGAAGCCACCCCATCTGATGTCTGGTTTGTGGCGGCGATCAGATCCGGCAGTGTTTGGGATTGTGCTAGGTCAGGGAGAGCTGTTGTTGGTTCCGTAGAGATGCTGTAACATTGGGTGGACTTCATTATTAACTCATGAGCTTCAATTGGTTGCGGAGGAGCCGCACTCCTGGGGGCTTTCGGCCACTCGTTCTCTGGTTGGGACAAGAATGGTGGTCCCAAGCTCCAGCTATGGGGTTGAGCCAGTTCCTTAAGGGTTTTACCGCGAGTAACGTCATCAGCAGGATTGTTTATGCTATCAACATACCTCCAGTCCTGGACTTCTGTCAGGTCTTGGATTTCCGCAATGCGAGTTCCGACAAACAACTTATACCTGCAGGACTCCGATGTGAGCCAGGTCAATACAGTGACCTCACACCAACTATATGCCACATTATGGTTTTATGTTACACTTTGGGTTTATACCATCCCCACATTTCCCATACTCATGCTCCCCTCCACACCTGGCACATCTCTCTTTACATGCTGTTGCCACATGCCCAAACCTCTGGCATTCAAAACATCTTAAAGGCTTCGGTACATATGCCCTCACATAATAACTCATATACCCTATGGTAACTTTAATTGGTAGTACCTAGTCCTTGAAGTGTAACAGAATAGACGGGCTATCTGCCCTAACTCCACCCCTTGTTGCTTGCAATCTATGAACATTCACTAGAACGCCTCCTGTCAAATTGTCCCTAACCTCTTGAATGCTAATACTCACAGGCCCCCCTGTTATCACCCCTTTAATCATTCCCTCTGCTCCACACCACCTTACACTTCCCTATTTGCTTCACCCCGAGAGCTTTCTCCCTCTGCGTCATGCCCTTACAGAACACCAACAAACTCCCATCTCTTAACACTTTACCATTGACAACTTCCCCAGTCAACTCTTTTATCACAGCCGTCAACCTTATCGGACTCATCGCCCCTATTCCCCCTTCCTCCTTGAACGTCAGAATCACTTTATGCTCCTCTTCACCTCCATGCTCCCCCTCGCGTCTTATCTTGCCCTTCCTCCCTGAACGTCAGAATTACTCCTCTTCCTCTGCACTTTCTACATCCAAACTGCCACTAGCGTTAGAAACTGTTGCTCTCCTCAAACTTCCTTTTCTGCCTCCTCTCTACCTCCATAGACCTCTCGCTCCCCTTCAAACCCCTAACGTTACTCCCTTTCTCTCCCGCTTTCTTTTTCCTCTTTCTTAATCCCTCCTTATTTGTACCACTATGCTCCATCCTTTATTTTGTACAATTTTATTTCACCTTTATTTAACCAGGTAGGCTAGTTGAGAACAAGTTCTCATTTGCAACTGCGACCTGGCTAAGAAAAAGCAAAGCAGTGTGACACATACTTGCGTCACTTTCTTCTCCGTCACTATCTCCTACTATCTCTAACCGAGACACAGCTCAGCTGTGCCGAACCGTCGCCACACAGAGTAAAGTTTGATTGTTTGTTTTTCCGCTAATTCTAACTGTTCACACAACGTCGCTTTGAAAACGCCGTTCCCAACGAGTTTTCGTTCATTGCTCTACCACAAACAAAACAAAGCCTCCCTTTGTTTTACTTCCGTATTGTTTTGTTCTGTTTTTGTCAGCGGGTGGCAAGACCATAAACAGATCACAGCGGCCCCATGTGGATGGGGTTTTACTACAAATTACAGCCCAATGGTAACATTAGATTATTCAAATATGTTATACAAATCTCCAAACGTTGTGTTTTATTTATAGAGCTACATCAGGAATAAGCAACTGGTGACCAGGCCTTTTGAAGGCCCTCAGATCAATTTCCGTAAAAAGTTCAAACATTTCCTGCAATTATGCACATTTTGCCAAAGGGTGAAGAGAAATGTTTGCAGTTTTCAATATATCATCTGAGTAAGACAAATTCAATGGGGGCCCGCTGTCCGGTAATTCGACCATGATTACTAAATTTAGATAGCTGGGCGCTAATCTCATTTACCAGTCTAAAAAATGTTAGCTGACATGGGCTAATTGAATGACTGTCAGTGGCTGCAATAACAAGAGAGACACTGCTGATGCACAACCACATTTTTATATTGCACCTTGTGTGTTTAACTACATTACGTTAGATATTATAACTCTCAACAACAAGTGAAGACCCCAACTGATTAAAAAAAATGTATTTACTCTTTATGGAAATTGATCGGAGAGCCTTCAAAATGGGAGCTGCAGGCCGGGTCACCAGTTAACCATCCCTGATAAAGCACTATAAAATAAAACAAAACATTTGGGAGATTTGTATTACATATTTGAATAATTTAATGTTAGAATGAAACAATGAAGACTTCTAAGCCCTTCTTGGAAAATACATGTAAAAATGAAATGCCTTTTATGGTGTCTGACGGAGTTAGTTGCATTTTCAGAAAATATTTAAGAATTATGTGATTCTTTGGTTAATATTAAGAAAAATATTTCTGAAAAAAATAATTTGTCGCGTCATTCAAGAATCCCTGAACTACAGTATCTATTCCCAGTATCATTGGTCTGTAGCGCGTAGTAACCCCCATCACCATGGGGGCGCTGTGGTTTGTTTCTGGGCTCGTTACCCGCTGATAAAAACAGAACAAAAGGGAAGTAAATCTGAGGGCGGGTTTGTTTCGTTTGTGTACACCATCCTTTCCTCGTGGATGTATACATACTAGCTGAATACCCAGTTCTCAGTCGACTGAAACATGTCTAAACTACAGTCGTTTCGTGTGTTTTTAAATGAGCGTTTAACCGCGGCAGCTGTGGAGATTTTCGGGGCAGTTGAAGAAACGGTAGCCGAGTACCACGAGGAGAATGATCGGCTACGGAGACTGCTGCGGATCACACCGGAGATAAAACTATGTAGAATAGGTTCGTATGTAGATCTTCTGATAGCTACACTAAACAAAAAATATAAACGCAACATGCAACAATTTCAAAGATTTTTGTGAGTTATAGTTCATATAAGGAAATCAGTCAATTGAAATAAAATCATTAGGCCCTAATCTATGGATTTCACATGACTGGGAATAGAGATATGCATCTGTTGGTCACAGATGGTGATCAGGTGGGTCAGAAACCCAGTCACTATCTGGTGTGACCAACATTTGCCTCATGTAGTGTGACATCTCCTTCACATAGAGTTGATCAGGCAGTTGATTGTGGAGTGTGGAAGGCTGTCCCACTCCTCTTCAGTGGCTGTGGGAAGTTGCTGGATATTGGCTGGAACTGTCCTACATGTTGATCCTGAACATCCCAAACATGGTCAATGGGTGACATGTCTGGTGAGTATGCAGGCCTTTGAAGAACTGGGACATTTTCAGCTTCCAGGAATTGTGTACAGATCCATGCAACATGGGGCTGTACATTGTCATGCTGAAACAGGAGGTGATGGTAGTGGATGAATGGCATGACAATGGGCCTCAGGATTTCGTCACGGTGTCTCTGTGAATTCAAATTGCCATCGATAAAATGCAATTGTGTTTGTTGTCTGTAGCTTATGCCTGCCCATACCATAACCCCACCTCCTCCTTTGTCCCCAAAACATACATTGAATTATTTTCTAACATTTACATCTGAATATATTAACATTATAAACTCAGCATAAAAATAAACGTCCTTTCGCTGTCAACTGCGTTTATTTTCAGCAAACTTAACATGTGTAAATATTTGTATGAACATAACAAGATTCAACAACTGAGGCATAAACTGAGCAAGTTCCACAGACATGTGACTAACAGAAATTGAATAATGTGTCCCTGAACGAAGGGGGGGTCAAAATCAAAAGTAACGGGCGGAGCTAGCATGTTGGAGTGAACGGCGGTGTGTGAGAGGCTCCTGCAACTTTTTTGCGAAATAATCTAACTTAACCTACTTTATGATACTTTTTACAACAAACGTTTCTTTCTAATACAACATTGTAACTTACTGTGTAAAAATGCCGAGTAATAAGCGACCAAAGGACAATAAATCCACATCGGAGGCCTACTCCACACCAAACAACGAGACAGACATGGCGGAAGGCACAGGCAACAACGTGACACTTACAGAACTTACCCGGGCTTTGGGAGAACTACGTGTTGCTTTAGCTGAGGATCTTAAGGCTACTATTGCTGAACTGGACACCAAAATCGAGAGCACCATTCGAACGGTCGCTTCGCAGGGCCAGAGTATTGTGGACCTTGAGAAAGCTTCTGAATTCAACGCTGGTAGGATCGACGAGTTAGAGAAGCTATGCTCGTCACTGCAGGATAGGGTGCAGAGGCTTTCTGTGAAAGTGGTCGACCTGGAGGGCCGTTCCAGACGTAATAACCTTCGCGTTGTTGGTCTGGCAGAGGGGGTTGAGGCGGGCTCTCGCCCCCCGACTTCTTCGCCAAGCTATTGAAGGATGCAATGGGATCGGATGTTTTGGCTTCGGACCCCCAGCTGGACCGTGCACATCGCGCCCTTGTCCCAGTGCCTGGACCGGGCCAACGTCCTCGTCCAGTAATCATCTGTTGTCACAGTTTCAAGACCAAGGATCTTATCCTGCGCGAGGCCCGAATGAGGGGAAACCTGTTACATAAAGGGCACCCCTTCCGTGTCTATGATGATTATGCGCCCGATGTGGCAAAGCACCGCGGCGACTACAGAGATGTCATGACCAAACTCTACAAACTCCATCTTCGCCCAGCCTTGCTCTTCCCTGCAAGACTAAGAATTCCCCCGCCTTCCGGTGAGAAGATTTGGCTCTCCTCGGTTTTGGACGCAGAGAAGTTTATCCGGGAACATACGCCAATCCCCCGTACAGGTTAGAGTGCCTTGTCATTGTGTGTTAGGGTCTGCTCATAGAATCGAATCCATACTATACCATAACGGGTGAAACCGTATTGAACGGTCTCAACAAGGGCTACCGAACATGTAAGATGCTGTGGAGGGCGGTCAGAGCTCTCAGTTAAAGTCACTTTCATTCTGGCTGTGTTCAGAGCGATGCCTATTTAGGATGCCTTCCAGGTTTGATCATTGAAACTTTCGGATGAATATACTTATATTTTTTTTGTTTCGTTATTTATTTTTCAATTCTTACATTTATTGTTATTACAATACCATTTATTTATTGCTTTCAGGGGACTGGGGGTGATGGTTGGGATGGGGCAGACACAGACACCTGGATAGCAAGTTGATGTTTTGTGCCGTTCTGCCTTTGTTTTAGCCGAGGGCCGCTCTCCCGATTAGATCCCCACCAGCCCTCTGTAGTGTCTGTGTAGGTGTGCGTACATATAATTATTATTATTATTATTTGTACTTTATAATAATTTTCTCTTGCATTTTACTATTATGTATATTTTAAATTAGTGTAGATTATTATTCTGGGGCATGAATGTTTGTGTATGTATGTGTATGTATGTGTATATGTGTATATGTGCATATGTATATATGTATGGGTGTGTGTGTATATGTATATATTTTTTTTAAATATATATACTTTTATATGTATTTTTTGTGTGTGTATGTGTATGTACGTATGTATGTGTATATATATATGTGTATATATGTGTATGTGTGTGTATATATATTTTACCTCTTGTTCGAGGTTTTACCTCTTGTTCGAGGTCGCGCCGTGCTTTTTTGGCATCGGCCAGACAATGTGTTTATTATTTTTCTTTTTCAATTTTTTTCTCTCCTATTTGTGTATTCCTGTTAAAGGTGGGTTGATCGGGGGGGTAAATAGTGGGGAAAGTAGGGGAACAGGGTGGGAAGTAAAGGTGCTTGCAGGGGGGAGGGGCTGGTTGGATACTGCTCGGGTGTAGCTGCTACATATGCTGATCGTGATGGTTTGGTGCGCTTTCTTACCTTTTTATTGAGTTACATGTTATGCAGGCAACCATAGGAACTACAAATGAGAGGGGGGCGGGGCTCACATTCACTTCCTGGAATGTCAAGGGTTTAAACGAACCAATTAAGAGAGGCAAGGTCCTAGCCCACTTGAAAGCACTCTCGTCTGATATTATATTTTTGCAAGAAACCCATCTGAAAAATAATTCTCATAGCAGACTTAAATGTAGGTGGGTGGGGCAAGTGTATCACTCTAACTTCTCTGCCAAAACGAGAGGCACAGCGATTCTGGTACGGAAAGGAATTCCCTTTCTACATAAAACCACTATTGTGGATAAAGAGGGTCGTTATGTGATCGTAATAGGAGAGATCCACTCTACTTCTGTAACTCTACTAAATATCTATGGGCCAAACATTGATAACCCCTCTTTTTTCAAAAGAGTCCTTGCCCTGATCCCAGATATCTCCCATACTAACCTGGTCATTGGAGGGGACCTTAACTGTGTGCTAGACCAATATTTGGACAGATCCTCTACCCGGCGAACCCCCACCTCCTATTCAAGTGAATTCTTGAATACCTACATAAAGAATTCTAACTTATTTGATATATGGAGGATCACTAACCCTACGGGTAGGGAATACTCCTTTTACTCTCATGTTCACAATGTTTATACTCGAATTGACTACTTTTTGGTTGATGCTAAACTACTCCCCTATACCTGTAATGTGAGGTATCATGATATTATAATCTCGGACCACAGTCCACTCACCTTCTCCCTGAGATTGGGTGACATCGTACCAAACGAGAGGGTCTGGAGGTTGAATCCTCAGCTCCTCACAGAACCAACATTCTGTGAACATCTTAAAGACCAAATTACATTTTTCTTTGATACCAACGACAACACAGAGACTTCCCCAGCATTATTGTGGGAAACACTTAAGGCTTATTTGAGAGGCTGTATCATCTCCTATCAGACTGCCAGGAGTAGGCAAAACAGGGGAAAATTGGTAGAACTGGAGGGACAAATTCACTTACTGGATAGGGAGAATGCTAGACATCCATCTATGGAGAAACATCAAAAAAATTACCTCTTTAAAATTTGAATATAATCAGATTCTCTCAGCTAAAATTGCTAAATCTTTTCTCTACGCCAAGCAAAAATATTTTGAGTTTGGTGACAAACCACACAAATTACTCGCCAGACAACTTCGAAAAAATGTGAGTGACCGAATGATTCACAAAGTTAAATCTGCATCTGGGGAATTACTCTCTTCCCCCAAAGACATCAATGACAGATTCCGTCAGTTTTATGAGACTCTATATACAGTGAGGGAAAAAAGTATTTGATCCCCTGCTGATTTTGTACGTTTGCCCACTGACAAAGAAATGATCAGTCTATAATTTTAATGGTAGGTTTATTTGAACAGTGAGAGACAGAATATCAACAAAAAAATCCAGAAAAACGCATGTCAAAAATGTTATGAATTGATTTGCATTTTAATGAGGGAAATAAGTATTTGACCCCTCTGCAAAACATGACTTAGTACTTGGTGGCAAGACCCTTGTTGGCAATCACAGAGGTCAGACGTTTCTTGTAGTTGGCCACCAGGTTTGCACACATCTCAGGAGGGATTTTGTCCCACTCCTCTTTGCAGATCTTCTTCAAGTCATTAAGGTTTTGAGGCTGACGTTTGGCAACTCGAACCTTCAGCTCCCTCCACAGATTTTCTATGGGATTAAGGTCTGGATACTGGCTAGGCCACTCCAGGACCTTAATGTGCTTCTTCTTGAGCCACTCCTTTGTTGCCTTGGCCGTGTGTTTTGGGTCATTGTCATGCTGGAATACCCATCCACGACCCATTTTCAATACCCTGGCTGAGGGAAGGAGGTTTTCACCCAAGATTTGACGGTACATGGCCCCGTTCATCGTCCCTTTGATGCGGTGAAGTTGTCCTGTCCCTTTAGCAGAAAAACACCCCCAAAGCATAATGTTTCCACCTCCATGTTTGACGGTGGGGATGGTTTCTTGGGGTCATAGGCAGCATTCCTCCTCCTCCAAACACGGCAAGTTGGGTTGATGCCAAAGAACTCCATTTTGGTCTCATCTGACCACAACACGTTCACCCAGTTGTCCTCTGAATCATTCAGATGTTCATTGGCAAACTTCAGACGGGCATGTATATGTGCTTTCTTGAGCAGGGGGACCTTGCGGGCGCTGCAGGATTTCAGTCCTTCACGGCATAGTGTGTTACCAATTGTTTTCTTGATGACTATGGTCCCAGCTGCCTTGAGATCATTGACAAGATCCTCCTGTGTAGTTCTGGGCTGATTCCTCACCGTTCTCATGATCATTGCAACTTCACGAGGTGAGATCTTGCATGGAGCCCCAGGCTGAGGGAAATTGACAGGTCTTTTGTGTTTCTTCCATTTGCGAATAATCACAGAAACTGTTGTCACCTTCTCACCAAGCTGCTTGGCGATGGTCTTGTAGCCCATTCCAGCCTTGTGTAGGTCTACAATCTTGTCCCTGACATCCTTGGAGAGCTCTTTGGTCTTGGCCATGGTGGAGAGTTTGGAATCTGATTGATTGATTGCTTCTGTGGACAGGTATCTTTTATACAGGTAAGAAACTGAGATTAGGAGCACTCCCTTTAAGAGTGTGCTCCTAATCTCCGTTCGTTACCTGTATGAAAGACACCTGGGAGCCAGAAATCTTTTTGATTGAGAAGGGGTCAAATACTTATTTCCCTCATTAAAATGCAAATCAATTTATAACATTTTTGACATGCATTTTTCTGGATATTTTTGTTGTTATTCTGTCTCTCACTGTTCAAATAAACCTACCATTAAAATTATAGACTGATAATATCTTTGTCAGTGGGCAAACGTACAAAATCAGCAGGGGATCAAATACTTTTTTCCCTCACTGTACATCTAAAGCAGATCCTAACCCCTTAATTATGCAAAACTTTTTGGAGGACTGTAATCTTCCTGCCCTGAACCAGGAAGATTCTAACTTCCTGAATAAGGAAATATCTCTTGAAGAAATTCGAGAAACAATTAAATCTCTAAAGAGTGGCAAGACCCCGGGCCCAGATGGATACCCTGGTGAATTCTATAAAACATTCAGCAACATGCTCTCTCCCTACCTGCACAAAATGTTGGTTCAGGCCAAGGAGGATGGAGCTCTCCCATCTACTTTGGATGAAGCATTCATTACAGTTATACATAAGAAGGGTAAAGATCCGGAAGAGGTAGGGTCATACAGACCAATATCCCTCCTTAATACAGACCAAAAGATTTTAGCAAAAACCCTGGCTAACAGGCTTAGCACTTTAATTGGCAAATTGGTCCATTCGGACCAGACCGGCTTTATCCCGAACAGAAACTCATTCTTCAATCTCAGGCGCCTCTTCAACATTATGTATTCTCAGAGGTTACCAAACGTGGACCTTGCCGTTATATCTCTTGACGCCGAGAAGGCTTTTGACCAAGTTGAGTGGTCCTATCTATTCAAAGTCCTACAGAAATGTAATATTGGAGATGGGTTCATAAATTGGATCCAGCTTTTATATAGGAACCCCTGTGCGAGAATACTCACTAACCAATCATTGTCGCCCCGATTTAACCTTTACAGAGGGACAAGGCAGGGTTGTGCGCTGTCGCCTATGCTCTTCGCCCTAATCATTGAACCTCTCGCTCAGGCGATTAGATCTGATGCAGCAATACACGGCTATAATACTAAAGATACTCTAAATAAGATTTCCCTATACGCAGATGACATTCTCCTCTATGTAACAGAACCCCAAGCTAGTATTCCAGCTATTCTTGATGTGATTAATTTGTTTGGTACCTTCTCGGGATACAGAATAAATTGGAACAAGAGTGAATTAATGCCCATACGGTTACAAAACACCTCCTGGCTAGAACATCTTCCAGTTAAGTTATCTTCAGAAAAATGTACCTATCTAGGAATTGTAGTTACCAAACAATACTCCTTACTATTTAAAGAGAATTTCCCCTCTCTGATGCAAAAACTCAAGACAAACATACAATTTTGGAGAACTCTCCCAATCTCTCTGCTCGGAAGAATTAATGCCATTAAAATGGTCTTCCTCCCACAACTGCTCTACCTATACCAGAACATCCCAGTATTCATACCTAAATCCTTTCATAAACAACTGGACTCAATTATCAATCCATTCATCTGGGATTATAAAACACACAGGATAGGTAAAAAACACCTCTGCAAATCCAAAATGGAAGGAGGATTGTCTCTCCCAAATTTTATATTTTATTACTGGGCCGCTAACCTCCGCGCTGTTACGTTTTTGCTGGATGACGCACGTCCCTCACCCAGCTGGCTTAGTATGGAGCGGGAGGAGTGTCACCCCTTCTCTATTGGTGCTGTGATTTTGTCGCCTGTCAATCTGGAGAGGTCACTTTATCGTAACAATCCTATTATACATAGCACAGTCCGAATATGGAAGCAAATTAAAACCCACTTTGAGCTTAGACCATTGTCATTCATGCTCCCTGTTGCCAGGAACCCCTCCTTTGCCCCCTCTAACCTTGATAACACCTTTGAGCAATGGGGACAGTTGGGGATAAGTACCATAGGGGATTTATATATAGAAGGGACCTTTGCTTCCTTTGAGTTGCTGAGGGAAACTTATAATCTTCCTAGAAGTAACTTTTTCAGATACCTACAAATCAGAGACTATGTTAGAAAACACCTCCCAACATTTGGGAACGCTAAGCCTTCCATGTTTGACGGATGCATAAAGACATCCCCCACCTCAGACAAACTGATATCTCGTTTATATGATGCTTTTCAATCTGTTAGCACACCTTCTACAGATGCCATTAAGGCAAAATGGGAGGAAGAACTAGGGACTGACATTTCAGTGGCAGACTGGGAAGATAGCTTGGAGTATATCCACACCTGCTCCATTAACTCCAGACATCGTCTCATACAATTCAAGGTATTACACAGATTACACTATTCCAAAACCAAACTGCATAGGATATTTCCTGATACATCCCCTATGTGTGATAAATGTCAGGCTGCACAGGGTACACTACTCCACTGCTTTGCCCTATGCTCTAGCTTGTATGGTTACTGGTGTGGAATTTTTAGGATCCTCTCTGAAGTTCTGGAGACTTCAATTGACCCAGACCCGCTTCTGATAATCCTGGGAGTGTCTGATTCCCTAAACGGATTAACCAACCCTCAAAAACAACTCATCTCTTACAGTCTCATTTCGGCAAAAAAACTAATCTTGTTGTTTTGGAAAAAGAGGGAAGCGCCCACTACCAAATTATGGCTCAGCGAATTGGCAAACACTGTACACTTAGAAAGAATTAGATATATTCTGAACAATAAATTATCAACATTTGATCAAATCTGGCAGCCTTTCCTCTCTTACTTGGACCATTCGGCGCTGTGAATTTGTACTTTTTAACGCACTCTCAATTGTAATATTTTAATCCACCTTTGAGCAGCATGTGCTGGCACCGCCACCCGAGCAGTCGGGAGGGGAATAAGGGGGAGGGATAAAGGGGGGGAATAAGTGGGGGGTGACACCTACCCTCTTTCTTTCTACCTGTCCTTATTCTGTATGTCTTGTTTTGTAATATTTGTTTTGTACCCAGAACTCTGGGTCTTTTTGTTTCTGTCTGCTCTTTTATGTTTACATAAGAATTGTATACCTGTCTTATACCTATACACCATTCTTGTGTGTGCTCAATAAAAAATATTTGAACGAAAATCAAAAGTAACAGTCAGTATGTGGTGTAGCCACCAGCTGCATTAAGTACTGCAGTGCATATCTTCCTCATGGACTGCACCAGATTTGCCAGTTCTTGCTGTGAGATGTTACCCCACTCTTCCACCAAGGCACCTGCAAGTTCCCAGACATTTCTGGGGGGAATGGCCCTCACCCTCTGATCCAACAAGTCCCAGACGTGCTCAATGGGATTGAGATCCGGGCTCTTCGCTGGCCATGGCAGAACACTGACATTCCTGTCTTGCAGGAAATCACTCACAGGACGAGCAGTATGGCTGGTGGCATTGTCATGCTGGAGGGTCATGTCAGGATGAGCCTGCAGGAAGGGTACCACATGAGGGAGGAGGATGGCTTCCCTGTAACGCACAGCGTTGCGATTGCCTGCAATGACAACAAGCTCAGTCCGATGATGCTGTGACACACGGCCCCAGACCATGACGGACCCTCCACCTCCAAATCGATCCCCCTCCAGGGTACAGGCCTCGGTGTAACGCTCATTCCTTTGACGATAAACCCGAATCCAACCATCACCCCTGGTGAGACAAAACCATGACTCGTAAGTGAAGAGCACTTTTTGCCAGTCCTGTCTGGTCCAGCGAAGGTGGGTTTGTGCCCATAGTTTGACATTGTTGTCGGTGATGTCTGGTGAGGACCTGACTTACAACAGGCCTACAAGCCCTCAGTCCAGCCTCTCTCAGCTTATTGCGGACAGTTTGAGCACTGTTGGAGGGATTGTGCGTTCCTGGTGTAACTCGGGCAGTTGTTGCTATCCTGTCCCGCAGGTGTGATGTTCGGATGTACCGATCCTGTGCAGGTGTTGTTACACGTGGTCTGCCACTGCGAGGATGATCAGCTGTCTGTCCTGTCTCCCTGTAGCGCTGTCTTATGCGTCTCACAGTACGGACATTGCAATTTATTGCCCGGGCCACATCTGCAGTCCTCATGCCTCCTTGCAGCACGTTCACAAATATGAGCAGGGACCCTGGGCATCTTTCTTTTGGTGTTTTTCAGAGTCAGGAGAAATGCCTCTTTTGTGTCCTAAGTTTTCATTACTGTGACCTTAATTGCCTACCGTCTGTAAGCTGCTAGTGTCTTAATGACCGTTCCACAGGTGCATGTTCATTAGTTGTTTATGGTTCATTGAACACACATGGGAAACATTTTGGCACAGGAAGAAATGTTTCTGACTTATATCAAAGTCACATGCTGTTTTCAACGAGAGAAATTGGTTCTTGAGTTCAGTTCTGCTTTAAGAAGATGCAATTTAGAAATAGTCGGGGTTTATGGCTGTGGCTGTGCCAGCTAGTGACGACTGTCTAAAGGCTCTATGGATAACCTCTGCTCCTCTCTCCTTTCCTACAGACTCCCTGCAGCTCTCTCTCTCTGTCTCTGAAGAGGAGGTTCCCCCTGAGCAGCAGCACTGTGAGCAGGAGTGGAGCCCCAGTCTGGGGCAGGAGAACCCAGAGCTTCCACAGATTAAAGAGGAACAGGAGGAACTCTGGACCAGTCAGGAAGAAGAGCAGCTTCAAGGTCTGGAGGCTGATATCAAATTCACTCCTTCCTGTGTGAAAAGTGAATGTGATCAGGAGGACCCACTTCAGCCCTTCACTTCTCCCCAAACCCAGACTGTGGAGAACAGAGAGAGTGACCCTAAACAAGTGGATCTCACACCTTTTGTTACTGTGACCCACCTTAAGGGTCTCTACATTCACTGTGACCCTCCAGATAATCAGAACAATGCCTCCAGCCACAGCTCAGCCGTAAGCAGTGACCCAGTAGGACTTGACAGCAGCCCACCAATGGATCCCAGCTCATCATTTGATCCCAGCTCATCATTGAATCCAAACCCATCAATAGGTGAACACTATTCCAAACCCAGCACCACGTCTAGAAAAACTCACCACTGCCGTGACTGTGGTGAAATGTTTGCTCTGAAAGCTGACCTGCAGAGGCATGTGACTCTCTCCAAGAAGAGGCCCAGTGAATGCCGCTTCTGCAGAAAACGCTACAATTCCACCTGTAAACTGAAGGCCCATGTCAGCCTCTGTCACAGTGGGAAACCCTACACCTGCCCTGTTTGTAGCAAGACCTTCAAACTCAAAGGAGATCTGTCCAAGCACATGAGGATTCACACAGGGGAGAAACATTTTAAGTGTGGCGACTGTGGGAAAAGCTTCATTCATAAGTGGAACCTGAGGAGCCATACGCTGACTCACACAGACGAGAAACCATTTAGCTGTGATGACTGTGGGAAAAGCTTCTATCAGAAGGGGAACCTAAGAAACCATAAACTGACTCACACAGGAGAGAAACCATTTAGCTGTGATGCTTGTGAGAAAAGCTTCTGTCAGATAAGGTCCCTAAAGAAGCATACACTGACTCACACAGGAGAGAAACCATTTAGCTGTGATGACTGTGGGAAAAGCTTCAGTCAGAAAGGGTCCATAAAGAAGCATACACTGACTCACACAGGAGAGAAACCATTTAGCTGTCGTGACTGTGGGAAAATGTTCAATGCAAGGAACGCTTAACCATACACATGGTGACTCATACAGGAGAGAAACCATTTATCTGTGATGACTGTGGGAAAAGCTTTACTCAAAAGTCTAATTTACTGACGCATGTGAAAAACATCCACAAAGGTGGCAAACAGGAGGAAAACTGAAAGACGAAAGAAAATTAGGACAAAGATATATTTAGTCACAAGATCAGGATGTGTACAATATTCTGAGTACACTCTCATAGACACAAATAGCTGGAATAAGTAGATTGAGTCAATGAGAGGATAGATTAACTGATGACTAAATTAGCAGTGCAGATGGCACTATTTTGTTAAGTGCAGAGATGTATTATAGGTATGAATGTGTAGGGGACTTCTGAAATTCTACAGATTTTGTGGCCCAGCAGGAAGATCAGCATATCCCAAATCCAGAGGTTGTCAGTTCAAATCCCAGGTTGGGTCATATTGAAAAGTCTACTAAGTGAACATGTCAAATGTAATCATATTGTCATTGAGTACCTTTTTTTTTTTACACCATTTTTGCTAAACAGTGTATCACTAACCTTAACAGAATACATGGTTCCAAATAAAATACAATTGTATTGGTCACATACACGTGTTTAGCAGAAGTTATTGTGGGTGTAGCGAAATGCTTGTGTTTCTAGCTCCAACAGTGCAGTAATATCTAACAATTCACAGTAATACACACAAACTTAAAAGTAAAAGAATGGAATTTAGGAATATATAAATATTAAGATGATCAATGTGGCATGGACTAAAATACAGTAGAATAGAGTACATTATATACATATGAGATGAGTAAAGCAAAAATATGAAAACATTATTAAAGTGACTAGTGTTCCATTATGAAAGTGGCCAGTGAATTCAAGTCTATGTATATAGGGCAGCAGCCTCTAAGGTTCAGGGGTACGTAACCGGGTGGAAACCGGCCAAGAGAACATTCTCAAATATGTGGGTGTAAAACACTGTTAAAACCACTGTTTGTGTGTGGGGGTGGCTGTCCCTAGCATTGCCAAAAGACAAAGAGCTGTGACTGGATCAGTGGTTCACCCAGTCAGGGCCTTGATGGTTTTGGCAACAGTAACAAGGAGTGATGTGTAATACAACTAGGGTGCGGTGCCCTGGTAATGGGGGGGGGGGGGGTTTCTTTCTGTACATCAGGTGACGTCTCCAGGAACTAGACAAAAAACCTCTAGGGGACCATGACAGAACATCCTGACTACTTTAGGCGACCATTTTGTGACGTCCCGGGAGGTCCTAAAGACTCATTATTGTTTACAGGGAAGTTATGTTATTCATTAAAAAAGTTGCTTCTGACCTGATAACATAATAACCACCTGATAACATAATAACCACCAGATAACAGAATAACCACCTGTTAACATAATAACCACCTGATAACATAATAACCACCACCTGATAACATAATAACCAGATAACATAATAACCACCTGATAACATAACCACCAGATAACATAATAACCACCTGATAACATAATAACCACCTGATAACATAATAACCACCTGACAACATAAAAACCACTGGAAAACATAATAAGATTGGTTAATAATCAAGTAAAGTGTTAACTCTGTGTGTGTGTGTGTGTGTGTGTGTGTGTGTGTGTGTGTGTGTGTGTGTGTGTGTGTGTGTGTGTGTGTGTGTGTGTATCAGTGAGTTTGTGATTGGCAGTGGGTGGTGGTATGTGCATTAAATTCAGGGCAGTACTACATAAAGCATTGATTTTGTTATGTTATTACATTATTCATTAAAAAATGTGTTATTCACTGGTGAATGTAAACTTATTACATTTATTGGAAAAAGTTATTACGTTTACTGGCAAGTTTTTGCATTAACCAGGTTTATCACATAAAAACGTTAAGTTGTTACAAATAGAAAATGTATTACATTTACCAGTGTTATTTCATTTACCGTTGTTACATTAATTACTGAACTTAATTCATTCAGTTTTATCATAATTATTGATAGAAAAGATGTGTCAGCGGTATTTTGCGACGGGGGAACACTGACTGGATCAAGAGTACCCCCCCCCCCCCAATTCTCCCAAGGTGCACCACGGAGCAAAGAGATGCTAGATAGTCTAGCTCAGGGATTGACCCTCTATAATATATATGTTTTAATTGTCAGGGTCTCAAGTTACTGTGACGAGTTAGAATAGTACAAAACACAAGATGCAATTTTATAGTTTGGTTGTGCATCAGCAGTTTTTCTGTTATCTCTGTCACTGATAGTCACTCAATTAGCCCATGTCAGGTAACATTTGTTAGACTGGTAAATTAGTCTAGCGGCCAGCTATCTAAACTTGTAGTAATCATAGTCCCTGTTAGTGAGCATTTCTCCTTTGCCAAGATAATCCATCCGTCTGACAGGTGTGGCATATCAAGAAGCTAATTAAACAGCATCATTATTACACAGGTGCACTTTGTGCTGGGGACAATAAAAGGCCACTCTAAATTTTGCATTCTTGTCACACAACACAATGCCACAGATGTCTCAAGTTTTGAGGGAGTGTGCAACCGGCATGCTGACTGCAGGAGAGTCCACCAGAGCTGTTGCCAAAGAATTTAATGTTCATTTCTCGACCGTAAGCTGCCTCCAATGTCGGATTAGAGAATTTGGCGGTACGTCCAACCCGGCCTCACAAGCGCAGACCACGTGTGACCACGCCAGCCCAGGACCTCCACATCCGGCCTTTTCCCCTATGGGATCGTTTGAGGTGGTGGGGGGTGTTCAAATGAAGAATTTTCTGTATTTTACAAATATTTGTATGGACTTATTTTTTGTGGCACAAATAAGTCTGTTTTTAGTAGTTGTTGTCAACTCTGTCACCGCTGGCTAACCCCCTTAAGATATATATTTTTTGGTCAGTATTGAGAAAATCTATTTGAATCACTGTTCTGGAACAAATGCTTAAACTATTGATGTATTTGGTGTACTAGATCTAAGGCAGTGGAGGCTGCTGAGGGGAGGATGGCTCCTAATAATGTCAGGAATGGAGTGAGTGGAGTGGTATCAACCACATGGAAAACACATCTTTGTGTTTGATGCCATTCCGTTGAATCCATTCCAGCCATTATTATGAGCCGTCCTCCCTTCAGCAGCATGCACTGATCTAATGGATGTTAACATAATAAATGTTGTTTTAAGTTATGAATCTAGATAGACATGCCAAAATGCCCGCCATCCAGTAATTGGATCATGATTACTAAGTTTAGATATCTGGCCGTTAAACTAATTCACCAGTCTAAAAAGATGTTAGCTGATGTAAGATAATTGAGTGACTGTCAGTGGCTGACATATCAAGAGAGAAACTGCTGATGCACAACCAAACTTCGATATTGTACCTTGTGTATTTTGCATTTTCAGAAAGAAATGAAAGAATTAGGAGGTTATTTGGTCCATCAAAATTTATATTTTAAATGTTTTATATGAAGAAAAATATTTGTGTGAAGAAGGTAGAATTTGTCCCGTCTTTCAAGAATCCCTGAACTACAATATCTATTCCCAGTATCATTGGTCTGTAGCGTGTAGTAAAACCCCATCACCATGGGAACGCTGTGATTTGTTTCTGGGCTCCTTACCCGCTGACAAAAACAAAACAAAACAATACGGAAATAAAACGGTAGGGAGCGTTTGTTTGTGCTCGTCGACGAAGACATACATGTTGAATACCCAATTCTCAGTCGACTGAAACATGTCTAAACTACAGTCGTTTCGTGTGTTTTTAAATGAGCGTTTAACCGCGGCAGCTGTGGAGATTTTCGGGGCAGTTGAAGAAACGGTAGCGGAGTACCGCGAGGAGAATGATCGGCTACGGAGACTGCTGCGGATCACACCGGAGATAAAACTATGTAGAATAGGTTAGTATGTAGATCTTCAGATGGCTACGCTGAACAAAAATATTAACCCAACATTTAACAATTTCTAAGATGTTACCAAGTTACAGTTCATATAAGGAATTCAATCAATTGAAATAAATAGATTATGCCCTAATCTATGGATTTCACATTAACGGGAATGCAGATATGCATCTTGGTCACAGATACCTTAAAAGGTAGGGGGGTTGATCAGAAAACCAGTCAGTATCTGGTGTGACCACCAAATTTTATTTGTCACATGCACCGAATACAACAGGTGTAAACCTTACAGTGAAATGCTTACTTACAAGCCCTTAACCAACAATGCAGTAAAAAAATAATAATGAGAGCTGCAGTAAAATAACTGTAGAGAGGCTATAAACAGGGGGTACAGGTAGAGTCAATGTGCGGGGGCACAGGTTAGTCGAGGTAATTGAGGTAATATGTACATGTAGCAGGAGTTATAGTGAGTATGCATAGATATCATGGTCCAAACACACTAAGACAAAGTGACAAAGCCTCTTCCACCTCAGGAGACTGAACATATTTTGCAATTGTCCTCAGATCCTCAAAAGGTTCTACAGCTGCACCATCGAGAGCATCCTGACTGGTTGCATTACTGCCTGGTATGGCAACTGCTCGGGGCCAGGCTTCCTGCCATCCAGGACCTCTATACCAGGCGGTGTCAGAGGAAGGCCCTAAAAATTGTCAGACTCCAGCCAACCTAGTCATAGACTGTTCTCTCTGCTACCGCACGGCAAGCGGTACCAGAGCGCCAAGTCTAGGTCCAAAAGGCTTCTTAACAGCTTCTACCCCCAAGCCATGGCTCTGTTGGGGCGGTATGCAAATTGGAGTGGGCCTAGGGTTTCTGAGATGATGGTGTTGATGTGAGCCATGACCAGCTATATAAACCACGCCCCTCTGCAAACACGAGTTCTCCGATGTTTGTGACAATGCAGTACTTATTTAAAGAGAAGAGAATATTATGTTAGCACACAATAAAATTAAGTGATGTCACCTTGTCCCCTTAATAATATATCCAAGTGTTTGACATGGGGGAGGGAACCAGTAACTTTATGATCAAACTTTATCAATGTAGAAGCAACAGTCATTTTTCATACTTTGGTCATACTCCAATTTCATGAAAAACATGATTTTGACTGTTCATGACCTTTAACTGTTCATGTGCTCTGGCAGAGTTCCCGGTCACGTGCTGTTTTCAACGAGAGAATTGGTTCTTGAGTTCAGTTCAGTTTATGGCTGTGGCTGTGCCAGCTAGTGACGACTGTCTAAAGGCTCTATAGATAACCTCTGCTCCTCTCTCCTTTCCTCCAGACTCCCTGCAGCTCTCTCTCGCTGTCTCTGAAGAGGAGGTTCTCCCTGATCAGCAGCACTGTGCGCAGGAGTGGAGCCCCAGTCTGGGGCAGGAGAACCCAGAGCTTCCACAGATTAAAGAGGAACAGGAGGAACTCAGGACCAGTCAGGAAGAAGAGCAGCTTCAAGGGCTGGAGGCTGATAATAAATTCACTCCTTCCTGTGTGAAAAGTGAATGTGATCAGGAGGACCCACTTCAGCCCTTCACTTCTCCCCAAACCCAGACTGTGGAGAACAGCGAGAGTGACCCTAAACAAGTGGATCTCACACCTTTTGTTACTGTGACCCACGTTAAGGGTCTCTACATTCCCTGTGACCCTCCAGATAATCACAACGGTGCCTCCAGCCAGCTCTCAGCCGTAAGCAGTGACCCGGTAGGACTTAACAGCAGCCCACCAATGGATCCCAACTCATCATTTGATCCCAGCTCATCATTGAATCCAAACCCATCAATGGGTGAACACCGTTTTAAACCCAGCACCACGTCCAGAAAAACTCACCACTGTGGTGAAATGTTTGCTCTGAAACCTGACCTGCAGAGGCATGTGACTCTCTCCAAGAAGAGACTCAGTGAATGCCGTTTCTGCAGAAAACGCTACAACTCCACCTGTAAACTGAAGGCCCATGTCAGCCTCTGTCACAGTGGGAAACCCTACACCTGCCCTGTTTGTAGCAAGACCTTCAAACTCAAAGGAGATCTGTCCAAGCACATGAGGATTCACACAGGGGAGAAACAATTTAAGTGTGGCGACTGTGGCAAAAGCTTCCATTGCAAGCAACACTTAACAGTGCACATGGTGACTCACACAGGAGAGAAACCATTTAGCTGTGATGCTTGTGGGAAAAGCTTCAGTCAGAAAGGGTCCCTAAAGAACCATACACTAACTCACACAGGAGAGAAACCATTTAGCTGTGATGACTGTGGGAAAAGCTTCTGTCACAAGTGGTCCCTAAAGAAGCATACACTGACTCACAAAGGAGAGAAGCCATTTAGCTGTGATGCTTGTGGGAAAAGCTTCAGTCACAAGGGGTCCCTAAAGAAGCATACACTAACTCACACAGGAGAGAAACCATTTAGCTGTGATGACTGTGAGAAAAGCTTCTGTCACAAGTGGTCCCTAAAGAAGCATACACTGACTCACACAGGAGAGAAACCATTTAGCTGTGATGACTGTGGGAAAAGCTTCAATCAGAAGGGGAGCCTAAGAAACCATCAACTGACTCACACAGGAGAGAAACTATTTAGCTGTGATGACTGTGGGAAAAGCTTCTATCAGAAGGGGAACCTAAGAAACCATCAACTGACTCACACAGAAGAGAAACCATTTAGCTGTGATGACTGTGGGAAAAGCTTCTGTCACAAGGGGTCCCTAAAGAAGCATCAACTGACTCACACAGAAGAGAAACCATTTAGCTGTGATGACTGTGGGAAAAGCTTCACTCAAAAGTCTAATTTACTGACGCATGTGAAAAACATCCACAAAGGTGGCAAACAGGAGGAAAACTGAAAGACGAAGGAAAATTAGGACAAAGATATATTTAGTCACAAGATCAGGATGTGTACAATATTCTGAGTACACATAGACACAAATAGCTGGAATAAGTAAATTGAGTCAATGAGAGGATAGATTAACTGATGACTAAATTAGCAGTGCAGATGGTACTATTTTGTTAAGTGCAGAGATGTATTATAGGTAATGAATGTGTAGGGGACTTCTGAAATTCTACAGATTTTGTGGCCCAGCAGGAAGATCAGCATATCCCAAATCCAGAGGTTGTCAGATCAAATCCCAGGTTGGGTCATATTGAAAAGTCTACTAAGTGATTATGTCAAATGTAATCATATTGACATTGAGTACCTTTTTTTTTTCCACCATTTTTGCTAAACAGTGTATCACTAACCTTAACAGAATACATGGTTCCAAATAAAATACAGTTGTATTGGTCACATACACGTGTTTAGCAGAAGTTATTGCGGGTGTAGAGAAATGCTTGTGTTTCTAGCTCCAACAGTGCAGTAATATCTAACGATTCACAGTAATACACACAAACTTAAAAGTAAAAGAATGGAATTTAGGAATATATAAATATTAAGATGATCAATGTGGCATGGACTAAAATACAGTAGAATAGAGTACATTATATACATATGAGATGAGTAAAGCAAAAATATGAAAACATTATTAAAGTGACTAGTGTTCCATTATGAAAGTGGCCAGTGAATTCAAGTCTATGTATATAGGGCAGCAGCCTCTAAGGTTCAGGGGTACGTAACCGGGTGGAAACCGGCCAAGAGAACATTCTCAAATATGTGGGTGTAAAACACTGTTAAAACCACTGTTTGTGTGTGGGGGTGGCTGTCCCTAGCATTGCCAAAAGACAAAGAGCTGTGACTGGATCAGTGGTTCACCCAGTCAGGGCCTTGATGGTTTTGGCAACAGTAACAAGGAGTGATGTGTAATACAACTAGGGTGCGGTGCCCTGGTAATGGGGGGGGGGGGTTTCTTTCTGTACATCAGGTGACGTCTCCAGGAACTAGACAAAAAACCTCTAGGGGACCATGACAGAACATCCTGACTACTTTAGGCGACCATTTTGTGACGTCCCGGGAGGTCCTAAAGACTCATTATTGTTTACAGGGAAGTTTTGTTATTCATTAAAAAAGTTGCTTCTGACCTGATAACATAATAACCACCTGATAACATAATAACCACCAGATAACAGAATAACCACCTGTTAACATAATAACCACCTGATAACATAATAACCACCACCTGATAACATAATAACCAGATAACATAATAACCACCTGATAACATAACCACCAGATAACATAATAACCACCTGATAACATAATAACCACCAGATAACATAATAACCACCTGATAACATAATAACCACCTGACAACATAAAAACCACTGGAAAACATAATAAGATTGGTTAATAATCAAGTAAAGTGTTAACTCTGTGTGTGTGTGTGTGTGTGTGTGTGTGTGTGTGTGTGTGTGTGTGTGTGTGTGTGTGTGTGTGTGTGTGTGTGTGTGTATCAGTGAGTTTGTGATTGGCAGTGGGTGGTGGTATGTGCATTAAATTCAGGGCAGTACTACATAAAGCATTGATTTTGTTATGTTATTACATTATTCATTAAAAAATGTGTTATTCACTGGTGAATGTAAACTTATTACATTTATTGGAAAAAGTTATTACGTTTACTGGCAAGTTTTTGCATTAACCAGGTTTATCACATAAAAACGTTAAGTTGTTACAAATAGAAAATGTATTACATTTACCAGTGTTATTTCATTTACCGTTGTTACATTAATTACTGAACTTAATTCATTCAGTTTTATCATAATTATTGATAGAAAAGATGTGTCAGCGGTATTTTGCGACGGGGGAACACTGACTGGATCAAGAGTACCCCCCCCCCCCCCCCCCAATTCTCCCAAGGTGCACCACGGAGCAAAGAGATGCTAGATAGTCTAGCTCAGGGATTGACCCTCTATAATATATATGTTTTAATTGTCAGGGTCTCAAGTTACTGTGACGAGTTAGAATAGTACAAAACACAAGATGCAATTTTATAGTTTGGTTGTGCATCAGCAGTTTTTCTGTTATCTCTGTCACTGATAGTCACTCAATTAGCCCATGACAGGTAACATTTGTTAGACTGGTAAATTAGTCTAGCGGCCAGCTATCTAAACTTGTAGTAATCATAGTCCCTGTTAGTGAGCATTTCTCCTTTGCCAAGATAATCCATCCGTCTGACAGGTGTGGCATATCAAGAAGCTAATTAAACAGCATCATTATTACACAGGTGCACTTTGTGCTGGGGACAATAAACGGCCACTCTAAATTTTGCATTCTTGTCACACAACACAATGCCACAGATGTCTCAAGTTTTGAGGGAGTGTGCAACCGGCATGCTGACTGCAGGAGAGTCCACCAGAGCTGTTGCCAAAGAATTTAATGTTCATTTCTCGACCGTAAGCTGCCTCCAATGTCGGATTAGAGAATTTGGCGGTACGTCCAACCCGGCCTCACAAGCGCAGACCACGTGTGACCACGCCAGCCCAGGACCTCCACATCCGGCCTTTTCCCCTATGGGATCGTTTGAGGTGGTGGGGGGTGTTCAAATGAAGAATTTTCTGTATTTTACAAATATTTGTATGGACTTATTTTTTGTGGCACAAATAAGTCTGTTTTTAGTAGTTGTTGTCAACTCTGTCACCGCTGGCTAACCCCCTTAAGATATATATTTTTTGGTCAGTATTGAGAAAATCTATTTGAATCACTGTTCTGGAACAAATGCTTAAACTATTGATGTATTTGGTGTACTAGATCTAAGGCAGTGGAGGCTGCTGAGGGGAGGATGGCTCCTAATAATGTCAGGAATGGAGTGAGTGGAGTGGTATCAACCACATGGAAAACACATCTTTGTGTTTGATGCCATTCCGTTGAATCCATTCCAGCCATTATTATGAGCCGTCCTCCCTTCAGCAGCATGCACTGATCTAATGGATGTTAACATAATAAATGTTGTTTTAAGTTATGAATCTAGATAGACATGCCAAAATGCCCGCCATCCAGTAATTGGATCATGATTACTAAGTTTAGATATCTGGCCGTTAAACTAATTCACCAGTCTAAAAAGATGTTAGCTGATGTAAGATAATTGAGTGACTGTCAGTGGCTGACATATCAAGAGAGAAACTGCTGATGCACAACCAAACTTCGATATTGTACCTTGTGTATTTTGCATTTTCAGAAAGAAATGAAAGAATTAGGAGGTTATTTGGTCCATCAAAATTTATATTTTAAATGTTTTATATGAAGAAAAATATTTGTGTGAAGAAGGTAGAATTTGTCCCGTCTTTCAAGAATCCCTGAACTACAATATCTATTCCCAGTATCATTGGTCTGTAGCGTGTAGTAAAACCCCATCACCATGGGAACGCTGTGATTTGTTTCTGGGCTCCTTACCCGCTGACAAAAACAAAACAAAACAATACGGAAATAAAACGGTAGGGAGCGTTTGTTTGTGCTCGTCGACGAAGACATACATGTTGAATACCCAATTCTCAGTCGACTGAAACATGTCTAAACTACAGTCGTTTCGTGTGTTTTTAAATGAGCGTTTAACCGCGGCAGCTGTGGAGATTTTCGGGGCAGTTGAAGAAACGGTAGCGGAGTACCGCGAGGAGAATGATCGGCTACGGAGACTGCTGCGGATCACACCGGAGATAAAACTATGTAGAATAGGTTAGTATGTAGATCTTCAGATGGCTACGCTGAACAAAAATATTAACCCAACATTTAACAATTTCTAAGATGTTACCAAGTTACAGTTCATATAAGGAATTCAATCAATTGAAATAAATAGATTATGCCCTAATCTATGGATTTCACATTAACGGGAATGCAGATATGCATCTTGGTCACAGATACCTTAAAAGGTAGGGGGGTTGATCAGAAAACCAGTCAGTATCTGGTGTGACCACCAAATTTTATTTGTCACATGCACCGAATACAACAGGTGTAAACCTTACAGTGAAATGCTTACTTACAAGCCCTTAACCAACAATGCAGTAAAAAAATAATAATGAGAGCTGCAGTAAAATAACTGTAGAGAGGCTATAAACAGGGGGTACAGGTAGAGTCAATGTGCGGGGGCACAGGTTAGTCGAGGTAATTGAGGTAATATGTACATGTAGCAGGAGTTATAGTGAGTATGCATAGATATCATGGTCCAAACACACTAAGACAAAGTGACAAAGCCTCTTCCACCTCAGGAGACTGAACATATTTTGCAATTGTCCTCAGATCCTCAAAAGGTTCTACAGCTGCACCATCGAGAGCATCCTGACTGGTTGCATTACTGCCTGGTATGGCAACTGCTCGGGGCCAGGCTTCCTGCCATCCAGGACCTCTATACCAGGCGGTGTCAGAGGAAGGCCCTAAAAATTGTCAGACTCCAGCCAACCTAGTCATAGACTGTTCTCTCTGCTACCGCACGGCAAGCGGTACCAGAGCGCCAAGTCTAGGTCCAAAAGGCTTCTTAACAGCTTCTACCCCCAAGCCATGGCTCTGTTGGGGCGGTATGCAAATTGGAGTGGGCCTAGGGTTTCTGAGATGATGGTGTTGATGTGAGCCATGACCAGCTATATAAACCACGCCCCTCTGCAAACACGAGTTCTCCGATGTTTGTGACAATGCAGTACTTATTTAAAGAGAAGAGAATATTATGTTAGCACACAATAAAATTAAGTGATGTCACCTTGTCCCCTTAATAATATATCCAAGTGTTTGACATGGGGGAGGGAACCAGTAACTTTATGATCAAACTTTATCAATGTAGAAGCAACAGTCATTTTTCATACTTTGGTCATACTCCAATTTCATGAAAAACATGATTTTGACTGTTCATGACCTTTAACTGTTCATGTGCTCTGGCAGAGTTCCCGGTCACGTGCTGTTTTCAACGAGAGAATTGGTTCTTGAGTTCAGTTCAGTTTATGGCTGTGGCTGTGCCAGCTAGTGACGACTGTCTAAAGGCTCTATAGATAACCTCTGCTCCTCTCTCCTTTCCTCCAGACTCCCTGCAGCTCTCTCTCGCTGTCTCTGAAGAGGAGGTTCTCCCTGATCAGCAGCACTGTGCGCAGGAGTGGAGCCCCAGTCTGGGGCAGGAGAACCCAGAGCTTCCACAGATTAAAGAGGAACAGGAGGAACTCAGGACCAGTCAGGAAGAAGAGCAGCTTCAAGGGCTGGAGGCTGATAATAAATTCACTCCTTCCTGTGTGAAAAGTGAATGTGATCAGGAGGACCCACTTCAGCCCTTCACTTCTCCCCAAACCCAGACTGTGGAGAACAGCGAGAGTGACCCTAAACAAGTGGATCTCACACCTTTTGTTACTGTGACCCACGTTAAGGGTCTCTACATTCCCTGTGACCCTCCAGATAATCACAACGGTGCCTCCAGCCAGCTCTCAGCCGTAAGCAGTGACCCGGTAGGACTTAACAGCAGCCCACCAATGGATCCCAACTCATCATTTGATCCCAGCTCATCATTGAATCCAAACCCATCAATGGGTGAACACCGTTTTAAACCCAGCACCACGTCCAGAAAAACTCACCACTGTGGTGAAATGTTTGCTCTGAAACCTGACCTGCAGAGGCATGTGACTCTCTCCAAGAAGAGACTCAGTGAATGCCGTTTCTGCAGAAAACGCTACAACTCCACCTGTAAACTGAAGGCCCATGTCAGCCTCTGTCACAGTGGGAAACCCTACACCTGCCCTGTTTGTAGCAAGACCTTCAAACTCAAAGGAGATCTGTCCAAGCACATGAGGATTCACACAGGGGAGAAACAATTTAAGTGTGGCGACTGTGGCAAAAGCTTCCATTGCAAGCAACACTTAACAGTGCACATGGTGACTCACACAGGAGAGAAACCATTTAGCTGTGATGCTTGTGGGAAAAGCTTCAGTCAGAAAGGGTCCCTAAAGAACCATACACTAACTCACACAGGAGAGAAACCATTTAGCTGTGATGACTGTGGGAAAAGCTTCTGTCACAAGTGGTCCCTAAAGAAGCATACACTGACTCACACAGGAGATAAACCATTTAGCTGTGATGCTTGTGGGAAAAGCTTCAGTCACAAGGGGTCCCTAAAGAAGCATACACTAACTCACACAGGAGAGAAACCATTTAGCTGTGATGACTGTGAGAAAAGCTTCTGTCACAAGTGGTCCCTAAAGAAGCATACACTGACTCACACAGGAGAGAAACCATTTAGCTGTGATGACTGTGGGAAAAGCTTCAATCAGAAGGGGAGCCTAAGAAACCATCAACTGACTCACACAGGAGAGAAACTTTTTAGCTGTGATGACTGTGGGAAAAGCTTCTATCAGAAGGGGAACCTAAGAAACCATCAACTGACTCACACAGAAGAGAAACCATTTAGCTGTGATGACTGTGGGAAAAGCTTCTGTCACAAGGGGTCCCTAAAGAAGCATCAACTGACTCACACAGAAGAGAAACCATTTATCTGTGATGACTGTGGGAAAAGCTTCACTCAAAAGTCTAATTTACTGACGCATGTGAAAAACATCCACAAAGGTGGCAAACAGGAGGAAAACTGAAAGACGAAGGAAAATTAGGACAAAGATATATTTAGTCACAAGATCAGGATGTGTACAATATTCTGAGTACACATAGACACAAATAGCTGGAATAAGTAAATTGAGTCAATGAGAGGATAGATTAACTGATGACTAAATTAGCAGTGCAGATGGTACTATTTTGTTAAGTGCAGAGATGTATTATAGGTAATGAATGTGTAGGGGACTTCTGAAATTCTACAGATTTTGTGGCCCAGCAGGAAGATCAGCATATCCCAAATCCAGAGGTTGTCAGATCAAATCCCAGGTTGGGTCATATTGAAAAGTCTACTAAGTGATTATGTCAAATGTAATCATATTGACATTGAGTACCTTTTTTTTTTCCACCATTTTTGCTAAACAGTGTATCACTAACCTTAACAGAATACATGGTTCCAAATAAAATACAGTTGTATTGGTCACATACACGTGTTTAGCAGAAGTTATTGCGGGTGTAGAGAAATGCTTGTGTTTCTAGCTCCAACAGTGCAGTAATATCTAACGATTCACAGTAATACACACAAACTTAAAAGTAAAAGAATGGAATTTAGGAATATATAAATATTAAGATGATCAATGTGGCATGGACTAAAATACAGTAGAATAGAGTACATTATATACATATGAGATGAGTAAAGCAAAAATATGAAAACATTATTAAAGTGACTAGTGTTCCATTATGAAAGTGGCCAGTGAATTCAAGTCTATGTATATAGGGCAGCAGCCTCTAAGGTTCAGGGGTACGTAACCGGGTGGAAACCGGCCAAGAGAACATTCTCAAATATGTGGGTGTAAAACACTGTTAAAACCACTGTTTGTGTGTGGGGGTGGCTGTCCCTAGCATTGCCAAAAGACAAAGAGCTGTGACTGGATCAGTGGTTCACCCAGTCAGGGCCTTGATGGTTTTGGCAACAGTAACAAGGAGTGATGTGTAATACAACTAGGGTGCGGTGCCCTGGTAATGGGGGGGGGGGGGGGGGGTTTCTTTCTGTACATCAGGTGACGTCTCCAGGAACTAGACAAAAAACCTCTAGGGGACCATGACAGAACATCCTGACTACTTTAGGCGACCATTTTGTGACGTCCCGGGAGGTCCTAAAGACTCATTATTGTTTACAGGGAAGTTATGTTATTCATTAAAAAAGTTGCTTCTGACCTGATAACATAATAACCACCTGATAACATAATAACCACCAGATAACAGAATAACCACCTGTTAACATAATAACCACCTGATAACATAATAACCACCACCTGATAACATAATAACCAGATAACATAATAACCACCTGATAACATAACCACCAGATAACATAATAACCACCTGATAACATAATAACCACCAGATAACATAATAACCACCTGATAACATAATAACCACCTGACAACATAAAAACCACTGGAAAACATAATAAGATTGGTTAATAATCAAGTAAAGTGTTAACTCTGTGTGTGTGTGTGTGTGTGTGTGTGTGTGTGTGTGTGTGTGTGTGTGTGTGTGTGTGTGTGTGTGTGTGTGTGTGTGTGTGTGTGTGTGTGTGTGTGTGTGTCAGTGAGTTTGTGATTGGCAGTGGGTGGTGGTATGTGCATTAAATTCAGGGCAGTACTACATAAAGCATTGATTTTGTTATGTTATTACATTATTCATTAAAAAATGTGTTATTCACTGGTGAATGTAAACTTATTACATTTATTGGAAAAAGTTATTACGTTTATTGGCAAGTTTTTGCATTAACCAGGTTTATCACATAAAAACGTTAAGTTGTTACAAATAGAAAATGTATTACATTTACCAGTGTTATTTCATTTACCGTTGTTACATTAATTACTGAACTTAATTCATTCAGTTTTATCATAATTATTGATAGAAAAGATGTGTCAGCGGTATTTTGCGACGGGGGAACACTGACTGGATCAAGAGTACCCCCCCCCCCCCCCCAATTCTCCCAAGGTGCACCACGGAGCAAAGAGATGCTAGATAGTCTAGCTCAGGGATTGACCCTCTATAATATATATGTTTTAATTGTCAGGGTCTCAAGTTACTGTGACGAGTTAGAATAGTACAAAACACAAGATGCAATTTTATAGTTTGGTTGTGCATCAGCAGTTTTTCTGTTATCTCTGTCACTGATAGTCACTCAATTAGCCCATGTCAGGTAACATTTGTTAGACTGGTAAATTAGTCTAGCGGGGGGATTGAGGAGTATTTCTGTCTGTAATAAAGCCCTTTTGTGTGGAAAAACGAATTGGCTGGGTCTGGCTCCCCAGTGGGTGGGCCTGTCTGCCAAGGGGGTTGGCCAATGCCCTCAAAGGCCCACCCATGGCTGCACCCATGCCCAGTCATGTGACATCCATAGAATATGGCCTAATGAATTTATTTCAATTGATTGAATTCCTTATATGAACTGTAACTCACTAAAGTCCTTGAAATTGTTGCATGTTGCGTTTATATTTTTGTTCAGCATGGCGGCTGGCAATGTTGCTAAACTTTAGAAATTACAAAAATAGCGTTAATTATTGGGTTATTTAAGCAATAAGGCCCGAGGGGATGTGTTATATGGCCAATATACCTTGGCTAAGATTTGTTCATAAGCACGATGCAACTCGGAGTGCCTGGATATCGACCTTAGCCGTGGTATATTGGCCATATACCACAAACTCCCGAGGTGACTTGTTGCTATTATAAACTGGTTACTAATGTAATAAGACCAGTTTATAGTATTTTTTTGTCATATCCATTGTATATGGTCTGATATACCATGGCTTTCAGCCAATCAGCATTCAGGACTCGATCCACCCGGTTTATAATGTCTGATATACCACAGCTTTCAGCCAATCACTATCCAGGACCCAAACTACCTGGTTTATAAGATACTATATACCAATGTAGCAGTTGTACTGAACTCCTAAGGCCTACAAGTTCTTAAAGAATTAATGTGCATCATTCATTACAATGACCATTAAACAGGCAAAGAGGTCTGCTTAGATAACCTACGCAGAAAAATATACATATTGACATTATGATTATGACTCTGTAATGACGTTGGCCTTTTGGGGGAGGTTTATGACCCACGTAAATACCTTTCCTCTTTTCTCTCTCTCTACTTTATAGAGTTGACTCTTGTAAAGCCTTTGTAACATAGAGAGTCTGGTAACATCAAAAGGTGGGAAACGGAACCATATTTCGGTAATCCAACCAGTAGAAAATATGCGTTGGGACTTAATGAATATGATCTCAGATCAATTGTTGTCTGAGACATTATTACTAATGACAGGATGACATAAACTGTATCTTGGAAAGTTGACACATTCTAGTTATCAGATTCACATGGAATTGTTGTGCAATTTAAAAGTTTAAATATGAAACTATTTGTGAAAAGATTAAATGTAATTTTAGCTTCTTAAATGAGAGAACGGTTTGTCATAGAGAAACTCTGCTCACTCAGAGGCCCCGCCCAAGTGAACAGACTTTGGTTGTAAACTATGAAACACGCCCTTCTTTCACCACTATATAAACCCGTTGATGAAAATTCCACTTTCTGTTCCAAGGACGAGAGGACGGCGGTCCCCACGTTAAAAGGACAAGATCACCAACAGAACTAAGCCAACCTCAGCGTGAGCTCTGGTTGAACGACAAGAACCTAACGAAATTAGCATCGAATTTCAACGTGAAGATGACGATCCATAATTAAACCAAATTTTGTATTGCTGATTCAACTTGTTAGCCAGGGTTCGTGAAGATAACCAAGAATTTACAACTTTCAGATGAGACTAGTTAATTACATTTACATGATTAGCTTAATCAGGTAATATTAATTACAGATAAATTATTTTATAGAATAGCATGTCATATCACTTAATCCGGCATAGCCAAAGACACATCAACTTTAGCTTGCAGGAAAAAGCAGTTTCAGGTGTTTGAAACACACTACATTCTCTGAACCACGCCCCCTCGAACCTCACGTACTTCATGCCCCCTCTAAAATAATGGGTGCATGATGCCCCTGACTCTTACCAATTACTAAACACATTTAAACACACACACTGTATTACGGCCAAACAGGACCATGCTAAACGGAACCAGACATGACTGACCTGGACTGACCATGTGAGAAGATGTTGTAGATGTTGTGTACTGTGGGGTCAGAGTTGACTGTAAATCAGGATTAGGTTCACAACACCAGGAGAGTCAAAGTAAACAGGTGTGTGTTATCCATATTGACCACAATTGTCAAGGTATGCGTGAAGGGCTGTAGAAAGTTGTAACGTCCTGACCAGAGTTATTATGTGTTTTGCTTGTTTAGTGTTGGTCAGGACGTGAGCTGGGTGGGAATTCTATGTTGTGTGTCTAGTTTGTCTGTTTCTATGTCCAGCCTAATATGGTTCTCAATCAGAGGCAGATGGTAATCGTTGTCCCTGATTGAGAATCATATATAGGAGGCTTGTTTTGTGTTGGGATTTTGTGGGTGTTTGTTTCCTGTCTCTGTGATTGTCTGCACCAGATAGGTCTGTCTCGGTTTTTGCACATTTGTTATTTTGTATTGTTGTTTGTAGTCTTTCACTTGTTCGTTATTAAACATGTTTAACACTAGCCGCGCTGCACTTTGGTCCTCTCCTTCACCCCTGGAAGAAAACCGTTACAAAAGTCAGGCGCAGGAGAGCAGATAGTTGGTAGTAACACGGAGCCTTTTATTTGGCGAACCAAAAGCACACGGCACAAACGAACACGAAATACAAAATACTGGTTGAACATAACCCAGCGCAACCAGCCTAGTGTGCGCATACATGAACACAGAATAAACAATACCACACAAAGACATGGGGGAAACATAGGGTTAAATACGCAACACATAATGAGGGAAATGAGATCCAGGTGTGTGGGAAAACGAGACAAAACAAATGGAAAATGAAAAAGGGATCGGTGATGGCTAGAAGACCGGCGACGTCGACCGCCGAACATCGCCCGTACAAGGAGAGGCATCGACTTCGGCAGAAGTCGTGACAACAATGTGGAGGAGTGGGACTTTAACTGTATGCATTAGTCTACTACAATAGAAAGAGGTGTAGATGATGTATCTGCTTAAATGTTCCCCAAAGGAGGACATCTTTTCATTCTATACATACAGGCTTCTAGACTAATGCATGTTGAGTAAATAAAACTAAACACATGTTTGCTCCTCAGTGTCCCTCTGATTAAGAGGTGTCTGCATTACATCCTACTACAGCAAAAGGAAATTGGCTAGCTGGCCAATGAAGTGGATCTATTACACTAACGTGGATCCTTTCAGTAGGCTACAACAACATGAGAAGTGAGAATGTCAATTGTATATTTCATCCTTCTCTTTCCTTCCAGGTGTGTGTCTCGCACTCTCAGCCAGACCGACAAGACATGACTACATACTAACCTATGTGTCCAGCCAGCTGTGTATTTACATTTATGTCATTTACTAGACACTCTTATCCAGAGCAACAATTAGTGCATTCATCTTAAGATGGCTAGGTGAGACAACCACATGTCGTAGTTTATACATTTTTCCTCATGACACTAACTGTTTGAGTGTCAACAGTTGGACTCAACAGTGTAAAGCCCTGTTTCCATGACATATGAACTCTGTCTGAGTGGAACACAGTGAAGTGCTTCTATCTAGTGACTGACATGTGAAGTTGTAGGTAAAGTAATGATGACAATATTTTGCTAGACATTCGCACAACAGGACAAAGCAGCACAACAGGACATTATAGAGAGATAGTCACAACACTCTCCTGTTTCTCTCTACTAGATCTCCTAGTATCCTGTGGAGTGAAACGGAAGTCAGTGTTCTGGTAACAGTATTCTCTCTCTCGCTCAGTCTCTCTCCCGCTCACTTGCACGCTAGCCCGTCCTGTCCATGAGTGTGACTATCTTGGGTGCAAAGTCTGGTACCTTTTGGAAGGTAAAGTGAATAAATCCATTTTGGAACACACAGGTGCGTGATAAAGCTAGCCAAAATCAAGATGGACAGCTCAGGGATTCTTGAGAGTCGGAACAGTTCTTGTCCAGCAGGAAACTTTATTTTTGTAGTTGAAAAAAAAGAAGATTTTCTTGCATTATTTGAGTTAAACAATGTAGGGGAATTGTATAATATTTGTAATATTATTAATTTCCATGTCTGCACTTTGCTCTTGTCTGGAGCAAAGGATCCCAATTTCAAACCCTCATTGTGTTTTTAAAATTCTAATAATAAATGTTAACTGAAAAAGTATAATATAGTTTTATTGCAAGGATCTATGTCTGACTTGAAATCATATTTATCTGAAAACTGTAATTCCTAAAAAATTGTCTGGAGATTTGGTCAACTCATTCAGATTTGTCTAAAATGAATAAATGAATCAGGAATGAGCAAGGACCCCTTCTTCACCTCCTCATTACATGTAGTGCAACAAGACCAGTGTGTTACGTTATAAACTTTTGATAGATTTAAACAAATAATATTGAAATCACTATAGTTTATGGTTGTGACCATTAACTCCATCTCCCTGAGAGGATATTATATTTGGTTTAAACATGTTGAAACAACTGAGGGAAAAGAAAATTGCTACTTTGCATACCACTTGAATGAAGTAAACACAGTTACCAGCCCTTTCAAGCTTAACATCCTTATCATTTATCGCCCTCCAGGTTCCCTTGGAGAGTTCATCAATGAGCTTGACGCCCTGATAAGTTCCTTTCCTGAGGATGGCTCACCTCTCACAGTTCTGGGTGACTTTAACCTCCCCACGTCTACCTTTGACTCATTCCTCTCTGCCTCCTTCTTTCCACTCCTCTCCTCTTTTGACCTCACCCTCTCACCTTCCCCCCCTACTCACAAGGCAGGCAATACGCTTGACCTCATCTTTACTAGATGCTGTTCTTCCACTAATCTCATTGCAACTCCCCTCCAAGTCTCCGACCACTACCTTGTATCCTTTTCCCTCTCGCTCTCATCCAACACTTCCCACACTGCCCCTACTCGGATGGTATCGCGCCGTCCCAACCTTCGCTCTCTCTCCCCCGCTACTCTCTCCTCTTCCATCCTATCATCTCTTCCCTCTGCTCAAACCTTCTCCAACCTATCTCCTGATTCTGCCTCCTCAACCCTCCTCTCCTCCCTTTCTGCATCCTTTGACTCTCTATGTCCCCTATCCTCCAGGCCGGCTCGGTCCTCCCCTCCTGCTCAGTGGCTCGACGACTCACTGCGAGCTCACAGAACAGGGCTCCGGGCAGCCGAGCGGAAATGGAGGAAAACTCGCCTCCCTGCGGACCTGGCATCCTTTCACTCCCTCCTCTCTACATTCTCCTCTTCTGTCTCTGCTGCTAAAGCCACTTTCTACCACTCTAAATTCCAAGCATCTGCCTCTAACCCTAGGAAGCTCTTTGCCACCTTCTCCTCCCTCCTGAATCCTCCTCCCCCTCCTCCCCCCTCCTCCCTCTCTGCGGATGACTTCGTCAACCATTTTGAAAAGAAGGTCGACGACATCCGATCCTCGTTTGCTAAGTCAAACGACACCGCTGGTTCTGCTCACACTGCCCTACCCTGTGCTTTGACCTCTTTCTCCCCTCTCTCTCCAGATGAAATCTCGCGTCTTGTGACGGCCGGCCGCCCAACAACCTGCCCGCTTGACCCTATCCCCTCCTCTCTTCTCCAGACCATTTCCGGACACCTTCTCCCTTACCTCACCTCGCTCATCAACTCATCCTTGACCGCTGGCTACGTCCCTTCCGTCTTCAAGAGAGCGAGAGTTGCACCCCTTCTGAAAAAACCTACACTCGATCCCTCCGATGTCAACAACTACAGACCAGTATCCCTTCTTTCTTTTCTCTCCAAAACTCTTGAACGTGCCGTCCTTGGCCAGCTCTCCTGCTATCTCTCTCAGAATGACCTTCTTGATCCAAATCAGTCAGGTTTCAAGACTAGTCATTCAACTGAGACTGCTCTTCTCTGTGTCACGGAGGCGCTCCGCACTGCTAAAGCTAACTCTCTCTCCTCTGCTCTCATCCTTCTAGACCTATCGGCTGCCTTTGATACTGTGAACCATCAGATCCTCCTCTCCACCCTCTCCGAGCTGGGCATCTCCGGCGCGGCCCACGCTTGGATTGCGTCCTACCTGACAGGTCGCTCCTACCAGGTGGCGTGGCGAGAATCTGTCTCCGCACCACGTGCTCTCACCACTGGTGTCCCCCAGGGCTCTGTTCTAGGCCCTCTCCTATTCTCGCTATACACCAAGTCACTTGGCTCTGTCATATCCTCACATGGTCTCTCCTATCATTGCTATGCAGACGACACACAATTAATCTTCTCCTTTCCCCCCTCTGATAACCAGGTGGCGAATCGCATCTCTGCATGTCTGGCAGACATATCAGTGTGGATGACGGATCACCACCTCAAGCTGAACCTCGGCAAGACGGAGCTGCTCTTCCTCCCGGGGAAGGACTGCCCGTTCCATGATCTCGCCATCACGGTTGACAACTCCATTGTGTCCTCCTCCCAGAGTGCTAAGAACCTTGGCGTGATCCTGGACAACACCCTGTCGTTCTCAACTCACATCAAGGCGGTGACCCGTTCCTGTAGGTTCATGCTCTACAACATTCGCAGAGTACGACCCTGCCTCACACAGGAAGCGGCGCAGGTCCTAATCCAGGCACTTGTCATCTCCCGTCTGGATTACTGCAACTCGCTGTTGGCTGGGCTCCCTGCCTGTGCTATTAAACCCCTACAACTCATCCAGAACGCCGCAGCCCGTCTGGTGTTCAACCTTCCCAAGTTCTCTCACGTCACCCCGCTCCCCCGCTCTCTCCACTGGCTTCCAGTTGAAGCTCGCATCCGCTACAAGACCATGGTGCTTGCCTACGGAGCTGTGAGGGGAACGGCACCTCCGTACCTTCAGGCTCTGATCAGGCCCTACACCCAAACAAGGGCACTGCGTTCATCCGCCTCTGGCCTGCTCGCCTCCCTACCTCTGAGGAAGTACAGTTCCCGCTCAGCCCAGTCAAAACTGTTCGCTGCTCTGGCACCCCAATGGTGGAACAAACTCCCTCACGACGCCAGGTCAGCGGAGTCAATCACCACCTTCCGGAGACACCTGAAACCCCACCTCTTTAAGGAATACCTAGGATAGGATAAAGTAATCCTTCTAACCCCCCCCTCCCCCTTAAAAGAGTTAGATGCACTATTGTAAAGTGGTTGTTCCACTGGATATCATAAGGTGAATGCACAAATTTGTAAGTCGCTCTGGATAAGAGCGTCTGCTAAATGACTTAAATGTAAATGTAAGTAACATAACATTTTTGTCAACTCTGTAAAACATCAGATTTTGTCTGACGTCAACTCTGTCAGAGTGCTGAAAGATACGTTTTTATTCTTGATTTTCAAATGAAGAATTTTCTGTATTTTACAAATATTTGTATGGACTTATTTTTTGTGGCACAAATAAGTCTGTTTTTAGTAGTTGTTGTCAACTCTGTCACCGCTGGCTAACCCCCTTAAGATATATATTTTTTTGGTCAGTATTGAGAAAATCTATTTGAATCACTGTTCTGGAACAAATGCTTAAACTATTGATGTATTTGGTGTGCTAGATCTAAGGCAGTGGAGGCTGCTGAGGGGAGGATGGCTCCTAATAATGTCTGGAATGGAGTCAGTGGAGTGGTATCAACCACATGGAAAACACATCTTTGTGTTTGATGCCATTCCGTTGACTCCATTGTAGACATTATTTATTTTCTAAGGCCCTGCATCTCAGTGCAAGAGTGCACTGTAGTCCCTGGTTCAAATCCAGGCTGCATCACATCCAACCCTTATTGGGAGTCCCATAGGACAGTGCACAATTGGCCCAGCATCATCCAGGTTTGGTCGGGGTAGGCCGTCATTGTAAATATGAACTGACTTGAGAATTTGTTCTTAACTGACTTGCCTAGTTATATTTTTAATGTATGTATTATTATGAGCCGTGCTCACCTCAGCAGCCTCCAGTAATCTAAGGGATAATGTTTAACTTTTTAAATGTTGTTTTATGTTGTCGATCTAGAAAGGTATGCTAAAATGCTAACTAAATTAGCCCTAGAGCATTATATAGTGCAGGGATGGACAACTTTGATGGGGGTGGGGGCCACAAAAAATATGAACTCATCAAGTTTTAAAGTTAATTTCGTGCAATTCTACACATTTTGCCAAGAGGCGTAGAGAAAATGTTGCAGTTTTAGAGGACGTTTGCTGCAATTCTACACATTTTGCCATAGGATGAAGGGAAATGTTTGCAGTTTTTAATATATTATCTGAGTGAGACCAAATCAAGTTTAGATAGCTGGCCGCTAAACTCATTTCCTTGTCTAAAAATATTTTGCTGACATAGGCTAAGTGAATGACTGTCAGTGGCTGACAAGAGAGAAACTGCTGATGCACAACCAAATTTCAACATTGCACCTTGTGTATTTTACTACATTACATTAGATATTCTAACTCTCAACAATAAGTGGAGACCCCAACTGATTAAAAAAAATATATATTTACTTTTTACATAAATTGATCAGAGGGCCTTCAACAGGACGGGTCACTAGTTGCCCATCCCTGATATAGCGCTATAAAACAAAACATTTGGAGATTTGTATTACATATTTGAATAATTTAATGTTAGAATGAAACAATCAAGGCCTGTAAACACTTGTTGGACAATGTAAAAAAGAAAATGCCTTTTATTGTCTCTAATGAAGTTGCCATAAATCCAGTTAGTTGCATTTTCAGAAAGAAATGTAATAATTAGGAGAGTATTTGGGTCCATCAAAATTTATATTTCAAATGTTAATATTAAGAAAAATATTTGTGTGAAAAGGGTAGAGTTTGTCCCGTCTTTCAAGAATCCCTGAACTACAGTATCTATTCCCAGTATCATTGGTCTGTAGCTTGTAGTAAAACCCCATCACCATGGGGACGCTGTGATTTGTTTCTGGTCTCGTTACCCGCTGATAAAAACAGAACAAGACAAGACGGAAGTACAACTGAGCGCGCGTTTTTTTTTGGTGACCACAACTTTTTCATCGAGGACGAAGCCATACTAGCGCAATAGCCAACTCTCAGTCGACAGAAACATGTCTAAACTACAGTCGTTTCGTGTGCTTTTAAATGAGCGTTTAACTGCGGCAGCTGTGGAGATTTTCGGGGCAGTTGAAGAAACGGTAGCGGAGTACCGCGAGGAGAATGATCGGCTACGGAGACTGCTGCGGATCACACCGGAGATACAACTATGTAGGATAGGTTCGTATGTAGATCTACAGATAGTGGCACTGAACAAAAATATAAACGCAACATGCAACAATTTCAAAGTTACAGTTCATATAGGGAAATTGAAATAAAATCATTTGTCCCTAATCTATGGATTTCACATTACTGCGAATAGAGATATGCATCTGTTGGTCACAGATACCTTAAAATGTAGGTGGGTTGATCAGAAAACCAGTCACTATCTGGTGTGACCACCATTTGTCTCATGCAGGGGGACATCTCCTTCACATAAGAGTTGATCAGGCAGTTGCTTGTGGCGTGTTGAATGTTGTCCCACTCCTCTTCAGTGGCTGTGCGAAGTTGCTAGATATTGGCGGGAATTGGAACTGTCCTAAATGTCGATCCTGAAAATCGCTAACATGCTCTATGGGTGACATGTCTGGTGAGTATGCAGGCCTTGGAAGAACTGGGACATTTTCAGCTTCCAGGAATTGTGTACAGATCCATGCAACATGGGGCTGTACATTGTCATGCTGAAACAGGAGGTGATGGCAGCGGATGAATGGCATGACAATGGGCCTCAGGATTTCGTCACGGTGTCTCTGTGAATTCAAATTGCCATCGATAAAATGCAATTGTGTTTGTTGTCTGTAGCTTATGCCTGCCCATACCATAACCCCACCGCCTCCTTTGTCCCCAAAACATACATTGAATTATTTTCTAACATTTACATCTGAAGATATTAACATTATAAACATCAAAAAAAGAAATGACCTCACTGTCAACTGTGTTTATTTTAATCCAACTTAACATAGTCACTTTAATAACTCCCTCTACATGACTAATAAAATTTGATTTGATTAAAATGAATGTGATCCCCTTAATAATCACCTTATCCCTTAATAATATATCCAAGTGTTTGACATGGGGGAGGGAACCAGAAACTTTATGATCAAACTTTATCAATGAAGAAGCAACAGTCATTTGTCATACTTTTGTCATCATACTTTGATCTGGTTTCCTTCAAGTTTAATGAAAAACATGATTTTTGAATGTTCGTAACCTTTAACTGTCCACGTGCTCTGGCAGAGTTCCCGGTGGTGGAGCATGTGTAACAGTAGAACTTTAGACCAGTCCCCTCGCCCCGACCCGGGCGCGAACCAGGGACCCTCTGCACACATCAACAACGGTCGCTCACGAAGCGTCGTTACCCATCGCTCCACAAAAGCCGCAGCCCTTGCAGAGCAAGGAGCAACACTACTTCTAGGTTTCAGAGCAAGTGACGTAACTGATTGAAACGCTATTAGCGCGTACCCGCTAACTAGCTAGCCATTTCACATCCGTTACACATGTTCGTACGATACTGCCGTCTGTCCAGTGTGCACTGTGCTAGTACGTAGGTGTAGTCGTATCAGTTAAACCAGATCTAGGAATATGGCAGAAACCACGAAACGTGAGTGGATTATGTTAGAAACAACGGTCGTCATTCTTGGACACTGTCTCCAGTTAATTTATAGCTCCGTAGCCGAGAAACGGTGCATTACTCGTAGCGTTTAAAACAAAAGTGTGGCTGGGGATCCAACTTTTCACCTGCATTTTTTTCAAATGTATGTCCCACGTGTTGATCACGTTCTGCGCTTGTGTTTCTTTACAAACACATTTTTGTGGTCTACTTCCCTTCACATTTCTCACTGTCAACCGTGAATGACACATTTGAAATGTTTACCGGTGTAACGTCGATGCAGCATCTGCATAGCAACCATGTGATCTCGGGCCGGGACGATACCAGTATCACAATATTCTTTCCAATGAAAACACCAAGCAGATCAAACTCTTTGGTTCTTTAAAACCTGCTGTATGTAAAACATTGTGTATTATAGCTTGGAAAATAAATGTGTCTTTGGATGACAACATAATGATGTTTGTTTCCAACATTAGGGCTGTTTTCCTGAAGAAGTTAAATCCTCTTCGTGTTTCGTTTCCATGACACAATACTAACGAGTATCGTAATACTGGTATCGTTTCGGCCCTAATTTGGTGTTAATCAGTTTCATGGGGATTTACGTTTAGATCTTCTTGAGTTATACAGTGTTGTTTTGAATGATGCACAGTGAAGTTTAGAGCAGATGGTGCTGTCAAACTGTAGCATAGCCTACCTGTGTATTTTGCCTGGTGGCACCTTGTTGAGTCTTGGCCATTAGAGAAAAATGCGTTGGTGTTTCTGTCTTACAGTAACGTTATGCTGTCTTCTGTTATGTAGAATACTATCATTTATAAGATCTTGCAGACATTGATTCAGCTTTGATATAACTTTATTAAATTAGCAGAGTTACCTGTTCTTTACGAGTAGAGCAGAGACTGTGCGTGAAGTAGAGAATAAACACATGCGCAGAACATGATCCACACATGCACAGAAGCTTCTGGACCTTTAGTCTGGGTGGAAAAGGGTTTCAGCCTTGAGTACTTTTGTAAGTTTAACCCCACGGTCTGTGTGGGCAGTTTTGTTGAGCAGGCGCTTCAATGCCATGACAGAGGGTATCACGTCTGCTGCAGACGCAGTTGATGAGCTTATTTCTCCAGTCAGTTGTTCCAATGGCGCTAGGAGAGTGTTCATGTTTCCATGTTTCAAACATGTTCTCAAATGGATGCTCGACCAGTCCGGTACACACTACCAAGTAGGCGCTACTGTTTATGTTAGTTGAAACACACATCCATGGGTGTCACTGCTACTAGCTTCCCACTGACATTTGGACCAGCGATGTCAGCGCCATTAGCATGCCACAGTGGGTTGACGAGGATTTCGTACTGAGGAAGGCTGTACATGCTCAAGAATGTGCTGGGTCTCATACCGCTGCTGCCATTTCAATGGCATTTGAGAACATGTTTGAAACATGGGAACTCTCCTAGCGCCATTCGAACAACTGACGCCGGTCAGTTGTGTGTACCGGTGCTCGACCAGTCTGCAAAAGCCCTCATCATCCACGACAGAGAACGGTTGATTGTCAAGGGCAATGAATTCCATTATCTTGGCTTTAATGGATTTAGCCTTTTGCGATGTCTCTCTGAAATTGTCTTTCTCTTTCAAATGACTGCTCTACTTGCTTAGTTGTTGGAGGTGTGCGCTTAGTTTCTTTCAGCTTTTGTTTTAAGTAGTTGCTGAACGTCTGGGGGTGATGCACTTTCAAATTAGCATTTAGGTTTGTGGTTTTGAAAGATGTCACTTTCTCCCCTCAGGAAATAATAGCAGCACAAATGTTGCATATGGCCTTTTTGTTATCTTCCTTTGAAACTTCAAAATAGATCCACACAGCAGACATTGTGGGCTAGGTTAGGAATGCTGTGTTGCACGTGTAGCGCTGTATTCTTTGTGGCGTCATTACGTCATCTACCTACGTTAAATAAGGAATGCTTTGACATCGGTTTTGCACTTCGGCGTTAAACTAGACATCGGGTCGATGCCGATGTTGGCATTTTTAGCTAATATCGTCTGATTCCGATATGCTTACGATATATCGTGCATCCCTAGTTCAGATAACTGATTTGGGAAAAAATAATATCAAAACTCTGTAGTGCGGTGGTTAGTCGTGGTGGTTAGTCGCGGGGTCACAGGCTTTGAACACCTAAATAGTAAGAATACGAGGTAGGCATCTTATATTCCACTTCCCTTTATTGCCTCAATTCAAAAAACTTCTAAAACTGAATCTATGCCGTTATTTAGGAGGATGTGAGTGTGACAAAAGCTTATTATGTCGCCTACTAAATTAAATGAATTATTAGAACCACAATGTGCAGATAGTGTGGTTTCACATAAAAATAAATCTAAATATTGTGCTTTTGCTGTGATTCGACCCTGTCTTATCGTAAGTGTTCTATGGTTCCCAACCCTTCCTGCTGAGCTACTGTTCAATTGTAACTTTGAAGAAGAAAAAAATCTCACATTTTGCAACACACATTTCTGAAAAGCATGTGATCGAACAAAGCTTCGGACATCATTGATTACGGTGTAATATACGTTTTATACAAGCATCAGCTGTACTTTTGTATAGGATCAGACTGCTTTGAAAATGTTACAAGCCTCGAAGCACCGGTGTCATTTGGTATGTAAATCTCTTCCCTACATTTAGTATGATGTATTACATTCGATTACATTATAAACGTGTCATAGCCTTCGTACAATATTATATGAATTAGAGAAGCTATAGTATCATATGTCTTACCTGGTCGTACAATGGCATACGAATTAGTTGAGCTAACTTATCATCTGTATTTGAGGAGCTATAGTATTATACGTCTTTCTCTGAGACCAGGTTGCTTGTTGCATCATACCAACAAAGGAGAATTATGGGGAGAATTTACATTGGGGGTTAGGAGAACTAACAACAAAGGTTAGGAGAATTGGGTTAAGGTTAGGCGAAGGGTTAGCTAAAATGCTACAGTTGTCCCCATCACGACTCAAAGGCTATTGTGGAAATCTAAATCGTACCCTCAAATCTCACAACTCTGTTTTGGAAGATACTTTATGGCCAAAATGTACCAACCATTTTGACACTGGAATACATTTTTCGAACAAATATCGATGTCACAAATAACGTTTTCAATGAGAGACATTGGTTCTTGAGTTCAGTTCTGCTTTAAGAAGATGCATGTTAGAAATAGGCAGGGTTTATGACTATGGCTGTGCCAGCTAGTGACGACTGTCTAAAGGCTCTATAACCTCTGCTCATCTCTCCTTTCCTCCAGACTCCCTGCAGCTCTCAGTCTCTGAAGAGGAGGTTCTCCCTGAGCAGCAGCAGCACTGTGAGCAGGAGTGGAGCCCCAGTCTGGGGCAGGAGAACCCAGAGCTTCTACAGATTCAGGAGGAACTCATGGCCACTCAGGAGGAAGAACAGCTTCAAGGGCTGGAGGCTGATATCAAATTTGCTCCTTCCTGTGTGAAACGTGAATGTGATCAGGAGGACCCACTTCAGTCCTTGATTCTTCCCCAAACCCAGACTGTGGAGAACAGAGAGCGTGACCCTAAACAAGTGGATCTCACACCTTTTGTTACTGTGACCCACGTTAAGGGCCTCAACATTCACTGTGACCCTCCAGATAATCAGAACAATGCCTCCAGCCACAGCTTAGCCGTAAACAGTGACCCAGTAGGACTTGACAGCAGCCCACCGATGGATCCCAGCTCATCATTTGATCCCAGCTCATCATTGAATCCAAACCCATCAATGGGTGAACACCGTTATAAACCCAGCACCACGTCTAGAAAAACTCGCCACTGTGGTGAAATGTTTGCTCTGAAACCTGACCTGCAGAGGCATGTGACTCTCTCCAAGAAGATACTCAGCGAATGCCGAGTCTGCAGAAAACGCTACAACTCCACCTGTAAACTGAAGGCCCATGTCCGCCTCTGTCACAGTGGGAAACCCTGCACTGTTTGTAGCAAGACCTTCAAACTCAAAGGAGATCTGTCCAAGCACATGAGGATTCACACAGGGGAGAAACAGTTTAAGTGTGGCGACTGTGGGAAAGGGTTCAATCGTAAGGAACACGTAACAGTGCACATGGTGACTCATACAGGAGAGAAACCATTTATCTGTGACGACTGTGGGAAAAGCTTCAGTCAGAAAGGGTCCCTAAAGAAGCATACACTGACTCACACAGAAGAGAAACCATTTAGCTGTGGTGACTGTGGGAAAATGTTCAATCGCAAGGAACGCTTAACCATACACATGGTGACTCATGCAGGAGAGAAACCATTTAGCTGTGATGCTTGTGGGAAAAGCTTCTGTCACAAGGCATCCCTAAAGAAGCATACACTGACTCACACAGGAGAGAAACTATTTAGCTGTGATGCTTGTGGGAAAAGCTTCTGTCACAAGGCATCCCTAAAGAAGCATACACTGACTCACACAGGAGAGAAACCATTTAGCTGTGCTGACTGTGGGAAAAGCTTCAATCAGAAGGGGAACCTAAGGAACCATCAACTGACTCACACAGAAGAGAAACCATTTAGCTGTGATGACTGTGGGAAAAGCTTCACTCAAAAGTCTAATTTACTGACGCATGTGAAAAACATCCACAAAGGTGGCAAACAGGATGAAAACTGAAAGAAGATATTTAGTCACAAGATCAGGATGTGGACAATATTCTGAGTACACTTTCATAGACACAAATAGCTGGAATAAGTAAATTGAGTCAATAAGAGGATAGACAGATTAACTGATGACTAAATTAGCAGTGCAGATGGCACTATTTTGTTAAGTGCAGAGATGTATTATAGGTATGAATGTGTAGGGGACTTCTGAAATTCTACAGATTTTGTGGCCCAGCAGGAAGATCAGCATATCCCAAATCCAGAGGTTGTCAGTTCAAATCCCAGGTTGGGTCATATTGAAAAGTCTACTAGGTGATCATGTCAAATGTAATCATATTGTCATTGAGTACTCTTTTTTTTTTTTAACCATTTTTGCTAAACAGTGTATCACTAACCTTAACAGAATACATGGTCCCAAATAAAATACAATTGTATTGGTCACATACGCGTGTTTAGCAGAAGTTATTGTGGGTGTAGAGAAATGCTTGTGTTTCTTGCTCCAACAGTGCAGTAATATCTAACAATTCACAGTAATACACACAAACTTAAAAGTAAAAGAATGGAATTTAGGAATATATAAATATTAAGATGATCAATGTGGCATGGACTAAAATACAGTAGAATAGAGTACATTATATACATATGAGATGAGTAAAGCAAAAATATGAAAACATTATTAAAGTGACTAGTGTTCCATTATGAAAGTGGCCAGTGAATTCAAGTCTATGTATGTAGGGCAGCAGCCTCTAAGGTTCAGGGTTACGTAACCGGGTGGAAACCGGCCAAGAGAACATTCTCATATGTGGGTGTAATACACTGTTAAAAGCACTGTTTGTGTGTGGGGGTGGCTGTCCCTAGCATTGCCAAAAGACAAAGAGCTGTGACTGGATCAGTGGTTCACCCAGTCAGGGCCTTGATGGTTTTGGCAACAGTAACAAGGAGTGATGTGTAATACAACTAGGGTGCGCGTGTCCTGGTAATGGGGGTGGGGGGTTCTTTCTGTACATCAGGTGACGTCTCCAGGAACTAGACAAAAAAACTCTAGGGGACCATGACAGAACATCCTGACTACTTTAGGCGACCATTTTGTGACGTCCCGGGAGGTCCTAAAGACTCATTATTGTTTACAGGGAAGTTATGTTATTCATTAAAAAAGTTGCTTATGACCTGATAACATAATAACCACCTGATAACATAATAACCACCTGATAACATAATAACCACCAGATAACATAATAACCACCAGATAACATAAAAACCACCTGATAACATAATAACCACCAGATAACATAATAACCACCAGATAACAGAATAACCACCTGATAACATAATAACCACCTGATAACATAATAACCACCTGATAACATAATAACCACCTGATAACATAACCACCAGATAACATAATAACCACCAGATAACATAATAACCACAAGATAACATAAAAAACACCTGATAACATAAAAACCCCCAGATAACATAATAACCACAAGATAACATAATAAGCACCAGATAACATAAAAACCACTGGAAAACATAATAATAAGATTGGTTAATAATCACGTAAAGTGTTAACTCTGTGTGTGTGTGTGTGTATCAGAGAGTTTGTGTTGTGATTGGCAGTGGGTGGTGGAATGTGCATTAAATTCAGGGCAGTACTACATAAAACATTGATTTTGTTATGTTATTACATTATTCATAATGTAATTCACTGGTGAATGTAAACTTATTACATTTATTGGAAAAAGTTATTACGTTTACTGGCAAGTTATTACATTAACCAGGTTTATCACATAAAAACGTTAAGTTATTACAAATGGAAAATGTATTACATTTACCAGTGTTATTTCATTTACTGTTACATTAATTACTGAACTTAATTCATTAAGTTTTATCATAATTATTGATAGAAAAGATGTCAGCGGTATTTTGCGACGTGGGAACACTGACTGGATCAAGAGTACCCCCCCCCCCCCCCCCCCCCAATTCTCCCAAGGTGTACCACGGAGCAAAGAGATGCTAGATAGTCTAGCTCAGGGATTGACCCTTTATAATATATATTTTTTACTTGTCGGGGTCTCAAGTTACTGTGGCGAGTTGGAATAGTACAAAACACAAGATGCAATTTTGTCGTTTGGTTGCGCATCAGCAGTTTTTCTGTTATCTCTGATAACTGATAGTTACTCAATTAGCCCATGTCAGCTAACATTTGTTAGACTGGTAAATTAGTCTAGCGGCCAGCTATCTAAACTTGTAGTAATCATAGTCCCTGTTAGTGAGCATTTCTCCTTTGCCAAGATAATCCATCCGTCTGACAGGTGTGGCATATCAAGAAGCTAATTAAACGTGGGGACAATAAAAGGCCACTCTAAAATGTTCATTTTTGTCACACAACACAATGCCACAGAAGTCTCAAGTTTTGAGCTGCGCAATCTACCGAAGCGCAGCTCAGAGTAAATATTTATTCCATTTTCCTTTTTCAAATAGGTGGTTATTTAGAATGCATAAAATACTGTATTTACGATAGCATAGCTGCCTACGGCCCGATAGATACACAAAATCTTTTTGTTCCTCAGTCTTCCCGCTCTTTCATTCAAAACCCAACCCCCTTTCTTTGTGTAACCAGCCGTCATATCTGTTCCGTCCGCTAGGGCCGTTTTCCTTTATGACATAATTCGTAATCAATGTATGATCCATTCTGTGTAGATGTAATTCTGTGTGATTATTTAGGTATTTAGTAAATAAATAATTAAATAATTTTATATTGCTGATTCAACTTGTTAGCCAGGGTGCGTGAAGATAACCAAGAATTTACAACTTTCAGATGAGACTGAATAAGGCGACGATTAAATATTGACTGCTATTGAGGTAAAAGATTACCAGGTCTTTAAGAGTTTATTCAGAAGATAACAGCTCTAAACATTATTTTGTGGTGCCCCGACTTTCTAGTTAATTACATTTACATGATTAGCTTAATCAGTTAATATTAATTACAGATAAATTATTTTATAGAATAGCATGTCATATCACTTAATCCGGCATAGCCAAAGACACGACAACTCTAGCTTGCGGGGTAGGCCGTGTTTGAAACACGCTACATTCTCTGAACCACGCCCCCTCGAACCTCACGTACCGCGTGCCCCCTCTAAAATAATGGGTGCATGATGCCCCTGACTCTTACCAATTACTAAACACATTAAAACACACACACTGTATTACAGCCAAACAGGACCATGCTAAACGGAACCAGACATGACTGACCATGTGAGAAGATGTTGTAGATGTTGTGTACTGTGGGGTCAGAGTTGACTGTAAATCAGGATTAGGTTCACAACACCAGGAGAGTCAAAGTAAACAGGTGTGTGTTATCCATATTGACCACAATTGTCAAGGTATGCGTGAAGGGCTGTAGAAAGTCAGGCGCAGGAGAGCAGATAGTTGGTAGTAACACGGAGCCTTTTATTTGGCGAACCAAAAGCACACGGCACAAACGAACACGAAATACAAAATACTGGTTGAACATAACCCAGCGCAACCAGCCTAGTGTGCGCATACATGAACACAGAATAAACAATACCACACAAAGACATGGGGGAAACAGAGGGTTAAATACACAACACATAATGAGGGAATGAGATCCAGGTGTGTGGGAAAACGAGACAAAACAAATGGAAAATGAAAAAGGGATCGGCGATGGCTAGAAGACCGGCGATGTCGACCGCCGAACATCGCCCGTACAAGGAGAGGCATTGACTTCGGCAGAAGTCGTGACAACAATGTGGAGGAGTGGGACTTTAACTGTATGCATTAGTCTACTACAATAGAAAGAGGTGTAGATGATGTATCTGCTTAAATGTTCCCCAAAGGAGGACATATTTTCATTCTATACATACAGGCTTCTAGACTAATGCATGTTGAGTAAATAAAACTAAACACATGTTTGCTCCTCAGTGTCCCTCTGATTAAGAGGTGTCTGCATTACATCCTACTACAGCAAAAGGAAATCGGCTAGCTGGCCAATGAAGTGGATCTATTACACTAACGTGGATCCTTTCAGTAGGCTACAACAACATGAGAAGTGAGAATGTCAATTATATATTTCATCCTTCTCTTTCCTTCCAGGTGTGTGTCTCGCACTCTCAGCCAGACCGACAAGACATGACTAAACTTGATTTAATCTACAAAGGTTACCTTTTAAGCATGCCATTTGTTCCCCAGTCACCCCAGTGTCAAACCCCAGTGTTTGGTCACCACAGGACCACTGGCTAGAATAGCAGTAGGTTACAGGCCTAGAACTCTCAGGATGGGCATACTGTAGGTATACATGCATGGGGACGGACTGTGTTTGTGCATACGTGTCCAGCCAGCTGTGTATTTACATGTTAGTCATTTACTAGACACTCTTATCCAGAGCAACAATTAGTGCAATCATCTTAAGATGGCTGGGTGAGACAACCACATGTCGTAGTTAGTACATTTTTCCTCATGACACTAACTTTTGATAGATTTAAACAAATAATATTGAAATCACCATAGTTTATGGTTGTGACCATTAACTCCATCTCCCTGAGAGGATATTTTATTTGGTTTAAACATGTTGAAGCAACTGAGGGAAAAGGAAATTGCTACTTTGCATACCACCTGAATGAAGTAACATAACATTTTTTTTTTTTTATTCTTGATTTTCAAATGAAGAATTTTCTGTATTTTACAAATATTTGTATGGACTTATTTTTTGTGGCACAAATAAGTCTGTTTTTAGTATTTGTTGTCAACTCTGTCACCGCTGGCTGACCCCCTTAAGATATTTTTTTTTTGGTCAGTATTGAGAAAATCTATTTGAATCACTGTTCTGAAACAAATGCTTAAACTATTGATGTATTTGGTGTGCTAGATCTAAGGCAGTGGAGGCTGCTGAGGGGAGGATGGCTCCTAATAATGTCTGGAATGGAGTCAGTGGAGTGGTATCAACCACATGGAAAACACATCTTTGTGTTTGATGCCATTCCGGTGAATCCATTCCAGACATTATTATGAGCCGTCCTCCCTTCAGCAGCCTGCACTGATCTAATGGATGTTAACATAATAAATGTTGTTTTAAGTTATGAATCTAGATAGACATGCCAAAATGCCCGCCATCCGGTAATTGGATCATGATTACTAAGTTTAGATAGCTGGCCGTTAAACTAATTCACCAGTCTAAAAAGAGGGTAGCTGATGTAAGATAATTGAGTGACTGTCAGTGGCTGACATATCAAGAGAGAAACTGCTGATGCACAACCAAACTTCGATATTGTACCTTGTGTATTTTACTACATTACATTAGATATTATAACTCTCAACAATTAGTGGAGACCCCAAAATGTTTTAACTTCTTACGGAAATTGATCTGAGCGCCTTCAAAAGGCCGGGTCACCAGTTAACCATCCCTGATATAGCTCTATAAAATAAAACACAATGTTTGGAGATTTGTATTACATATTTGAATAATCTAATGTTAGAATGAAACAATCAAGGCCTTAACACACTTGTTGACAAATGTAAAAATGAAATGCCTTTTATTGTATCTAATGAAGTTGCCATAAATCCAGTTAGTTGCATTTTCAGAAAGAAATGAAAGAATTAGGAGGTTATTTGGTCCATCAAAATGTATATTTTAAATGTTTTATATGAAGAAAAATATTTGTGTGAAGAAGGTAGAGTTTGTCCCGTCTTTCAAGAATCCCTGAACTACAGTATCTATTCCCAGTATCATTGGTCTGTAGCGTGTAGTAAAACCCCATCACCATGGGGACGCTGTGATTTGTTTCTGGGCTCGTTACCCGCTGATAAAAACAGAACAAAACAATACGGAAGTAAAACGGTAGGGAGCGTTTGTTTGTGCTCGTCGACGAAGACATACATGTTGAATACCCAATTCTCAGTCGACTGAAACATGTCTAAACTACAGTCGTTTCGTGTGTTTTTAAATGAGCGTTTAACCGCGGCAGCTGTGGAGATTTTAGGGGCAGTTGAAGAAACGGTAGCGGAGTACCGCGAGGAGAATGATCGGCTACGGAGACTGCTGCGGATCACACCAGAGATACAACTATGTAGAATAGGTTAGTATGTAGATCTTCAGATGGCTACGCTGGACAAAAATATTAACCCAACATTTAACAATTTCTCAGAATTTACTAAGTTACAGTTCATATAAGGAATTCAATCAATTGAAATAAATTCATTATGCCCTAATCTATGGATTTCACATTAACGGGAATGCAGATATGCATCTTGGTCACAGATACCTTAAAAATGTAGGGGGGTTGATCAGAAAACCAGTCAGTATCTGGTGTGACCACCAAATTGTACAAGCCCTTAACCAACAATGCAGTTAAAAAAAAAATATATAAATAAAAAATAATGAGAGCTGCAGTAAAATAACTGTAGCGAGGCTATATACAGGGGGTACCGGTAGAGTCAATGTGCGGGGGCACAGGTTAGTCGAGGTAATTGAGGTAATATGTACATGTAGCAGGAGTTATAGTGAGTATGCATAGATATCATGGTCCAAACACACTAAGACAAAGTGACAAAGCCTCTTCCACCTCAGGAGACTGAACATATTTTGCAATTGTCCTCAGATCCTCAAAAGGTTCTACAGCTGCACCATCGAGAGCATCCTGACTGGTTGCATTACTGCCTGGTATGGCAACTGCTCGGGGCCAGGCTTCCTGCCATCCAGGACCTCTATACCAGGCGGTGTCAGAGGAAGGCCCTAAAAATGGTCAGACTCCAGCCAACCTAGTCATAGACTGTTCTCTCTGCTACCGCACGGCAAGCGGTACCAGAGCGCCAAGTCTAGGTCAAAAAGGCTTCTTAACAGCTTCTACCCCCAAGCCATGGCTCTGTTGGGGCGGTATGCAAATTGGAGTGGGTCTAGGGTTTCTGAGATGATGGTGTTGATGTGAGCCATGACCAGCTATATAACCCACGCCCCTCTGCAAACACGAGTTCTCCGATGTTTGTGACAATGCAGTACTTATTTAAAGAGAAGAGAATATTATGTTAGCACACATTAAAATTAAGTGATGTCGCCTTGTCCCCTTATTAATATATCGAAGTGTTTGACATGGGGGAGGGAACCAGTAACTTTATGATCAAACTTTATCAATGTAGAAGCAACAGTCATTTTTCATACTTTGGTCATACTCTGGTTTTCTTCAAATATCATCCAATTTCATGAAAAACATGATTTTGACTGTGTATGACCTTTGACTGTCCATGTGCTCTGGCAGAGTTCCTGGTCACATGCTGTTTTCAATGAGAGAAATTGGTTCTTGAGTTCAGTTTATGGCTGTGGCTGTGCCAGCTAGTGACGACTGTCTAAAGGCTCTATAGATAACCTCTGCTCGTCTCTCCTTTCCTCCAGATTCCCTCCAGCTCTCTCTCGCTGTCTCTGAAGAGGAGGTTCTCCCTGAGCAGCAGCACTGTGAGCAGGAGTGGAGCCCCAGTCTGGGGCAGGAGAACCCAGAGCTTCCACAGATTAAAGAGGAGCAGGAGGAACTCAGGACCAGTCAGGAGGAAGAGCAGCTTCAAGGGCTGGAGGCTGATATCAAATTCACTCCTTCCTGTGTGAAAAGTGAATGTGATCAGGAGGACCCACTTCAGCCCTTCACTTCTCCCCAAACCCAGACTGTGGAGATCAGAGAGAGTGACCCTAAACAAGTGGATCTCACACCTTTTGTTACTGTGACCCACCTTAAGGGTCTCTACATTCCCTGTGACCCTCCAGATAATCAAAACAATGCCTCCAGCCACAGGTCAGCTGTAAGCAGTGACCCAGTAGGACTTGACAGCAGCCCACGATTGGATCCCAGGCCATCAATGGCGGAACATTGTTCCAAACCCAGCACGTCTAGAAAAACTCACCACTGCCGTGACTGTGGTGAAAAGTTTGCTCTGAAAGCTGACGTGGGGAGGCATATGACTCTCCACAAGAAGAGACTCAGTGAATGCAGCTTCTGCAGAAAACGCTGCTCCTCCACCTGTAAACTGAAGGCCCATGTCCGCCTCTGTCACAGTGGGAAACCCTGCACCTGTCCTGTTTGTGCCAAGACCTTCAGCCTCAAAGGATATCTGTCCAAGCACATGAGGATTCACACAGGAGTCGGGGAGAGAACATTTAGCTGTGGAGACTGTGGGAAAAGCTTCAATTTGAAGGGGAACCTAAAGAACCATATGTTGACTCACACAGGAGAGAAATCATTTAGCTGTGTTGACTGTGGGAAAAGCTTCATTCATAAGTGGAACCTAAGGAGCCATATGCTGACTCATACAGGAGAGAAACCATTTAGCTGTAGTGACTGTGGGAAAAGCTTCAATCAGGAGGGGAACCTACGGAACCATAAACGGACTCACACAGGAGGGAAACCATTTAGCTGTGATAACTGTGGGAAAAGCTTCAATCAGAAGGGGTCCCTAAAGAAGCATACACTTACTCACACAGGAGAGAAACCATTTAGCTGTGCTGACTGTGGGAAAAGCTTCAATCAGAAGGGGAACCTAAGGAACCATAAACTGACTCACACAGGAGAGAAACCATTTAGCTGTGATGATTGCGGGAAAAGCTTCACTCAAAAGTCTAACTTACTGACGCATGTGAAAAAAATCCACAAAGGAGGAAAACTAGGATAAAAACTGAAAGAAAATTAGGACAAAGATCTATTTAGTCACAAGGTGAAAATAAAAAGTCAGGATGTGGACAATTTTGAGTACACGCTCAGACACATAGCTGGAATAAGTAAATGAAGTCTGAGAGGATAGTCAGATTAACTGATGACTAAATTAGCAGTGCAGATGGCACTATTTTGTTAAGTGCAGAGATGTATTATGGGTATGAATGTGTAGGGGACTTCTGAAATTCTACAGATTTTGTGGCCCAGCAGGAAGATCAGCGTATCCCAAATCCAGAGGTTGTCAGATCAAATCCCAGGTTGGGTCATATTCAAAAGTCTACTAAGTGATCATGTCAAATGTAATCATATTGTCATTGCTTACACCATTTTAGCTTAGCAGTGTATCACTAACCTTAAACAGAATACATGGTCCCAAATCAAATTGTATTGGTCACATACACGTGTTTAGCAGATGTTATTGCGGGTGTAGCTATAATGCTTGTGTTTCTAGCTCCAACAGTGCAGTAATATCTAACAATTCACAACAATACACACAAACCTAAAAGTAAAATAATGGAATTAAAGAATATATAAATATTAGGATGAGCAATGTTGGAGTGGCGTAGACTAAAATACAGTAGAATAGAATACATTATATTCATATGAGATGAGTAAAGCAAAGATATGTAAACATTATTAAAGTGACTAGTGTTCCATTATGAAAGTGGCCAGTGAATTCAAGTCTATGTATGTAGGGCAGCAGCCTCTAAGGTTCAGGGTTACGTAACCGGGGTGGAAACCGGCCAAGAGAACATTCTCATATGTGGGTGTAAAACACTGTTAAAAGCACTGTTTTCGTGTGTGGGGGTGGCTGTCCCTAGCATTGGCAAAAGACAAAGAGCTGTGACTGGATCAGTGGTTCAACAATCAGGGCCTTGATGGGCTTGGCAACAGTAACAAGGGGTGAGGTGTAATGAAACTAGGGTGCGCGTGCCTTGGGTAAACCATTTTTTGGGGGGGAGAACATTTCTTTACGGCATTGGGTAACGTCCTTGGAACAAACCGGGAACTAGACAACAACCTCCAGGAGAGCATGACACAACATCTCAAGAATGCCTTCAAAACGTCCTCGAGACCAGCCAGGAACTAGACAAATCCTCTAGGGAACCATGACACAACGTCCTGACGACGTTAGGCGACCATTTTGTGACGTCCTTTATTGTTTACAGAGAAGTTATGTTATTCATTAAAAAGGTAACATTTACTCTTATTTCATAAACCCATATGTTCTTTACATCTTTTCTGCTACAAAAGTAGGCAAAGCTGTCATCAAGGCAAAGGGTGGCTACTTTGAAGAATCTCAGATATAAAATATATTTTGATTTGTATAACACTTTTTTGGGGGGTTACTACATGATTCCATATGTGTTATTTCATAGTTTTGATGTCTTCACTATCATTCTACAATGTAGAAAATAATAAAAAATAAAGAAAAACCCTTGAATGAGTAGGTGTGTCCAAACTTTTGACTGGTACTGTACATACATTTTACATACATTACTGAACATAGACTCCTTAATGCCACTCTCAGCCCATCTTACCTATCGCCATAGACCACCGCCGTTTGGTTTACATGTGCCATATATTTTTTAATTGTGCTGTGTTGTTTTATATATATTTTTAACCTTTCTAATCGTATAGTATTCACAGATTGTGAGCCAAAGATGAAAACCTTTCCTACGAGTAATATTATTTGACCCACTATGGCTTTACAAATCGCCCCAACACTGCTATTTGTAAGGTTCATTTTAAATGAATGTTGTGATTTTTTTTAACCATTCCTGAACCTGTGACCAGGAACAAGCTACATAGGGGCAATACCAGAATAAATGACCTATGGATTCTGTCTCTGCAGCCAAATCTACAGAGTTGAGATTGTTGTATGCCCCATATATATATAGCATTCTGTTGGTGGCAGGAGTTGTATAATAATTGGAAGAACTTGAAGTGTTGAATCAAGTGTTGTTTTTTGTATCAGATCATAAACCATGTGCCATGGAATCGGTACATCAAAAATCTCTTCCCATTTATTTTGTAATCTGTATGGCGCAGCTGTCAACATTTCTGTCCTCAAATGAAACTGGTATATTTTTCAAATTATGCCAATTCTTTCCAGCCAATTTGTATCTTTAATATATGGCAGACAAACAAGTGCCCTACCTTCTCCCTCTTCCACTTGCCTCCTCCATTTTTGTGGTAATGCGTCAATCAGTTAGTTGGTTGTAAGTTTGGATTGAGCAGACATTCCTATATATTTTCAATAGCTGCATATGTGACATACCTCCTCCATTTCTATTCATAATATTAATAAATATAATATATTTTTTTAAATCCATAAAGAATGTTTTTTTAATTAATCAGTATATTTGAGTTTAACCATAATATTTTTTAAATATTTGTTCTATCTTTTCTGGAGGATAAAACTGAAATTTTAACCCGCTTTGTATGGCTTGTTTAAGAAATGGTGATACTTTAATTTCATTTTAAATTAGTCGGAAATTAGAAGTTGTAATCTGTATGAAGGCAAAAAGGCAATTTTTTAAACTAATTTACTTCATCTACTGGAGAACCATTTTGGGTTTAAGTAGAATTTATGTATGAGTGAATCATTTAATGAGAGGTTTAAAGCTTTAATAATTTTAGCCCCCCAAACTCATGTTCATTATATAAATAGGCACGTTTAATTTTATCTGGCTTAGCATTCGAAATAAAATGCTATATTTTTTGCTCATATGATTTTTTAAACAAGTTGTCTGGAGTAGGCAGCCCCATTAGTAAGTAAACTGTGATTGGACCAAAGAGTTCATCAATGTGATTTTTACATAAATAGACAAGTATTTACCTCTCCATGGTTGCAGAATCTTATCTATTTTTGTTAACTTTCTATTGAAATTGATTGTGGTAACTCAATTAGCCCATGTCAGCTAACATTTTCTAGTCTAGCGGTCAGCTATCGAAACTTATAGTAATCATGGTCGAATTACCGACCGGAGGGCCCACATTGATTTTATTAGTTAGTCTCACTCAGATATCATATTAAAAATTGCAAACATGGACCATTTTCCTGTCCTGCTAAGCATTCAAAATGTAACAACTACTTTTGGGTGAAAGAGAACATTTATTGAGTAAAAAGTAAGTTGTCAAAAACATAAATAGTAAAGTACAGATACCCCCAAAAACGACTTAGGTAAAAAATACTTTGAAGTACTACATAAGTACTTTACACAACTGTCGGCTAGCTGGCCAATGAAGTGGATCTATTACACTAATGTGGATCCTTTCAGTAGGCTACAACAACATGAGAAGTGAGAATGTCAATTGTATTTCTAATCTCTCTTTCCCTCCCTGTGTGTAGCGAGTTTAGAAGGGGTGGGTGTAACGGAGTTAAAATCACACCGTAAACTCATTCCACAGCTAGCTTGAAATGTCACCAATGGAACTATCGAAGTAGATGTCTTTCCATACTCAACAGTTGGTACGTTGTCGAGGAGAGCGGTCACGTGTTTGCAAGCAGCGGATCACTGGTTGGAGTCCAGTATGGGGGATAGGGACAGTGGAGGAAGCTATACTGTTACCAGAATACGGACCTCCATTTCACAGGGGTACTAGGAGACCTAGTAGAGAGCGGGAGAAACAGGAGAGGGTACAACTATAGATTGAATAACGGTTAGTTAAAAAATATTTAGTACAACTTTGGTACAACTGAATGCTGTCCTGCTGTGCTGATTTGTCTTGTTGTGCGACTGTATGGCAACATATTGTCGTCAATAGTTTACTCACAACTAAACAAATGACCCAAGTGGTGACGACAGAGATTAGAAAAGGATCTTCTGTTTCTCGATCCTCTTTGAGTAGATGCCAATTTCACGTCAGTCAGAATTTCAGTCGGTTCCACTCATACTCCAAGGAGCCTTGAAATGAATGCTGCCTTTCAATAATCTGGAATACCCGTGGATGAATGTAATATAATTATTTAATGACGTGGTTTGGTTGCCCTTGCAGTCGTCCCACTAAGATGCACTTTTCTGTTGTGACTCACACCGTCATTGTGTTGTCCTTGTTTTGTCTTAGCTCCTCTTTACACCTCTGTGGAGGATAAGCCTGGTACATTAGTCATGGAAACAGGGCTGAACACTGTGGATGATAACCCTGGTACATTAGTCATGGAAACAGGGCTGAACACTGTGGATGATAACCCTGGTACATTAGTCATGGAAACAGGGCTGAACACTGTGGATGATAACCCTGGTACATTAGTCATGGAAACAGGGCTGAACACTGTGGATGATAACCCTGGTACATTAGTCATGGAAACAGGGCTGAACACTGTGGATGATAACCCTGGTACATTAGTCATGGAAACAGGGCTGAACATGGTGGATGATAACCCTGGTACATTAGTCATGGAAACAGGGCTGAACACGGTGGATGATAAGCCTGGTACATTAGTCATGGAAACAGGGCTGAACACGGTGGATGATAAGCCTGGTACATTAGTCATGGAAACAGGGCTGAACACTGTGGATGATAAGCCTGGTACATTAGTCATGGAAACAGGGCTGAACACTGTGGATGATAAGCCTGGTACATTAGTCATGGAAACAGGGCTGAACATGGTGGATGATAAGCCTTGTACATTAGTCATGGAAACAGGGCTGAACATGGTGGATGATAACCCTGGTACATTAGTCATGGAAACAGGGCTGAACACTGTGGATGATAACCCTGGTACATTAGTCATGGAAACAGGGCTGAACATGGTGGATGATAAGCCTTGTACATTAGTCATGGAAACAGGGCTGAACATGGTGGATGATAACCCTGGTACATTAGTCATGGAAACAGGGCTGAACACTGTGGATGATAACCCTGGTACATTAGTCATGGAAACAGGGCTGAACATGGTGGATGATAACCCTGGTACATTAGTCATGGAAACAGGGCTGAACACTGTGGATGATAACCCTGGTACATTAGTCATGGAAACAGGGCTGAACACTGTGGATGATAACCCTGGTACATTAGTCATGGAAACAGGGCTGAACACTGTGGATGATAACCCTGGTACATTAGTCATGGAAACAGGGCTGAACACTGTGGATGATAACCCTGGTACATTAGTCATGGAAACAGGGCTGAACACGGTGGATGATAAGCCTGGTACATTAGTCATGGAAACAGGGCTGAACACGGTGGATGATAAGCCTGGTACATTAGTCATGGAAACAGGGCTGAACATGGTGGATGAAAACCCTGGTACATTAGTCATGGAAACAGGGCTGAACACTGTGGATGATAACCCTGGTACATTAGTCATGGAAACAGGGCTGAACACTGTGGATGATAACCCTGGTACATTAGTCATGGAAACAGGGCTGAACACGGTGGATGATAAGCCTGGTACATTAGTCATGGAAACAGGGCTGAACACGGTGGATGATAAGCCTGGTACATTAGTCATGGAAACAGGGCTGAACATGGTGGATGAAAACCCTGGTACATTAGTCATGGAAACAGGGCTGAACACTGTGGATGATAACCCTGGTACATTAGTCATGGAAACAGGGCTGAACACTGTGGATGATAACCCTGGTACATTAGTCATGGAAACAGGGCTGAACATGGTGGATGATAACCCTGGTACATTAGTCATGGAAACAGGGCTGAACACTGTGGATGATAACCCTGGTACATTAGTCATGGAAACAGGGCTGAACATGGTGGATGATAACCCTGGTACATTAGTCATGGAAACAGGGCTGAACACTGTGGATGATAACCCTGGTACATTAGTCATGGAAACAGGGCTGAACACTGTGGATGATAACCCTGGTACATTAGTCATGGAAACAGGGCTGAACACGGTGGATGATAAGCCTGGTACATTAGTCATGGAAACAGGGCTGAACACGGTGGATGATAAGCCTGGTACATTAGTCATGGAAACAGGGCTGAACATGGTGGATGATAACCCTGGTACATTAGTCATGGAAACAGGGCTGAACACTGTGGATGATAACCCTGGTACATTAGTCATGGAAACAGGGCTGAACACTGTGGATGATAAGCCTTGTACATTAGTCATGGAAACAGGGCTGAACACTGTGGATGATAACCCTGGTACATTAGTCATGGAAACAGGGCTGAACACTGTGGATGATAAGCCTGGTACATTAGTCATGGAAACAGGGCTGAACACTGTGGATGATAACCCTGGTACATTAGTCATGGAAACAGGGCTGAACACTGTGGATGATAACCCTGGTACATTAGTCATGGAAACAGGGCTGAACACTGTGGATGATAACCCTGGTACATTAGTCATGGAAACAGGGCTGAACACTGTGGATGATAACCCTGGTACATTAGTCATGGAAACAGGGCTGAACACTGTGGATGATAACCCTGGTACATTAGTCATGGAAACAGGGCTGAACACTGTGGATGATAACCCTGGTACATTAGTCATGGAAACAGGGCTGAACACTGTGGATGATAACCCTGGTACATTAGTCATGGAAACAGGGCTGAACACTGTGGATGATAACCCTGGTACATTAGTCATGGAAACAGGGCTGAACACTGTGGATGATAAGCCTTGTACATTAGTCATGGAAACAGGGCTGAACACTGTGGATGATAAGCCTGGTACATTAGTCATGGAAACAGGGCTGAACACTGTGGATGATAAGCCTGGTACATTAGTCATGGAAACAGGGCTGAACACTGTGGATGATAAGCCTGGTACATTAGTCATGGAAACAGGGCTGAACACGGTGGATGATAAGCCTTGTACATTAGTCATGGAAACAGGGCTGAACACTGTGGATGATAAGCCTTGTACATTAGTCATGGAAACAGGGCTGAACACTGTGGATGATAAGCCTGGTACATTAGTCATGGAAACAGGGCTGAACACTGTGGATGATAAGCCTGGTACATTAGTCATGGAAACAGGGCTGAACACTGTGGATGATAAGCCTGGTACATTAGTCATGGAAACAGGGCTGAACATGGTGGATGATAACCCTGGTACATTAGTCATGGAAACAGGGCTGAACACTGTGGATGATAAGCCTGGTACATTAGTCATGGAAACAGGGCTGAACACTGTGGATGATAAGCCTGGTACATTAGTCATGGAAACAGGGCTGAACACTGTGGATGATAAGCCTGGTACATTAGTCATGGAAACAGGGCTGAACACGGTGGATGATAACCCTGGTACATTAGTCATGGAAACAGGGCTGAACACTGTGGATGATAACCCTGGTACATTAGTCATGGAAACAGGGCTGAACATGGTGGATGATAAGCCTTGTACATTAGTCATGGAAACAGGGCTGAACACTGTGGATGATAAGCCTGGTACATTAGTCATGGAAACAGGGCTGAACATGGTGGATGATAAGCCTTGTACATTAGTCATGGAAACAGGGCTGAACACGGTGGATGATAAGCCTTGTACATTAGTCATGGAAACAGGGCTGAACACTGTGGATGATAAGCCTGGTACATTAGTCATGGAAACAGGGCTGAACACTGTGGATGATAAGCCTGGTACATTAGTAATGGAAACAGAGCTGAACACTGTGGATGACAAGCCTGGTACATTAGTGAAGGAAACAGGGCTGAACACGGTGGATGATTAGCCTGGTACATTAGTGAAGGAAACAGGGCTGAACACTGTGGATGATAAGCCTGGTACATTAGTCATGGAAACAGGGCTGAACACGGTGGATGATAAACCTGGTACATTAGTCATGGAAACAGGGCTGAACACTTGAGTCCTGCTGTTGACAGTCAAATGTTTAGCGTCATGCTACACAGCTGGCTACAGACAAACACACACACACACCTGTTCCCCTATGGCAACAGAGCTATTCTTTAAACAACCAGTTAACCCAGCTGTCGGTTTCAGATCAATTATTTATTAATAAAAACAAAAAAGTTATATAAGTATAGTCTGATTTGATTCATGTCATAATGTAATGATTAAACAGAGATATACAAATGTATGTGTAACCGATGTGAAATGGCTAGCTAGTTAGTGGTGGTGCACGCTAATAGCCTTTCAATCGGTGACGTCACTTGCTCTGAGACCTTGAAGTAGTATACCTCTAGTATACGTCTAGATCTCAGAGCGGCTTTTGTGGAGCGATGGGTAACGATGCTTCGTGGGTGACTGTTGTTGATGTGTGCAGAGGGTCCCTGATTCGCGAGGGGACGGACTAAAGTTATACTGTTCATATGCTTTCCAGAAAATATCCCCTTCCATTTGTCCAAGACTATTTCTCATCCATTTTGACCTAATGCTGCTCAAGCAATGATATTCAGTCGACTCCAGATAAGTGCATTTTCAATACTTGCAAACTCTGTGTTAAGTAGATTACAGTGTTTTGTCAAACCCATTTCAATCGCATGTCTTTATAATTACTCTTGATAATGGCATTCTCTGGTTTAGTGCACGCTGTCCCATTAGTCCCAAGCATACACTAATAACAACGCTATTACTCCTTTTAACTGTTTCGTGTTTCCACCCGTAGTTATCGATTTCCATTATAATTGGTCTGTAACTTGTATTAAAACCCCCCACCCACACTGTGGCGCTGTGTTGTGTTTATGGGCTCTCCACCCGCTTCTAAAAACAGAAAAATAAAATACGGAAATAAAACTAGGAGTGTGTTTGTCACCATCGTTCTTTCTTCAACTCTCAGTCGACTGAAACATGTCTAAACTACAGTCGTTTCGTATGTTTTTAAATGAGCGTTTAACGGCGGCTGCTGTGGAGATTTTGAGTGCAGTTGAGCAAACGGTAGCGGACTATCAGGAGGAGAATGATCGGCTACGGAGACTGCTGAGGATCACACCAGAGATACAATTATGTAGAATAGGTTCGTATGTAGATCTAGTGATGGCTAGGTAGATAACTCAATAAATATACTGTTTAGGTTTTAAGCGATCTGCATTTCAATATGTTTTATTAATGGAGAAAAACATCGTCACGAATCAGGAAGTGATTCGAATTCATAATTTTAAATGGAAAAACATTTAAAATAAATACTAGCTTATTATCTTCAGTTTGAGATTGAATAAATATTCTAGTTGTTCAATAATTGAATTCGAATGTTGGTTCAATTGAATTGATTTACATTCTAATTGACCCAACCTTGCCTAATACATTAGACTTTGTTCCTTTGCTGCTGATTACACACCTCTGAGGAGATGCTACAGCTACATTTGTTAGGAACATTTCCTCTCACAAGCTGTACAAGCCAGAATGTTTAATAAAATGTACCGTTAATTTGAATTTACTCTAACGGTTGTCTGACTTTTCAAAACGCTGGGTGCGTTTAGTTCGATTGAATGTGTGCTGCGTTTCCTAACCGTTTTTACTGAACCACACATGTTTTATTTGGGGGAACACAAGTGTGTATATATAAAGATTATCAGTGGTGGAAAAAGTACCCAATTGTCATACTTGAGTAAAAATAAAGATACCTTAAAAGAAATTGACTCAAGTGAAAGTCACCCAGTAAAATACTACCCAAGTAAAAGTATTTGGTTTCAAATATACTTAACACATTCCTGAATAATAATGCGACACTGGAGGGAATGGTATCTAAAACAATTGCAAAATATTATGGTGTCACAGGGATATTGTAAAGTGTTAAGAATTCCTTATAGTTAAGTGAAAGACCCTCTGCATTTACAAGTTGGCTCACCAATAGGATATTATTTTTGGAACCAATATTCTACAAACAAAGAAGTATTTTTATACAATGTGTTCTGATTATTCCATATATAATATGCGTGGAGAAAAATGATGCTTATAAATGAAGGACCATGACAAGAAAACCTGCCGATGAAAAGCAGAGTTTCACTGGAACTTTGTCAATATTTGTACACATAGAAGTTTACAGTATTAAGTGTAATGTCATTGTAACTCATCACAAGACAAATACAGTGACCAAAGTGATCACAGTCCGAGAGTAAAATATTACCAACAAAGGTATTTGTTATTGTAGTGACCCCAGCGGAGCGTTCAGAGCCATGGGAAAGACACATATCAGTGCCCAACTGTGACTTCCAGAAGTTGGTATCAGCAGAAATTCAGTATTTTATTTTATTTCACCTTTATTTAACCAGGTAGGCCAGTTGAGAACAAGTTCTCATTTACAACTGCGACCTGGCCAAGATAAAGCAAAGCAGTTCGACACACAACAACACAGAGTTGCACATGGAATTTACAAACATACAGTCAATAATACAATATAAAAAGTGTATATACAGTGTGTGTAAATGAGGTAAGATAAGGGAGGTAAGGCAATCAAAGAGTGCAACTCTTGATTTAAAAAAATATATATATATATTGGCAAAGTTTTTTAGCAAATAAAAATAAGGCATTGTGTTTCACATTGTTTAGGAACGCCTTAGCATTAACAGAAACTATAGACAAAGACAAAACATGACAGATTACATGAAAGTATCAACTGTAGGATGAGTCAGAAACATAGGAGCAGTGAACGTAAGCTATAAGGAACCTTGATCTGCACCATTTAAGTCAACTTAAAGTGGAAAAAAAGCTTGTACCATTAACTGAGATGGTTGTTATCCAGATCTTGAAATTCAACTCAACAGAAAATGATGTTCAAGACCAAGTCAAGGGTTCTCTGTGGTTAGAGAGAATAAAACCCTCTTTATTGTAATCAGGGACTATTCTGAACATGTTTTTCTTTTAATAAAGGGGTACCTACTTTTATTTAACTAGGCAAATCAGTTCAAAACAAATTCTTATTTACATTGACAGCCTACTAGGGAACAGTTGGTTTTACTGCCTTTTTCAGGGGCAGAATGACAGATTTTTACCTTGTCAGCTCAGGGATTCGATCCAGCAACCTTTTAGTTACTGGCCCAATGCTCTAACCACTAGGCTACCTGCCTACTATTTTAAGTGCATATGAAAAGTGATAATAAAAAATGATTTCCGTGCAGTTAATGAAGCCTTTCCCTTATTTGGTGCTTTCTTTATCGTTGGCCACAATTTGTTCCTCCTCTCTATGTCCTCCGGGCTGAGATGCTCGGCGAAACGCAGACCACGGCTCTGAAGGAACGCCGTCTTCCAGGCAGCTTTCCAGACAGCATCCCTGTAGAATCTGTCAGTGAAGAGGATGACGATACCCCTTGGTCTTGAATCGTTTTGCAGTTTTTTCTTGCCGAGGTGATGCATCACCGTCGATGCTATCACCAACTCTGTTCTTCTCTGCAGGCATAACTTCTTGGCAGATGCGGATAGCCTCACGTCGCACATTCTCCACGTCGGGCACGCCGTGGAGTCTCAGGTTCCATCTTATTGCTCCAGATCAGTGAGACGGCTATGGTAGACATTGTTATTCTGTTCCACCTTTTCCATACTCTTTTCAACTTTAGCCACTCTCATTTTCACATTCTTGATTTCACCACATGCAGACTCGTCTTTATGAAGCCTTCGATTACCATGGTGTTTGCGTCTACCATTGTGTCAATGGCGTCAGACCTGGAGTTGATGAGTAAAGAGAGGGTATCCACGATGTCAAGAGTCCGTGTTGCGTTTTTTGGAGGGTGGCGGTTTGCACGGAGTAGTAGTTTTGGCAGTTGTCTATAAACACGTTCCTCTCTTGTTGATTAGCAATAGAATGGCTAGCTTCTTCCCTTCTCTTTTTGTTACGACTTCGCATCGACATGCCAAAATAAATGATCCACTTATCATTCCAGTCACAGGAATGTTCTTATATCTTGAGCAAATAAAACCAATAATAATAAGAATTACTTTCTGACGCAGCAGGTAAAAAGTGCCTGTTCAAGCCGTCATCGTGGCCTCCTCTCGCATCGTAAACGACTTCATTTGGTTTCAAATGCGCTATTGAGTCTTCACATAGGAATTAAGATGTCACGTGATCAATGGTTTTGTCCATTCATATATAGATGGGTTGGCTGACGACGTCACGAAAAGAAGGTGAGGGTAAAAAGGTGTGGGATGAGCCTGGAGAAATGGAACCACTCTCAAATTCACAGACAGAGCTAGGTATGCAAGGACTGACCATCTATGATATCAAAATGATAGTTTGAACCATGTTTTGAGGCTATATAGTGTTTCTTTACATTTACAAACAAGCTTATATTTGGGCTTCTGATGGGGGACGACAGTTGAACTAAACTCGAGGCATTTATACGCTATATTCTTTAAGAATCAATGGATATCATTCATTTGTAAGTCAAAAAATCGATGGCACAACTAAGGATTCTAGCTTTAACTTCTAATTGACCAAAACCCTGATGTCTAAAAGCTGTATAGATAACCTCTGCTCCTCTCTCCTTTCCTTCAGAATCTCTGCAACTCTCTCTCGCTGTCTCTGAAGATGAAGTTGCCTCTGAGCATCAGCACTGTGAGCAGGAGTGGAGCCCCAGTCTGGGGCAGGAGAACCCAGAACTTCCACAGATTAAAGAGGAACAGGAGGAACTCAGGACCAGTCAGGAGGAAGAGCAGCTTCAAGGGCTGGAGGCTGATTTCAAATTCACTCCTTCCTGTGTGAAAAGTGAATGTGATAAGGAGGACCCACTTCAGCCCTTCACTTCTCCCCAAACCCAGACTGTGGAGAACCGAGAGCGTGACCCTAAACAAGTGGATCTCACACCTTTTGTTACTGTGACCCACCTTAAGGGTCTCTACATTCCCTGTGACCCTCCAGATAATCAAAACAATACCTCCAGCCACAGGTCAGCTGTAAGCAGTGACCCAGTAGGACTTGACAGCAGCCCGCCATTGGATCCCAGCCCACCATTGGAACCCAGTCTGTCATTGGATCCCAGCCCTCCATTGGATCCCAGCCCACCATTGAATCCAAACCTATCAATGGGGGAACACTATATCAAACCCAGCACCACGTCTAGAAAAACTCACCACTGCTGTGACTGTGGTGAAATGTTTGCTTTGAAAGCTGACCTGCAGAGGCATGTGACTCTCTTCAAGAAGAGACTTCGTGAATGCAGCTTCTGCAGAAAACGCTACAACTCCACCTGTAAACTAAAGGCCCATGTCCGACTCTGTCACAGTGTGAAACCCTACACCTGCCCTGTTTGTAGCAAGACCTTCAAACTCAAAGGAGATCTGTCCAAGCACATGAGGATTCACACAGGAGAGAAGCCATTTAGCTGTGGTGACTGTGGGAAAAGCTTCAATCAGAAGGGGTCCCTAAAGAAGCATATACTTACTCACACAGGAGATAAACCATTTAGCTGTGCTGACTGTGGGAAAAGCTTCAATCAGAAGGGGAACCTAAGGAACCATAAACTGACTCACACAGCAGAGAAACCATTTAGCTGTGATGACTGTGGGAAAAGCTTCAATCAGAAGGGGTCCCTAAAGAAGCATATACTTACTCACACAGGAGATAAACCCTTTAGCTGTGCTGACTGTGGGAAAAGCTTCAATCAGAAGGGGAACCTAAGGAACCATAAACTGACTCACACAGCAGAGAAACCATTTAGCTGTGATGACTGTGGGAAAAGCTTCAATCAGAAGGGGTCCCTAAAGAAGCATACACTGACTCACACAGGAGAGAAACCATTTAGCTGTGGTGACTGTGGGAAAAGCTTCAATCAGAAATGGAAACTATCTTTACATATCCAGACTCACACAGTAGGGAAACCATTCAGCTGTGATGAGTGTGGGAAAAGCTTCATTCAGAAGGGGAACCTTAAGAGCCATAAACTGACTCACACAGGAGAGAAACAATTTAGCTGTGATGATTGTGGGAAAAGCTTCATTCACAAGGGGAACCTTAAGAGCCATAAACTGACTCACACAGGAGAGAAACCATTTAGCTGTGATGATTGTGGGAAAAGCTTCAATCAAAAGTCTAACTTACTGACGCATGTTAAAAACATCCACAAAGGAGGAAAACAGGATGAAAACTGAAAGAAAATTAGGACAAAGATCTATTTAGTCACAAGATGACAATAAAAAGTCAGGATGTGGACAATAAGTACACGATCAAGAGTACACGCTCAGACACAAATAGCTGGAATAATTAAATGAAGTCTATGAGAGGATAGTCAGATTAACTGATGACTAAATTAGCAGTGCCGATGGCATTATTTTGCTAAGTGCAGAGATGTATTATAGGTAATGAATGTGTAGGGGACTTCTGAAATTCTACAGATTTTGTGGCCCAGCAGGAAGATCAGCATATCCCAAATCCAGAGGTTAGTTCAAATCCCAGGTTGGGTCATATTGAAAAGTCTACTAAGTGATCATGTCAAATAAGACATGACTTTAGTCATCAACTTTGTGCACAAAACATACATAGAATTATTTTATAACAATTAGATCATGAAGATGTTAACATTTTATTTTCATGATCTGATGTCATGAGCCAGTTGGCCAGGGAGAAGTGTGGTTGGTTTGTTTAAAGGTCCTGAACGGTCATAAGAGCACCTCCTCCCAGCTGCCCACTGCACTGATGCTAGGAAACACTGTCACCACCGATAAATCTACCATTATCGAGAATTTCAATAAGCATTTTTCTACGGCTGGCCTTGCTTTCCACCTGGCTACCCCTACCCCGGTCAACAGCTCTGCACACCCCACAGTGTGCAACTTGCCCAAGCCTCCCCCATTTCTCCTTCACCCAAATCCAGATACCTGATATTCTGAAAGAGTTGCAAAATCTGGACCCCTACAAATCAGCTGGGCTAGACAATCTGGACCCTCTCTTTCTAAAATGATCTGCCTCAATTGTTGCAACCCCTATTATTAGCCTGTTCAACCTCTCGTTCGTATCGTCTGAGATCCCCAAAGATTGGAAAGCTGCTGCGGTCATCCCCCTCTTCAAAGGGGGAGACACTCTAGACCCAAACTGTTACAGACCTATATCTATCCTACCCTGCCTTTCTAAGGTCTTCGAAAGCCAAGTTAACAAACAGATCATCGACCATTTTGAATTCCACCGTACCTTCTCCGCTATGCAATCTGGTTTCCGAGCTGGTCATGGGTGCACCTCAGCCACGCTCAAGGTCCTAAACGGTATCATAACCGCCATCGACAAAAGACAATACGGTGCAGCCGTCGACCTGGCCAAGACTTTCGACTCTGTCAATCACCGCATTTTTATCAGCAGACTCAACAGCCTTGGTTTCTCAAATGACTGCCTCGCCTGGTTCACCAACTACTTCTCAGATAGAGTTCAGTGTGTCAAATCGGAGGGCCTGTTGTCCGGACCTCTGGCAGTCTCTATGGGGGTGCCACAGAGTTAAATTCTTGGGCCGACTTTTCTCTGTATATATCAATGATGTCGCTCTTGCGGCTGGTGATTCTCTGATCCACCTCTACGCAGACGACACCATTCTGTATACTTCTGGCCCTTCTTTGGGCACTGTGTTAACTAACCTCCAGACAAGCTTCAATGCCATACACCTCTCCTTCCTTGGCCTCCAACTGCTCTTAAATGCAAGTAAAACTAAATGTATGCTCTTCAACTGATCGCTGCTCGCACCTGCCCGCCCGCCTAGCATCACTACTCTGGACGGTTCTGACTTAGAATATGTGGACAACTTCAAATACCTAGGTGTCTGGTTAGACTGTAAACTCTCCTTCCAGACTCACATCAAACATCTCCAATCCAAAGTTAAATCTAGATTCAGCTTCCTATTTCGCAAAAAAACATCCTTCACTCATGCTGCCCAACATATCCTCGTAAAATGGACTATCCTACCGATCCTTGACTTCGGCGATGTCATTTACAAAATAGCCTCCAACACTCTACTCAGCAAATTGGATGCTGTCTATCACAGTGCCATCTGTTTCGTCACCAAAGACCCATATACTACCCACCACTGTGACCTGTATGCTCTCGTTGGCTAGCCCTCGCTTCATACTCGTCGCCAAACCCACTGGCTCCAGGTCATCTATAAGTCCTTGCTAGGTAAAGCCCCGCCTTATCTCAGCTCATTGGTCACCATAGCAGCACCCAACCGTAGCACGTGCTCCAGCAGGTATATTTCACGGGTCACCCCCAAAGCCAATTCCTCCTTTGGCCACCAGTTCTCTGCTGCCATTGACTGGAGCGAATTGCAAAAATCACTGAAGCTAGAGACTCATATCTTCTTCACCAGCTTTAAGCATCAGCTGTCAGAGCATCTTACAGATCATTGCACCTGTACATAGCCCATCTGGAAATAGCCCATCCAACTACCTCATCCCCATATTGTTATTTATATTTTTTATTATCTTTGCACTCCAGTATCTCTACTTGCACATTAATATTCTGCACATCTATCACTCCAGTGTTTATTTGCGAAATTGTAATTATTTCCCCACTGCGGCCTATTTATTGCCATACCTGTCACGTTCCTGACCTTATTTCCTTTGTTTTGTCTTTGTTTAGTTGGTCAGGACGTGAGCTGGGTGGGCATTCAATGTTATGTGTTTTTATGTTGGGTTCATGTTCAATTAGCCTGATATGGTTCTCAATCAGGGGCAGGTGTTTTACGTTTCCTCTGATTGAGAACCATATTAAGGTAGGCTGTTCTCACTGTTTGTTTGTGGGTGATTGTTGCCTTGTCTGTGTTTGTTCGCCACGCGGTACTGTTTTCGTTCGTTTGTTCACGTCATTTATTGTTTTGTAATTTGTCAACTGTTTTGTCGTCTTCGTTGCTATAATTAAAAGGGATGTATCCAAACCACGCTGCATTTTGGTCCGATCCTTGCTCCTCCTCAGATGAGGAGGAAGACGAACGTTACAGAATCACCCATCAACCAAGAACAAAGCAGCGTGGGAAAAAGCAGCAGCGGCGATCGCAGGATTTCTGGACATGGGAGGAAATTCTGGACGGTAAGGGACCCTGGGCACAACCTGGAGAATATCGCCGCCCTCGTGAAGAGCTGGAGGCAGCTAAAGCCGAGAGGCGGTGGTATGAGGAGGCAGCACGGAAGCGAGGCTGGAAGCCTGTGAGTCAAGCCCAAAAATTTCTTGGGGGGTGGCTACAAGGGAGTGTGGCGAAGTCAGGTAGGAGACCTGCGCCAACTCCCCGAGCTTACCGTGGAGAGCGAAAGTACGGGCAGACACCGTGTTATGCGGTAAAGCGCACGGTGTCTCCTGTACGTGTGCTTAGCCTGGTGCGGGTTATTCCACCTCCCCGCACTGGCCGGGCTAGATTGAGCATTGAGCCAGGTGCCATGAAGCCGGCTCAACGCGTCTGGTCTCCAGTGCGTCTCCTCGGGCCGGCATACATGGCACCAGCCTTACGCATGGTGTCCCCGGTTCGCCAACACAGTCCAGTGCGGGTTATTCCACCTCCCCGCACTGGTCGGGCTACGGGGAGCATTCAACCAGGTAAGGTTGGGCAGGCTCGGTGCTCAAGGGAGCCAGTACGCCTGCACGGTCCGGTATATCCGGCGCCACCTCCCCGCCCCAGCCCAGTACCACCAGTGCCAACACCACGCACCAGGCTTCCTGTGTGTCTCCAGAGCCCTGTTCCTCCTCCACGCACTAGCCCTGTGTTGCGTGTCTCCAGCCCATTACCACCAGTGCCTACACCACGCACCAAGCCTCCTGTGCGTCTCCAGAGCCCTGTGCGCCCTGTTGCTGCTCCCCGCACTAGCCTTAAGGTGCGTGTCCTTAGCCCGGTACCACCAGTTCCGGCACCACGCACTAGGCCTACTGTGCGCCTCAGCCGGCCAGAGTCTGCCGTCTGCCCAGTGCCGCCTGCACTGTCAGTCTGCCCAGTGCCGCCTGCACTATCCGTCTGCCCAGTGCCGCCTGCGCTATCCGTCTGCCCAGCGCCGTCTGAACTGCCCGTCTGTCCTGAGCCTTCACAGCCGCATTCTATGTTATGTGTTTCTATGTTGGGTTCATGTTCAATTAGCCTGATATGGTTCTCAATCAGGGGCAGGTGTTTTACGTTTCCTCTGATTGAGAACCATATTAAGGTAGGCTGTTCTCACTGTTTGTTTGTGGGTGATTGTTGCTGTGTCTGTGTTTGTTCGCCACACGGTACTGTTTTCGTTCGTCTGTTCACGTCATTTATTGTTTTGTAATTTGTCAAGTGTTTTGTCGTCTTCGTTGCTATAATTAAAAGGGATGTATCCAAACCACGCTGCATTTTGGTCCGATCCTTGCTCCTCCTCAGACGAGGAGGAAGACGAACGTTACATTGTAGCGGTATTAATTAGAGAAAGGTATAGAAGATTTTGTTCGGGCGCCAGGCAGGTATTAACCCTGCCGAAAGAAAAGAATAGTAGAACAGCGAGAGTACCACTACCAGACCCACACACATCAACAGAAGAGACTGCCTAGAGTGTAGCCTGTTGACCAGATAGCCAGCGGAGAGAAAAAGAATACACACCCTATAGATCACACATCACATCACAGTCCTTCCACAATTCTTGGTAACCCCACCAAACATACCTCATATAACAATAATGGCAGAGCAAATAAACAGCAACTTCATACAATAACAAATTAACCCAGTCATCACACAGAGGATTTGCAATAGTTTGTATTTTCTTCCTGGGAAGGAGTGCAGAGGGTATGAATGTGTGGTGTTCATATACACACTAGTCCAGCTCCAATGAAACGTCAATGTACTTAGGAAATAGAGTCGGTTGCAGTGTAAAGCACTGGAACATAGCGTGAAGAGAAAGAGAGAAAGGGAACAAGAGAGGGCTTAGCTGTGGTCTTGAGGTTGCAGGTATCCGGTCTGACTGTCCGATGGTATGTTGGGTTGTAGTTGAACGCTTCACAACAAATGTTGCTACTTATCCATTTGATCCATAACCATCGTGGTCCCAAATGAGAACAACCACGTCGTCGAGCGATCACACCGAGGATTGATCCAAACACTGTACAACCACATACGCTGAAGACAAACAAAAGAAAACTCTGCAGCATAGCACACAACAAAAACTGTCGCGCCAATCAATAGCTCCTCCCAATAGAGCTTAACGAGCTCTTTTATCTCCTCCTTCCTACTGCTCATGAGCTCTTAAAGTGGCAGTGCACTTAAGTGCAGGATTTCGCCACAACATTACCTCCCTAATCTTACTTCATTTGCACACACTGTATATAGACTTTTCTTTTGTGTTATTGACTGTACGTTTGTTTATTCCATGTGTAACTCTGTGTTGTTCTTTGTGTCACACTGCTTTGCTTTATCTTGGCCAGGTCGCAGATGTAAATGAGAACTCGTTGTCAACTGGCCTACCTGGTTAAATAAAAAAAATACTATATGTGGGAATGTCTTATGTCCATCCTACATGTAGTGTTGGTACATGGAATCTTCCTCAACTGCATATATCATAAATTGCTATTGCAAATAGAAGTATTATGTTCAACAATTGACATTTTCAAATATAATTTTGACAAACACACTTTGGTGCTTACAATTCATTCTCTATTGGTCATAGATTTGGTGGGCACTGTCATCTGTGATCTTTGTGATATGACTTTCTTTAAGCACGTACTGATGAAACTGTCACTTCATATTTTTTTCTTAAAGTCTACAAACGCTCTACATGTATTCACACTGATAGGGTTGGATCCTATATGCTACTTTTATTATTGTCCTGTAAATGGTTCAGTGCCTATAATTTAGGCTGTGTGTAGAATGAGGCATAAAGGAAATTACCTCTACTACTAAATTACTACTAGATTATAGTGATAAGGAATACAGCATACAAATGTGGCTTGTGTATTCATTTGCCTATAACTAATCAGAATTCCATTATGTTTACATAAAAAAGAGAGTACTTCAAAATGAGAAGACCCTGCCATGGAAAAGACGACTGGGCGGACATAAAGTGGAAAGAAGGGGAAATAACTCACACCATGCAGCAGGACACCTTCAACTGTGGGGTCTTTGTAATGCATGTTTGATAGTTATATTTTCAATAATGAATGGTTAGCTGTTATGTGACAATTAGGTAAAAAAAATATATATATTTTTTGGTGTAGATGGCCTGTAAAGCTTACAGATTTAAGTCTAATAGCATGAGATGAAAGTAGACAAACATCAGAGTGTGCGATATGAAGGCATAGTCAGTGGATTCTGAACCTTGTTTGATGTCACTAGGTCACATGACCAAGGAGCTTTTGAAATTTAGAAAAATTCATGTAAAATCGTGTGAGATGAAAATGGACAAAATAAAGGGTTTACAATATCGAAGGGTAGTTAGTGGACATTCTGAACCTTGTTTGAGTCAAGTAGGTCACATGACCAAAGAGCTATTGAAATGAATGTCCAAATCGTGAAAATAAGACCTGTGCAATGTTGTGCGCTATTTTTCCAACATGACACTTATTTGGAGTCTGTGGTTTGAAAGCTATTGAGGTTTGAAAGCGGAATATCCGTTGAATATCCAACTTGAAACTGTATTTATCTCGGTGTGTAATGGAGTTAAAAACATACCTTAAACTCACTCCTCAGCTAGTTTAGTGTTTTTCCATAGCTCAAACAGTTGGTATGTTGTCAAGTAGGGCAGTCACGTGTGTTTGTGATCAGAGGATCACTGGTTCGAGCCCAGTATGGGGAAATGGACAGTGGAGGAAGTTATACTGTTACCAGAACACTGACGTCCATCTCACTCGACAGGGATACTAGGAGGTGTAGTAGAGAGAGAGTAGAGGGTACAACATAATGCTGAGGGGGCACTGTCGTGCAAGTGCATTTTATACACATGCAAACTCTGTTTTAAACGCATTTTCAGCCCCATTTCAATATCATGTCTTGATAACTGCATTCTCCGGTTAAGTGCACGCTGTTCCAAGCCGTTGCAAGTCTTTCAATTCAGTTCATGAAATAATAAAGGATAACCCGAGACCACCCTATTACTTAATGTAACTGTTCCCCCACATGTACTTATCTATTTCCATTTCATTGGTGTGTATAAAAAAAAAAAACACCCACATGGGCTGCGCCATCCGCTGATAAAAACAGAAAAAGACAATGCGGAAGTAAAATTGGGAGCGGGTTTGTTTTGTTTGTTACCACCATTCTTTCCTCGTGGACGAAGACATACTAGCTGAGTACCCAACTCTCAGTCCACTGCAACATGTCTAAACTCCAGTCGTTTCGTGTGTTTTTAAATGAGCGTTTAACTGCGGCTGCTGTGGAGATTTTCGGGGCAATTGAGCAAACCGTAGTGGACTACCAGGAGGAGAATGATCGGCTACGTGGACTGCTGCGGATCACACCGATTATACAACGATGTAACATAGGTTCGTATGTAGATCACTAGCAGTTCTGCTCAATAAATAAACTGTTTTCAGTGATCACCATTTCAATATGTTTGAACTATTACCAGTTTCTAAAACCCGAGGCCCAACATCGCGAGACTTCCAAAGCAGGTTCGGCAGACCAGGGGCCTCATAACAGTCGCTAACGTTACACATTACATATCTGCATGCGCCATTTCTGAAAAGACTGCGCAATTACACAAATATTAAGATTTATAAACTTGGCGCACGCCTGTTTGCCATTATAAATCAGACCCGTCCTGAAACTGCGCGCGTGAACGAGCATTAAAACTATGGCTGAAAAACGCCCATCATTCATCGTTTTTTAACGCGCTCATTCGCTGTATACTTTGGAAGTATTGGAATTAGGCCAAAAGGCCGTTTAAAGGAAATATAGCAACGGCGAACTTGATCAAATGTCTCTGGAGGTGTTGGCAGACTGTTTAAAACTTTTACAGTGACATTTGCTATATTTGACCGTTTCTGAAAGAACTACAATTGCAAATTGTTGTGGACCTGTAAACAGATCGTTTGAATTCAATAGCCTAATGATTTGCGATGACTTTTTCCCGAACATAAATATTCTGCACTGCCCGCGAATTCTGAAACATTGTTTTGGAGTGGACAGACTAGACAATGTAAAACTATACAATAATGGCTCGTTACAGTGGAAGGCCCTATAACCTACACACGTCAAAGTAAAATATCAACTCTGTTCACCTGTTAAATTCTACTGACTGTTATAAACCACACCCCCTTTGGATACAGGCTCTATTAGATACTATTTAAATGAGATGGGCGTGGTCATTTGCTGCAAGCTAAAGCTTCTTCGGGAATATGGACGCATCATGGCCAGAAAAAGTGGCGTGGGATATTCTGCAATGATTATGAAAATATGTATTATGTTTATAAATTAAATATTGTTTACTTAAGACAAAATAAACAGAAATGGGAAAGATGACCCTTCTGTTCTATCGTTAATGCGCTTCAGATCACATGGAGCAAAATACTTCAAATAGTTGATGTATTTACTACTGTAAAGTGGTTCCACTTAAATGAGTGATGGGACGTTTGTAGGCCTATAGGCTACTTCGCGAGTATGAAACCATCACAGTCCGAAAAGGAAAGAAATGTATTCTGCAATGATCATGGAAATAAAATAGTAAATAGATGCCTAATTTATCAGGCTGTATCACATCCGGCCGTGATTGGGAGTCCCATCGGGCGGCGCATAACTGGCCCAGCGTCGCCCGGGTTTGGCCGGAGTAGGCCATCATTGTAAATAAGAATTTGTTCTTAACTGACTTGCCTAGTTAAATAAAGGTTAAATAAAAAAATACACTATTACAATGGAAAGATGAAGAAAAAAATTGATCTCCACTAACAGAGAATCATGTTATTATTTTGAATAAGTGCCATCACCAGGTAAATTAACTGAAAACACAATTCTCGTTTACAGCAACAACCTGGGGAATAGTTACAGAGGAGATGAATGAGCCAATGGGAAGCTGTAGATGATTAGGTTGCCAGATTGTGGCTTTTAGCCAATAATTGACACCCCTACTCTATGATAAGTGTCATGGGATCTTTAGTGACCAAAGAGTCAGGACACCCATTTAACATCCCAGCTGAAAGACTGCACCCTACACAGGACAATGTCCTCAATCACTGCCCTGGGATATGTAGTTTTTTAACCAGAGGAAACAGTGCCTCATACTGGTTCTTCAACACCACTTCCAGGCTACAACTAGGCTACTTTTACAATAATTGTAATGAAATACTTAAACCACTCGAAACGGTGCATATGCATGTTCTAAAATGTGTGGGACGATAAGCACATTCTCATGTCAAATTCAGTTTTTATAAATGCCAACTTTTGTGTAAACTGGCACACTCTTTTTGGGGGAGATTTTGTGTGTCCGCCATGTTTATAAATGAGGCCCCAGTGTCGTCACTAGTTACCACAGCCACAAAGTCATAAACCCCGCCCATTTCTACAATTTTTCTGATTTAAAATGGGATTTTAAACCTAACCTTAAATTAGGCAGATTTTTGTTTGCATACTTTTTTACAATATAGCCAATTTCAACTGTGGCAATTAGTGGAAACCGCAGACCAGGCCAGGTTTGAGAAGTGAATTTCTAAAGGCAGAACCTACAGTTGAAGTCGGAAGTTTACATACACTTAGGTTGGAGTCATTAAAACTTGTTTTTCAACCACTCCACACATTTCTTGTTAACAAACTATAGTTTTGGCAAGTCGGTTAGGACATCTATTTTGTGCATGACACAAGTAATTTTTCCAACAATTGTTTACAGACAGATTATTTCACTTATAAATCACTGTATCACAATTCCAGCGGGTCAGAAGTTTATATACACTACATTGACTGTGCCGTTGAAACAGCTTGGAAAATTCCAGAAAATGTCATGGCTTTAGAAGCTTCTGATAGGCTAATGGACATAATTTGAGTCAATTGGAGGTGTACCTGTGGATGTATTTCAAGGCCTACCTTCCAACTCAGTGCCTCTTTGCTTGACATCATAGTAAAGTCAAAAGAAATCAGCCAAGACCTCAGAAAAAAAATTGTAGACCTCCACAAGTCTGGTTCATCCTTGGGAGCAGTTTCCAAATGCCTGAAGGTACCACATTCATCTGTACAAACAATAGTACGCAAGTATAAACACCATGGGACCACGCAGCCGTCATACCGCTCAGGAAGGAGACACGTTCTGTCTCCTAGAGATGAATGTACTTTGGTGCAAAAAGTGTAAATCAATCCCAGAACAACAGCAATGGACCTTGTGACGATGCTGGAGGAAAGTACAAAAGATATAGGTACAAAAGTATCTTTATCCACAGTAAAACGAGTCCTATATCGACATAACCTGAAAAGCCACTCAGCAAGGAAGAAGCCACTGCTCCAAAGCCGCCATATAAAAGCCAGATTACGGATTGCAACTGCACATGAGGACAAAGATCGTACTTTTTTGAGAAATGTCCTCTGGTCTGATGAAACAAAAATATAACTATTTGGCCATAATGACCATCATTTATGTTTAGAGGAAAAAGGGGGAGGCTTGCAAGCCAAAGAACACCATCCCAACCGTGAAGCACGGGGGTGGCAGCATCATGTTGGGGGGGTGCTTTGCTGCAGGAGGGATTGGTGCACTTCACAAAATAGATGGCATCATGAGGCAGGACAATTATGTGGATATATTGAAGCAACATCTCAAGACATCAGTCAGGAGGTTAAAGCTTGGTCGCAAATGGGTCTTCCAAATGGACAATGACCCCAAGCATACTTCCAAAGTTGTGGCAAAATGGCTTAAGGACAACAAAGTCAAGGTATTGGAGTGGCCATCACAAAGCCCTGACCTCAATCCTATAGAAAATTTGTGGGCAGAACTGAAAAAGCGTGTGCGAGCAAGGAGGCCTACAAACCCGACTCAGTTACACCAGCTCTGTTAGGAGGAATGGGCCAAAATTCACCCAATTTATTAAGGGAAGCTTGTGGAAGGCTACCCTAAAACATTTGACCCAAGTTAAACAATTTAAAGGCAATGCTACCAAATACTAATTGAGAGTATGTAAACTTCTGACCCACTGGGAATGTGATGAAAGAAATAAAAACTGAAATAAATCATTCTCTCTACTATTATTCTGACATTTCACATTCTTAAAATAGTGGTGATCCTAACTGACCTAAAACAGGGATTTTTTTACTGGGATTAAATGTCAGGAATTGTGAAAAACTGAGTTTAAATGTATTTGGCTAAGATGTATGTAAACTTCCGACTTCAACTTTATACTGAACAAAAATATAAATGCAACATGCAGCAATTTCACTGAGTTACAGTTCATATAAGGAAATCAGTCAATTTAAATAAATTCATTAGGCCCTAATCTATGGATTTCACAACTGGGCAGCGGTGCAGCCATGGGTGAGCCTGGGAGGGCATAGCCCCACCCACTTGGGAGCCAGGCCCAGCCAATCGGAATTAGTTTCTCCCCACAAAGGGCTTCATTACAGACAGAAACACTCCTCAGTTTCATCAGCGATCCGGGTGGCTGGTCTCAGACAATCCCTCTGGTGAGGAAACCGGATGTGGAGGTCCTGGGCTGGCAGGGTTACATGTGGTCTGCGGTTTTTAGTCTCGTTGGATGTAATGCCAAATTCTCTAAAACACAGGCAGGCAGTTTATGGTAGGGAATTGAATGTTCAATTATCTGGCAATAACTCTGGTGGACATTCCTGCAGTCAGCATGTCAATTCAAATCAAATGTTATTTGTCACATGCGCCAAATACAACAGGTGCAGACCTTACAGTGAAATGCTTACAAGCCTTTACCTAACAAATACAACAGGTGCAGACCTTACAGTGAAATGCTTACAAGCCTTTACCTAACAATTGCACGTTCACTCAAAACGTGTCATCTGTGGCTTTGTGTTGTGTGACCTTTTATTGTCCCCAGCACAAGGTGCACCTGTGTAATTGTGTTTTTTGCTTCTTGATATGCCACACCTGCCAGGTGGATGGATTCTTGGCAAAGGAGAAATAATAATAATTTGAGAGAAAAGCTTTTTGTGTGTATGGAACATTTCTGGGATCTTTTATTTCAGCTCATGAAACATGGGACCACCACTTTACATGATGTTCAGCATACATCGTAACAGTTGTTGGTTAGCTAGCTTGATCATTTTAGCCATATTATCATGACAAATTAAAACACCTCAAAACAAGACCTGGTATCAAGAACAAGATACAACTAGCTGAAACGATCCAACTATGATTCCTCACATGGCAAGCTTCTTGTAATTTTTTGCTAGCTATCTGACTGTTCAAAATCTTGACAAAGCACGGCTTCCGGACACATCGATGCACGCACATCTTTTCGTGACGACGTCAGCCAACCCATCTATATGAATTGACGATCACGTGACACCATTAATTCCTATGTGAAGACTCAACAGTGCATATGAAGCCAAATGAAGTAGTTTAAGATTTAGTCTCATGGAGACAACATGAGCAGTTTGAGCTACTCCAGGAAGTGACGTTGCAGGCTAGCTCAGTGCTGCCTGTCATTGAGTAAATAGGTACTGCAGGCTACTTAACTTATTGTTTGTGCGATTTAAAAACAATTGGTTCAAGGACACACATCTGGTGTATTAAAGTCAATTATTGGCACAATGATTGTCTTAAAACATTTTTTATTTACAGAAAGATTTACCATGGAGATCGCCATTTTTCTATTCACTATGACGGGGGATCCTGTTCTGATAACAATGCCTGCAGTACCGTGGTTGGCCTTGAACTTCCATGGCTTCAATGTGCAGTCGTTCTCCCCTGGGGTGCGTTCAGTTCGTTTGCTACGTTGCGGAACGGTTTGTACTAAACGACAAGTTTTCCCAAAACGTTATTGTACGTTCTTGACAGACTTTGAGATACGTTTCTTCCGTTCGGTGGGTGTGCCACGGTGTATCTTGAAGCAATGAGTGATGTATTTAAAGGGCAGCGGTACATTTTGAACCCACAAACCAACCCATCCCCGTTTTTCAACTGGTCGCTCAGTACAGCGACGTTTTATTACGTTTTTATGTACTGAACGTAGCCCTGGTTAGACCCCAATGACGTGTGTCTGCACATGCGCTTAGCTAGCTAACGTCGCCATGACATCGCCTACATGCGGGATCGGGGATTTATTTTTAAGAAGCGGTTTCTACATCTCTTCATACCAAACCATCTTTGCTAATACCGTACATCTTCAGTTTATTGAGAAGTAATTGATAGTAGATTCTAGTTGTTCAATTATTGAATTGGAATGTTTGTTTACTTCATTAATCTACTTAAAGCTAGAGTCCTTAATTGAAAGGACTCTAGCTTTGCCTCTGTTTTGGTAAAAAGTTGATGATGAGCCTGGAGAAATGAACCCACTCTCAACAGACCGAGCTATGGCTGCAAGGACTGACCATCAAATCATTTTAGGTAGTAACTAAGGATTCTAGTTTCAACTTCGAATTGATCCCAACCCTGATGTCTAAAAGCTAACCTCTGCTCCTCTCTCCTTTCCTCCAGACTCCTTGCAGCTATCTCTCGGTGTCTCTGAAGAGGAGGTTACCCCTGAGCAGCAGCACTGTGAGCAGGAGTGGAGCCCCAGTCTGGGGCAGGAGAACCCAGAGCTTCCACAGATTAAAGAGGAGCAGGAGGAACTCAGGACCAGTCAGGAGGAAGAGCAGCTTCAAGGGCTGGAGGCTGATATCATAGAGTTCAAATTCACTCCCTCCTGTGTGAAAAGTGAATGTGATCAGGAGGACCCACTTCAGCCCTTCACTTCTCCCCAAACACAGACTGTGGAGAACAGAGAGAGTGACCCTAAACAAGTGGATCTCACACCTTTTGTTACTGTGACCCACCTTAAGGGTCTCTACATTCCCTGTGACCCTCCAGATAATCAAAACAATACCTCAGGCCAAAGCTCAGCCGTGAGCAGCGGCCCAGCAGCACTTGACAGCAGCCCATCATTGGATCCCAACCCACCATTGGATTCCAGTCCGTCATTGGATCCAAGCCCATCATTGGATCCAAACCAGTCAATGGTGGAACACTGTTTCAAACCCAGCACCATGTCTAGAAAAACTCACCGCTGCCGTGACTGTGGCGAAATGTTTGCAATGAAAGCTGACCTGCAGAGGCATGTGACTCTCTTTAAGAGGCCCAGTGAATGTCGCTTCTGCAAAATAAACTACAACTCCACCTGTAAACTAAAGGCCCATGTCCGACTCTGTCACAGTGGGAAACCCTACACCAGCCCTGTTTGTGGCAAGACCTTCACACTCAAAGGGGATCTGTCCAAGCACATCAAGACTCACATGGGAGATAAATCATTTAAGTGTGGTGACTGTGGGAAAAGCTTCAATCAGAAGTGGACCCTAAGGAAGCATAAACTGACTCACACAGGAGAGAAACCATTTATCTGTGGAGAATGTGGGAAAAGCTTCTATCAGAAGGGGGACTTAAGTAGGCATATACGGACTCACACAGGAGAGAAATTATTTCTCTGTGGTGATTGTGGGAAAAGCTTCAATTTGAAAGGGAACCTTAGGAAGCATAAACTGACTCACACAGGAGAGAAACCATTTCTCTGTGATGACTGTGGGAAAAGCTTCAGTCAGAAGGGGACCCTAAGGAAGCATGAACTGACTCACACAGGAGAGAAACCATTTATCTGTGGAGACTGTGGGAAAAGCTTCAGTCAGAAGGGGACCCTAAGGAAGCATGAACTGACTCACACAGGAGAGAAACCTTTTAGCTGTGATGACCGTGGGAAAAGCTTCACTCAAAAGTCTAACATGTGAAAAACATCCTGAAATGAAGAAAACAGGATGAAAACTGAAAGAAGAACAAAAACTAGGACAAAGATCTATTCAGTCACAAGATGAGAATAAAAAGGCAGGATGTGGACAATATTCTGAGTACATGTTCATAGACTCACATCTATTGGTTGGTGGAGGACGACACGATGATACCTCTCCTAGGGACCTGCTCTCCATGCTTCAGGATTAAAGTTCCTCTGTTTTCTGATCTATTCTATTGGTAACCTGCTGTTTCTCCACTCTGTTACTCTCTGGTCTACATGGAGGGCCTAGCTACTTTACATCTGTCTGGAGGGACAGATGGAGGTCACATAATGAGGTTTCTAGTCTCAACACTTTCCAAGGCTTTTTAGAGGAAAATACCTTTTCAGGTCATGTGACAAGTGCCTTCTCCTCTGACAATGGCACTGCTAATGAACTCAGTGATGATGCTTATTTTCTCCCCACTAGATGACACTGTTGGAGATGTGATCGCAGTAGCCCTGTAGGTCTAACTTGTTAGTCATTTCAGTTCATTCTCCACATACCTATGAGGGTATGTGGGTATAATGTTAAATGAATCAACACTGTTACCCATTACTAAACACATTGAAACACACACACTGTATTATAGCCAAACAGGACCATGCTAAACTGATCTGACCACAAGGGGATGTCATAGAATAGATGGTGTGTACTGTGGGGTCCAAGGTGACTGTAAATCAGTATTAGATTCTTAACATCTGAGTGGCATACTACGAAGCAAGCTAAATCAACTCAGGGTTTTCTAAAGCTAACCAGCTTCAGTTAGCTTCACATTCCAGCTCAGGCTTCATCCGTACTATGACAGTGGATATTGCTTGTCCGCCTGCCACTAACTCTAGCAGGCTTGTAGCTGCGCTTGCACGTCCCACATGGTTAGTCGAACGCCAAACTCTTGAGACAATGCTGAAAAATCAACCCGTGTGCGAGTCAGTGCCACATTTTCATTTGTGAAGAAATCAAAATGAAAGAAAATTGATCTTTCAAATTCATCAGACTATGTTGTGAAATAGGCTTTTAGAAGTGCTGTCTTTTTTTGATTACTTATCGTTAATGCCGTCTTTGGTGTGCTTATCGCTCCTTATTCTATGTGTGGAACAGCTTGTTGTGTTGTGGCCATAGACATAATCCATAGAAGGGTTTTGTGACCTCTGACCCTGTCAATTTGACTGTTAAACTCATGGGTACACTAGCAATGGCTGGCAGTCTTGACTTGAATATGAACTACCATCTATGGATTATATGTCTATGGTTGGTTGTGGCTGTCAGTTTGTCTTGCCAATTTCTAAATAGAACAGTGTGAAAAACATACAGTTTGGTAAGCAAATGCTGTCGTTACTTATTTGTTTTCATTTAAAATGGTCAAAATCACAGTAAGGTACTGAATTGTAACCCAGAAATGATTTGATATTAAGATAAAAACGGCTGCATTAGTCCTTTAAATGCTCTCCAAAGGAGGACATAGTCATTCTATACATACAGGCTACTATACTAATGAATACATAAAGCTAAACCCATGTTTGTGCATCAGTGTCCCTCTGCCAAAGAGATGTCTGTATGACATCTTACTATAGCAAAATGACATTGGCTAAGGCTGGCTAAGGCTAGCTGGCCAGTCAAGTGGTTACTAACATGGATCTTATCAGTGGGCTACAACAACATGAGAAGTGAGAATGTAAATTGTATTTATAATCTCTCTCTCATTCCCTTCCTGTGTGGGTGAGTGTAAATGATTTCCCTAGGGACTACAGGAGGTCCTGGTTTACCATTAGGTAGTCTGAGCACCCATAGGCACACCATGTTCAAGAGGAGTGTCACAATGTTAAGTAATGACACACATCGCCTGCTACAGAGCTATAGGACAAACCAAGGTCGCCTCATCTCAAGGTTGGAATACATTTACTCGTTCACAGATAATATACTCCTTTATCAAAGCAAGAGCATGTCTAGGAAGACATTCATACTTTTCTAAAAGTGTCTTGCTCCAAGTTCGCTTGTTCTTTCAACAGGCAAAGCCAGCGCAGTGTACAATACTTGCTTTTAGCCCATCTCTTTCTAATAACACACACAAAAGGCAATCATGGAAAGGGTCTAGACCCCACCCCCCGCCTGCCGCTACTGGCTCCAGCTCCTTACACCTCTCTGACAAAAAGAAACAGCGAAAGGGAGAGAGGGCGTATGAAAGAGAGCCGATGAGAATGGTACAAACCCGAACAGCTCTGTGTGTCACACTCGAATACATCGCATCCACGGCTATGATCTACGCGTAGATCGTTGCTCTCAAGACAAGCGCAACACCGGAGAGAGCAATTACGCAAGATTCTGATAGAGAATGAATGCGAAGCTGTATCCAAAACGCCCGGTTGGTCTCATTTAGCTACCATTAGAGCATCAACTGGATTACCATAAGGGAGCACAGTAGAAACAACGTCTTTACAATTGAGGAATAATAGATTTTGCTTCAATAATTGAATAATTTACATTTCATCAAAACACAAATTTGTATGTATTTGGAGGTGTATTTCCAAGGACACATACATTAAAGCACGGACAATCGTCATTAGGTCGACTTGGATTTGATCATATTGACACTTTATTAGTTATCCTGATGGAAACTGCTTCAAAAGCTCGTCGGCTATCCAATGTGTCCACGGCATCTAACGTGTCCAATGTGTCCACGTCCAGCGCTGGGACTGAGGTAGGACAGAGCGATGTGCAGATTTGGGGGGACAGACCTTTACCTGTCGACTACCTTGGTGACATCTCGATCCTGGATGACGGGAGATGGTCGAACTCTAGCGTGAAGAAACATCACCACAAGCACAACCTGAAGCACCGCTACGAACTGCTGGAGACACTGGGGAAAGGGACATACGGCAAAGTGAAGAAAGCCATCGAGAGACAATCCGGCAAAGTGGTGAGTTTTAGACAACGACTAACCACCAATGAAACGAGTGTGACAGTCTGAACTTGGTGTGTTACAACAAGTGAATAACACCATTATAATGTAGGTTGTGATGTAAAAACATCCAAACACAGCGTCTGGCAACTGAATATAGTGATATGTTGGTGTTTCATTGATACATATTCATAAACACTCCCATGTTCATGGCGTGTCAATCAGAAATCCCTTGAATTCCCTGATGATGCCACGTGGTATTTCAGCTTTCCAAGTTAAATTCAGCAATGAGCCCCTTTAATGTTGTTTTATGGCCATAATAACACACGTGGCTTCAGAAGACAAAATCGGTTGTATTGCCTCAGATGTCACACTGCTTATACAAGATGAGTCAAAGGTCCGTTTAAAAGTACATTGGGGCCCATGTAGCTACATTTAGTTTCAATTTATAACATGTGTTTTCAGTGTTACCAGACCTCAGAAGAATGAGTCTCTTGTCTAATTCTGTTGACTTTAATAACTTGTGAGTTTTGATGAGCTGAGATGCATGAGTAAAAATGAAAGTTGTGTCCCACTGAACATGAACTGACAAACCATTTAATAATCCACCTTGAACCACCTTCCCTGTAGCCATGACATGTGAATTATAGGGATATTTCAGGTATTTTGTTGACAAGTACTAAACTAGGTCTAGGTGGTTACTCAACCTCTGTACTGTGTGAAGAGACAGTGGGAGGGGGAGAGAGAGCAGAGAGAGATACTGAGGGTATTATTTGACCTCTGTACTGTGTGAAGAGACAGAGAGAGAGATACTGAGGGTATTATTTGACCTCTGTACTGTGTGAAGAGACAGAGAGAGAGATACTGAGGGTATTATTTGACCTCTGTACTGTGTGAAGAGACAGAGAGAGAGATACTGAGGGTATTGTTTGACCTCTTTACTGTGTGAAGAGACAGTGGAAGGGGGAGAGAGAGATACTGAGGGTATTATTTGACCTCTTTACTGTGTGAAGAGACAGTGGAAGGGGGAGAGAGAGATACTGAGGGTATTATTTGACTTCTGGTCACCCCCTGGCTGGGCAACTAGAACTTTCCAAGTGTGAGGTATGCAGGAGGAAAGTAGACAGTCTGGTGTGTGTGTTTCCTCGTTCTGACTAACACCTAGGTGTGAAGGAAGCAGAGGCTCTTGGAGGGGTTACGTGTGAGGTGCACACAAACAAAACACAAACCCACATATATATATATACACATACACACATACAGTGGGGAGAACAAGTATTTGATACACTGCCGATTTTGCAGGTTTTCCTACTTACAAAGCATGTAGAGGTCTGTAATTTTTATCATAGGTACACTTCAACTGTGAGAGACGGAATCTAAAACAAAAATCCAGAAAATCACATTGTATGATTTTTAAGTAATTCATTTGCATTTTATTGCATGACATAAGTATTTGATCACCTACCAACCAGTAAGAATTCCGGCTCTCACAGACCTGTTAGTTTTTCTTTAAGAAGCCCTCCTGTTCTCCACTCATTACCTGTATTAACTGCACCTGTTTGAACTCGTTACCTGTATAAAAGACACCTGTCCACACACTCAATCAAACAGACTCCAACCTCTCCACAATGGCCAAGACCAGAGAGCTGTGTAAGGACATCATGGATAAAATTGTAGACCTGCACAAGGCTGGGATGGGCTACAGGACAATAGGCAAGCAGCTTGGTGAGAAGGCAACAACTGTTGGCGCAATTATTAGAAAATAGAAGAAAATAGAAGAAGTTCAAGATGATGGTCAATCACCCTCGGTCTGGGGCTCCATGCAAGATCTCACCTCGTGGGGCATCAATGATCATGAGGAAGGTGAGGGATCAGCCCAGAACTACACGGCAGGACCTGGTCAATGACCTGAAGAGAGCTGGGACCACAGTCTCAAAGAAAACCATTAGTAACACACTACGCCGTCATGGATTAAAATCCTGCAGCGCACACAAGGTCCCCCTGCTCAAGCAGGCGCATGTCCAGGCCCGTCTGAAGTTTGCCAATGACCATCTGGATGATCCAGAGGAGGAATGGGAGAAGGTCATGTGGTCTGATGATTCAAAAATAAAGCTTTTTGGTCTAAACTCCACTCGCCGTGTTTGGAGGAAGAAGAAGGATGAGTACAACCCCAAGAACACCATCCCAACCGTGAAGCATGGAGGTGGAAACATCATTCTTTGGGGATGCTTTTCTGCAAAGGGGACAGGACGACTGCACCGTATTGAGGGGAGGATGGATGGGGCCATGTATTGCGAGATCTTAGCCAACAACCTCCTTCCCTCAGTAAGAGCATTGATGATGGGTCGTGGCTGGGTCTTCCAGCATGACAACGACCCGAAACACACAGCCAGGGCAACTAAGGAGTGGCTCCGTAAGAAGTATCTCAAGGTCCTGGAGTGGCCTAGCCAGTCTCCAGACCTGAACCCAATAGAAAATCTTTGGAGGGAGCTGAAAGTCCGTATTGCCCAGCGACAGCCCCGAAACCTGAAGGATCTGGAGAAGGTCTGTATGGAGGAGTGGGCCAAAATCCCTGCTGCAGTGTGTGCAAACCTGGTCAAGAACTACAGGAAACGTATGATCTCTGTAATTGCAAACAAAGGATTCTGTACCAAATATTAAGTTCTGCTTTTCTGATGTATCAAATACTTATGTCATGCAATAAAATGCTAATTAATTACTTAAAAATCATACAATGTGATTTTCGGGATTTTTGTTTTAGATTCCGTCTCTCACAGTTGAAGTGTACCTATGATAAAAATTACAGACCTCTACATGCTTTGTAAGTAGGAAAATCGGCAAAATCGGCAGTGTATCAAATACTTGTTCTCCCCACTGTACATACATACATACATACATACATACATACATACATACATACATACACGACGAGAGCTTCTCACTTGGTCGCTGTATTGATGAGGTACCTAGTGACTTCAAACTGTATGAACAGTAGAGAGAGAGAGGGGGGAAAGGCTACATTCTCACTGGTTATCCTGTATAGCCAGGAAGAGAAGACCCCACAGAGCCTCCTGTACATGACCCTTCTGTGTGGGGGCTCTGTCAGGCATAGAAATGCCTCCCTGTCCATGTCTAAGAGGTCTGGAGACATGCCTGCTTCAGGACACCCTGCTTCGTAGACAGAGAGAGAGAGAGAGGATGAGCCAGTGAGTGAACACACACTCACACAGACAATACAAACAGAAGTCTGGATGGAATAGTTTGGGGATTTTTAGGCCGTGGTGACTCATTGAGATTAGCTGCTATAAAACCACCAGCATAGCGTACAGTCTCCTGTCTGCTACCATACAAGAGTATTCAGTCTCCTGGCTGCTACCATCAAGAGTATTCAGTCTCCTGTCTGCTACCATGCAAGAGTATTCAGTCTCCTGGCTGCTACCATGCAAGAGTATTCAGTCTCCTGTCTGCTACCATGCAAGAGTATTCAGTCTCCTGTCTGCTACCATGCAAGAGTATTCAGTCTCCTGGCTGCTACCATGCAAGAGTATTCAGTCTCCTGGCTGCTACCATGCAAGAGTATTCAGTCTCCTGCCTGCTAACATGCAAGAGTATTCAGTCTCCTGCCTGCTACCATGCAAGAGTATTCAGTCTCCTGCCTGCTACCATGCAAGAGTATTCAGTCTCCTGCCTGCTACCATGCAAGAGTATTCAGTCTCCTGTCTGCTACCATGCAAGAGTATTCAGTCTCCTGGCTGCTACCATGCAAGAGTATTCAGTCTCCTGGCTGCTACCATGCAAGAGTATTCAGTCTCCTGCCTGCTACCATGCAAGAGTATTCAGTCTCCTGCCTGCTACCATGCAAGAGCATTCAGTCTCCTGGCTGCTACCATGCAAGAGCATTCAGTCTCCTGGCTGCTACCATGCAAGAGTATTCAGTCTCCTGGCTGCTACCATGCAAGAGTATTCAGTCTCCTGCCTGCTACCATGCAAGAGTATTCAGTCTCCTGCCTGCTACCATGCAAGAGTATTCAGTCTCCTGGCTGCTACCATGCAAGAGCATTCAGTCTCCTGGCTGCTACCATAAAAGAGCATTGAGTCTCCTGGCTGCTACCATGCAAGAGCATCCAGTCTCCTGGCTGCTACCGTAAAAGAGCATCCAGTCTCCTGGCTGCTACCGTAAAAGAGCATCCAGTCTCCTGGCTGCTACCGTAAAAGAACATTCAGGGGGACTTTGAGTCAGTCAACCATGATACACACGGTTGAGTCGCCGTGTGTCTAATCTGTTGACTGACTGAACATTTGTGTACCCACCCTGAACTTTTTTTCCCAATAGACACAAAAAACACAGTCATATGGTGGAGGGTTGAGAGAGCCTTTAGATTGAATGTTATGTAATTATGCAGCTTTCCCTGGCCTGGTCTGGTGTGGTCTGGTCATGTTGTTATCAAGGCAGTGAGAGGAGCAGGTTGACAGGGTCAGCCAAGCAGCAGGAAGGGAACACTTCTATGTTGACCTGTCAGGGGACTCTGTGTAAGTGTGTGTGAGTGCCTGTGTTCTGTGCCAGCTTCTCTGGATAGATAGGTATTTCAGAGACAGGTCTAAGGAGAGAGACAGAGATAAGGGGGGGGTGTACCAGCTGGGTTAGTCTGGTGTGTACTTCACAATAAACCCCCAGTAGCACCTCTCCTCTCCAGCAGGGTTAGTCTGGTGTGTACATCACAATAAACCCCCAGTAGCATCTCTCCTCTCCAGCTGGGTTAGTCTGGTGTGTACATCACAATAAACCCCCAGTAGCATCTCTCCTCTCCAGCAGGGTTAGTCTGGTGTGTACATCACAATAAACCCCCCAGTAGCATCTCTCCTCTCCAGCAGGGTTAGTCTGCTGTGTACATCACAATAAACCCCCAGTAGCATCTCTCCTCTCCAGCAGGGTTAGTCTGCTGTGTACATCACAATAAACCCCCAGTAGCATCTCTCCTCTCCAGCTGGGTTTGTCTGGTGTGTACATCACAATAAACCCCCAGTAGCATCTCTCCTCTCCAGCAGGGTTAGTCTGGTGTGTACATCACAATAAACCCCCAGTAGCATCTCTCCTCTCCAGCTGGGTTAGTCTGCTGTGTACATCACAATAAACCCCCAGTAGCATCTCTCCTCTCCAGCAGGGTTAGTCTGCTGTGTACATCACAATAAACCCCCAGTAGCATCTCTCCTCTCCAGCTGGGTTAGTCTGCTGTGTACATCACAATAAACCCCCAGTAGCATCTCTCCTCTCCAGCTGGGTTAGTCTGGTGTGTACATCACAATAAACCCCCAGTAGCATCTCTCCTCTCCAGCTGGGTTAGTCTGCTGTGTACATCACAATAAACCCCCCAGTAGCATCTCTCCAGCAGGGTTAGTCTGCTGTGTACATCACAATAAACCCCCAGTAGCATCTCTCCTCTCCAGCTGGGTTAGTCTGCTGTGTACATCACAATAAACCCCCCAGTAGCATCTCTCCAGCAGGGTTAGTCTGCTGTGTACATCACAATAAACCCCCAGTAGCATCTCTCCTCTCCAGCAGGGTTAGTCTGCTGTGTACATCACAATAAACCCCCCAGTAGCATCTCTCCTCTCCAGCAGGGTTAGTCTGGTGTGTACAGCACAATAAACCCCCAGTAGCATCTCTCCTCTCCAGCAGGGTTAGTCTGGTGTGTACATCACAATAAACCCCCAGTAGCATCTCTCCAGCTGGGTTAGTCTGGTGTGTACATCACAATAAACCCCCCAGTAGCATCTCTCCTCTCCAGCTGGGTTAGTCTGGTGTGTACATCACAATAAACCCCCAGTAGCATCTCTCCAGCAGGGTTAGTCTGCTGTGTACATCACAATAAACCCCCCAGTAGCATCTCTCCTCTCCAGCTGGGTTAGTCTGGTGTGTACATCACAATAAACCCCCAGTAGCATCTCTCCAGCAGGGTTAGTCTGCTGTGTACATCACAATAAACCCCCCAGTAGCATCTCTCCAGCAGGGTTAGTCTGCTGTGTACATCACAATAAACCCCCCAGTAGCATCTCTCCTCTCCAGCAGGGTTAGTCTGCTGTGTACATCACAATAAACCCCCAGTAGCATCTCTCCAGCAGGGTTAGTCTGGTGTGTACATCACAATAAACCCCCCAGTAGCATCTCTCCTCTCCAGCAGGGTTAGTCTGGTGTGTACATCACAATAAACCCCCAGTAGCATCTCTCCAGCTGGGTTAGTCTGGTGTGTACATCACAAACCCCCAGTAGCATCTCTCCTCTCCAGCTGGGTTAGTCTGCTGTGTACATCACAATAAACCCCCCAGTAGCATCTCTCCTCTCCAGCTGGGTTAGTCTGCTGTGTACATCACAATAAACCCCCCAGTAGCATCTCTCCTCTCCAGCAGGGTTAGTCTGCTGTGTACATCACAATAAACCCCCAGTAGCATCTCTCCTCTCCAGCTGGGTTAGTCTGGTGTGTACATCACAATAAACCCCCAGTAGCATCTCTCCAGCAGGGTTAGTCTGCTGTGTACATCACAATAAACCCCCCAGTAGCATCTCTCCTCTCCAGCTGGGTTAGTCTGGTGTGTACATCACAATAAACCCCCAGTAGCATCTCTCCAGCAGGGTTAGTCTGCTGTGTACATCACAATAAACCCCCCAGTAGCATCTCTCCAGCAGGGTTAGTCTGGTGTGTACATCACAACAAACCCCCCAGTAGCATCTCTCCTCTCCAGCAGGGTTAGTCTGGTGTGTACATCACAATAAACCCCCAGTAGCATCTCTCCAGCAGGGTTAGTCTGGTGTGTACATCACAATAAACCCCCCAGTAGCATCTCTCTCTCCAGCAGGGTTAGTCTGGTGTGTACATCACAATAAACCCCCAGTAGCATCTCTCCAGCTGGGTTAGTCTGGTGTGTACATCACAAACCCCCAGTAGCATCTCTCCTCTCCAGCTGGGTTAGTCTGCTGTGTACATCACAATAAACCCCCCAGTAGCATCTCTCCTCTCCAGCTGGGTTAGTCTGCTGTGTACATCACAATAAACCCCCCAGTAGCATCTCTCCTCTCCAGCAGGGTTAGTCTGGTGTGTACATCACAATAAACCCCCAGTAGCATCTCTCCTCTCCAGCAGGGTTAGTCTGGTGTGTACATCACAATAAACCCCCAGTAGCATCTCTCCTCTCCAGCAGGGTTAGTCTGGTGTGTACATCACAATAAACCCCCAGTAGCATCTCTCCAGCAGGGTTAGTCTGCTGTGTACATCACAATAAACCCCCCAGTAGCATCTCTCCTCTCCAGCTGGGTTAGTCTGCTGTGTACATCACAATAAACCCCCAGTAGCATCTCTCCTCTCCAGCAGGGTTAGTCTGGTGTGTACATCACAAACCCCCAGTAGCATCTCTCCTCTCATCATTCTCATCAACCCAGTGTTAACCATTATCTCTAATGACCACGCTGTGAATAGCAGCACCTGCTATGGTGAGCCACCTCTCCACTGCACTGATGCAGGTTATACCCTTTCCCTAATTTCTTCATCAAACAACCTGCCTGTAAACCAACACACCTGGTTCCTGCCACAGACAACGCCCTGGTCTGTATCTGTGACAGCTCTTCTTCTTCTCTTATAGCCCGAGGCTAAAGAGCACACAAGAACACCACACACACACGCACACCCACACACACTTCCCCCCACTGAGCCCAGTCAGCCAGCTGTTGTATGGCCCAAACGGTGGTTGTGACTAACGATCCATAACCCTGGGCTGGAGGGGTAAGGGTGTGTCCGTCCTGTCTACCCAGCTGTACAGTAGGCAGGGATCACCATTCACTATCACCACAATAGACTATTCATGAGTTCAGATGTGAGTCCCAAATGGCACCCTTCGGTCCAAAGTAGTGCACTATGTAGGGAATAGGGTGCCATTTGGGACGTAAACTAGATTTGGACTGTAATTAAGGAAGGACTTAGAACCTATTCAATATAGTTCTGTTCTCTGTATTGCCTTTATTAACCGTAACCACATTCTACGCTCCGTTTATAACCCATTAAAAAAAACACAACTAATATTTAAGTTGGACACTTAACCATAACACATGGTTTGTAACCATAACACATGATTTGTAGACATCCAAGGCACCATTGTTTTTAAACAATGTTGAGTCTAGAGGTAGATGTCTTAATAGCCACCGAGCCTCACTTTGTTAGGAAAGTGGAAATCCAATGTACCACATGCAGGGCATTACCAAGACGAATATCATTCCATACGATGTAATGCATAATGTTCTGACACTGCCAGCCTGCCACTATGTCTTCTGGGAAGGGAGGAATATTTCACCTCACTTGACTGCATCCCATATGGCACCCTATTCCCTATATAGTGTACTACATTTGACTAGCTCTGGTATAAAGTAGTGCACTAAATAGGGAATAGGGTGCCATTTGGGAAACATATTTGTCAAAGGGGCGATAAAAACTCTTCTCCCTAAAAAGGAGTGATGGAGGATATGGTGCCATGAGTGACGCAGGGAATAAGGAAGTACATCTCACTGGAACTTCCTGTCCCTGTCGGCTGACTCATAACCCACTTCCTGTATTCCTAATCCTTTCTATTTTGCCTATTAAGCCTTAACCCCCCCCCCCCCCCCCCCCACACACACACACACAACCCGTCAATTGAGCCCACTGCTATGGTGAACCCCGCAAATGACCTTAAAGCAGTCACAGAGACAGGGTCTACATAACCACTGTGCTGGGGATATTTCCTGTCCCATTTAACAAGGCTAATGTCATTCCACTGTGTTCATTATGAGTGTGACGTGTGGAACCAGCATGGTCTGTCTGAGATACTGTAGAGCAGAGGTTCCCCACTCCAGTCCTCCAGTACCCTCAACAGTACACATTTCTGTTGTAGTCCCGGACAAAAACCACCTGATTCCTTATTGAGGGCGCGCACGCACACACACACACAGCACACAGCACACTGAGCTGTGTAAAATGGAACATCTATTTGTATCTAACCTCATTTAGCATCTGTTGTCTCCAGTGGGCTGGCTGTGTGTCCTTCCATAAACCTAGTTTCTCTCTTCAAGGTTGTGGTAAAACTTCACCATCCATCCTCTCCTCCTCCTCCTCCTCCGAGAGAGATATTCTTGAGGGTCTTGGCCCAGTTAGAGACACAGCCAGGTTATTTTCCACTACCAGAGGACGGGACACTGCTTATGAGCTTTATTGTGAGACCTAGAACAATCTAAAGTTTATGAGCACATAAGAGAAAAATAGTATTTCTTTCCTCTCGCAGGGGACTGGACAAGTTTTACAACTCTTACAAGACCTGAAACAAACATAAGTACAAAAGTGAATTGACCACACATAAGTGAGAATATACCACAGAGATAAACAATGAGACAGTATTACTGTTACTGTAAATTCCTCTCTTCCTATAGCCGCTGTATCTGTGGAGAGCCATGAGACTGGCAATGGAGAATAATACTCTGTTGAAGACCTGAGACCTGCACCATGCTGCCCCTCTGACCTCACTGACACAGAGGAGAATGATACTCTGTTGAAGACCTGAGACCTGCACCATGCTGCCCCTCTGACCTCACTGACACAGAGGAGAATAATACTCTGTTGAAGACCTGAGACCTGCACCATGCTGCCCCTCTGACCTCACTGACACAGAGGAGAATAATACTCTGTTGAAGACCTGAGACCTGCACCATGCTGCCCCTCTGACCTCACTGACACAGGGGAGAATAATACTCTGTTGAAGACCTGAGACCTGCACCATGCTGCCCCTCTGACCTCTGACCTCACTGACAGAGGAGAATAATACTCTGTTGAAGACCTGAGACCTGCACCATGCTGCCCCTCTGACCTCACTGACACAGAGGAGAATAATACTCTGTTGAAGACCTGAGACCTGCACCATGCTGCCCCTCTGACACAGAGGAGAATAATACTCTGTTGAAGACCTGAGACCTGCACCATGCTGCCTCTCTGACCTCACTGACACAGATGAGAATAATACTCTGTTGAAGACCTGAGACCTGCACCATGCTGCCTCTCTGACCTCACTGACACAGAGGAGAATAATACTCTGTTGAAGACCTGAGACCTGCACCATGCTGCCCCTCTGACCTCTGACCTCACTGACACAGAGGAGAATAATACTCTGTTGAAGACCTGAGACCTGCACCATGCTGCCTCTCTGACCTCATTGACACAGGGGAGAATAATACTCTGTTTGAAGACCTGAGACCTGCACCATGCTGCCTCTCTGACCTCACTGACACAGAGGAGAATAATACTCTGTTGAAGACCTGAGACCTGCACCATGCTGCCCCTCTGACCTCTCTGACACAGAGGAGAATAATACTCTGTTGAAGACCTGAGACCTGCACCATGCTGCCCCTCTGACCTTACTGACACAGAGGAGAATAATACTCTGTTGAAGACCTGAGACCTGCACCATGCTGCCCCTCTGACCTCACTGACACACAGGAGAATAATACTCTGTTGAAGACCTGAGACCTGCACCATGCTGCCCCTCTGACCTCTGACCTCACTGACACAGAGGAGAATAATACTCTGTTGAAGACCTGAGACCTGCACCATGCTGCCCCTCTGACCTCTGACACAGAGGAGAATAATACTCTGTTGAAGACCTGAGACCTGCACCATGCTGCCCCTCTGACCTCACTGACACAGAGGAGACTAATACTCTGTTGAAGACCTGAGACCTGCACCATGCTGCCTCTCTGACACAGAGGAGAATAATACTCTGTTGAAGACCTGAGACCTGCACCATGCTGCCTCTCTGACCTCACTGACACAGAGGAGAATAATACTCTGTTGAAGACCTGAGACCTGCACCATGCTGCCCCTCTGACCTCTGACCTCACTGACACAGAGGAGAATAATACTCTGTTGAAGACCTGAGACCTGCACCATGCTGCCCCTCTGACCTCACTGACACAGAGGAGAATAATACTCTGTTGAAGACCTGAGACCTGCACCATGCTGCCCCTCTGACCTCTCTGACACAGAGGAGAATAATACTCTGTTGAAGACCTGAGACCTGCACCATGCTGCCTCTCTGACCTCTGACCTCACTGACGCAGAGGAGAATAATACTCTGTTGAAGACCTGAGACCTGCACCATGCTGCCCCTCTGACCTCACTGACACAGAGGAGAATAATACTCTGTTGAAGACCTGAGACCTGCACCATGCTGCCCCTCTGACCTCTCTGACACAGAGGAGAATAATACTCTGTTGAAGACCTGAGACCTGCACCATGCTGCCCCTCTGACTTCACTGACACAGAGGAGAATAATACTCTGTTGAAGACCTGAGACCTGCACCATGCTGCCCCTCTGACTTCACTGACACAGAGGAGAATAATACTCTGTTGAAGACCTGAGACCTGCACCATGCTGCCCCTCTGACCTCACTGACACACAGGAGAATAATACTCTGTTGAAGACCTGAGACCTGCACCATGCTGCCCCTCTGACCTCTGACCTCACTGACACAGAGGAGAATAATACTCTGTTGAAGACCTGAGACCTGCACCATGCTGCCCCTCTGACCTCTGACACAGAGGAGAATAATACTCTGTTGAAGACCTGAGACCTGCACCATGCTGCCCCTCTGACCTCACTGACACAGAGGAGAATAATACTCTGTTGAAGACCTGAGACCTGCACCATGCTGCCTCTCTGACCTCACTGACACAGAGGAGAATAATACTCTGTTGAAGACCTGAGACCTGCACCATGCTGCCTCTCTGACCTCACTGACACAGAGGAGAATAATACTCTGTTGAAGACCTGAGACCTGCACCATGCTGCCCCTCTGACCTCTGACCTCACTGACACAGAGGAGAATAATACTCTGTTGAAGACCTGAGACCTGCACCATGCTGCCCCTCTGACCTCACTGACACACAGGAGAATAATACTCTGTTGAAGACCTGAGACCTGCACCATGCTGCCCCTCTGGCTTCCGACCTCGCTGACAAAGGGAAGAGTAATACTCTGTTGAAGACCTGAGACCTGCACCATGCTGCCCCTCTGACCTCTGACACAGAGGAGAATAATACTCTGTTGAAGACCTGAGACCTGCACCATGCTGCCCCTCTGACCTCACTGACACAGAGGAGACTAATACTCTGTTGAAGACCTGAGACCTGCACCATGCTGCCTCTCTGACACAGAGGAGAATAATACTCTGTTGAAGACCTGAGACCTGCACCATGCTGCCTCTCTGACCTCACTGACACAGAGGAGAATAATACTCTGTTGAAGACCTGAGACCTGCACCATGCTGCCCCTCTGACCTCTGACCTCACTGACACAGAGGAGAATAATACTCTGTTGAAGACCTGAGACCTGCACCATGCTGCCCCTCTGACCTCACTGACACAGAGGAGAATAATACTCTGTTGAAGACCTGAGACCTGCACCATGCTGCCCCTCTGACCTCTCTGACACAGAGGAGAATAATACTCTGTTGAAGACCTGAGACCTGCACCATGCTGCCTCTCTGACCTCTGACCTCACTGACGCAGAGGAGAATAATACTCTGTTGAAGACCTGAGACCTGCACCATGCTGCCCCTCTGACCTCACTGACACAGAGGAGAATAATACTCTGTTGAAGACCTGAGACCTGCACCATGCTGCCCCTCTGACCTCTCTGACACAGAGGAGAATAATACTCTGTTGAAGACCTGAGACCTGCACCATGCTGCCCCTCTGACTTCACTGACACAGAGGAGAATAATACTCTGTTGAAGACCTGAGACCTGCACCATGCTGCCCCTCTGACTTCACTGACACAGAGGAGAATAATACTCTGTTGAAGACCTGAGACCTGCACCATGCTGCCCCTCTGACCTCACTGACACACAGGAGAATAATACTCTGTTGAAGACCTGAGACCTGCACCATGCTGCCCCTCTGACCTCTGACCTCACTGACACAGAGGAGAATAATACTCTGTTGAAGACCTGAGACCTGCACCATGCTGCCCCTCTGACCTCTGACACAGAGGAGAATAATACTCTGTTGAAGACCTGAGACCTGCACCATGCTGCCCCTCTGACCTCACTGACACAGAGGAGAATAATACTCTGTTGAAGACCTGAGACCTGCACCATGCTGCCTCTCTGACCTCACTGACACAGAGGAGAATAATACTCTGTTGAAGACCTGAGACCTGCACCATGCTGCCTCTCTGACCTCACTGACACAGAGGAGAATAATACTCTGTTGAAGACCTGAGACCTGCACCATGCTGCCCCTCTGACCTCTGACCTCACTGACACAGAGGAGAATAATACTCTGTTGAAGACCTGAGACCTGCACCATGCTGCCCCTCTGACCTCACTGACACAGAGGAGAATAATACTCTGTTGAAGACCTGAGACCTGCACCATGCTGCCCCTCTGACCTCTCTGACACAGAGGAGAATAATACTCTGTTGAAGACCTGAGACCTGCACCATGCTGCCTCTCTGACCTCTGACCTCACTGACGCAGAGGAGAATAATACTCTGTTGAAGACCTGAGACCTGCACCATGCTGCCCCTCTGACCTCACTGACACAGAGGAGAATAATACTCTGTTGAAGACCTGAGACCTGCACCATGCTGCCCCTCTGACCTCTCTGACACAGAGGAGAATAATACTCTGTTGAAGACCTGAGACCTGCACCATGCTGCCCCTCTGACTTCACTGACACAGAGGAGAATAATACTCTGTTGAAGACCTGAGACCTGCACCATGCTGCCCCTCTGACTTCACTGACACAGAGGAGAATAATACTCTGTTGAAGACCTGAGACCTGCACCATGCTGCCCCTCTGACCTCACTGACACAGAGGAGAATAATACTCTGTTGAAGACCTGAGACCTGCACCATGCTGCCCCTCTGACCTCACTGACACAGAGGAGAATAATACTCTGTTGAAGACCTGAGACCTGCACCATGCTGCCCCTCTGACCTCTGACCTCTGACACAGAGGAGAATAATACTCTGTTTGAAGACCTGAGACCTGCACCATGCTGTCCCTCTGACCTCACTGACACAGAGGAGAATAATACTCTGTTGAAGACCTGAGACCTGCACCATGCTGCCTCTCTGACCTCACTGACACAGAGGAGAATAATACTCTGTTGAAGACCTGAGACCTGCACCATGCTGCCCCTCTGACCTCACTGACACAGAGGAGAATAATACTCTGTTGAAGACCTGAGACCTGCACCATGCTGCCCCTCTGACCTCACTGACACAGAGGAGAATAATACTCTGTTGAAGACCTGAGACCTGCACCATGCTGCCCCTCTGACCTCACTGACACAGAGGAGAATAATACTCTGTTGAAGACCTGAGACCTGCACCATGCTGCCCCTCTGACCTCACTGACACAGAGGAGAATAATACTCTGTTGAAGACCTGAGACCTGCACCATGCTGCCCCTCTGACACAGAGGAGAATAATACTCTGTTGAAGACCTGAGACCTGCACCATGCTGCCCCTCTGACCTCACTGACACAGAGGAGAATAATACTCTGTTGAAGACCTGAGACCTGCACCATGCTGCCCCTCTGACCTCACTGACACAGAGGAGAATAATACTCTGTTGAAGACCTGAGACCTGCACCATGCTGCCCCTCTGACCTTACTGACACAGAGGAGAATAATACTCTGTTGAAGACCTGAGACCTGCACCATGCTGCCCCTCTGACCTCACTGACACAGAGGAGAATAATACTCTGTTGAAGACCTGAGACCTGCACCATGCTGCCCCTCTGACACAGAGGAGAATAATATTCTGTTGAAGACCTGAGACCTGCACCATGCTGCCCCTCTGACCTCACTGACACAGAGGAGAATAATACTCTGTTGAAGACCTGAGACCTGCACCATGCTGCCCCTCTGACCTCTGACCTCACTGACACAGAGGAGAATAATACTCTGTTGAAGACCTGAGACCTGCACCATGCTGCCCTTCTGACCTCACTGACACAGAGGAGAATAAGCCAGAGACAGTTCTACTGAACGCGGAGCTGTTGTATTGATCCAGTATTGATCATCTGTTAGTCTCCCGTGACAGACGATAACATTTAAACGTCTGTGAATGTAATCAGGTCCTGTCAAAATACAAGGGTCACTCCAATACAACATGTTCACAGTGGACTCAGATAACTGTGTGTGTGAAGTAATCTGCAGTCACGCTCTAATCAGGGATCACGCTCTGTTGTGTGACCTGTCGTCAGTGTGTGATGACGTTCTCTCTCTTCTGTCAGGTGGCCATTAAGTCCATCAGGAAGGAGAAGATCAAGGATGATCAGGACATGGTTCACATCCGCAGAGAGATCGAGATCATGTCCTCCCTCAAACACCCTCACATCATCTCCATCTACGAAGGTAGGTCTGAGAGAGAGAAAGATAGGGAGAGAGACAGAGAGAGACATAGACAGAGAGAGAGACATAGGGAGAGAGACAGAGAGATAGAGAGATAGAGAGAGAGACATGGAGAGAGAGCGAGATACAGAGAGGCAGACAGAGAGAGGCAGACAGAGAGAGATACAGAGAGAGATAGAGGGAGACATGGAGAGAGAGAGACATGGGGAGAGAGAGAGAGCAGTGAGTGTGTTCATTTGTTTGCCTTTGCACATACTACACTGTACAGCGAATCAGAGGGGAACATTGGGGAGATTCCACTGAAGATTCCTCAACCCTCTGTCTCAACTATCGCCAAGCCCAACATCTGTGGATGTTTACTATGATGTTGGCTGCTTACGTAGGAACAGGGAACACACACACACGACTGAGAGACCAAGTGTAACCCAAAACAAACCCAAATAACACTCTAAGAGCAACACATTATGTAATAACATAGACTTGTATTTGTATTTTAAGTACATCTGTCTGGATAATTTGAACATTTGAGTATATTTGGGTGTGAAGGCCGTCAGTGTCTTGTTGCCTTGCTGGTGTGTCTCTCATTGTGAAACCACAAAGGTTCTGTGAGGGCAGCCAGCAGTACCATCTCTGTGTTCTGTACACAGAGAACTATACAAAGAACTATACAACAGAGTCTTTAAAGGATGATTACTACATGTGTTTATTGTTGTGGACCGAGCCCAGAAAGCCCTAGAAACCTATAGACACGCACTTAATACAGTTTATACTCTCTCTCCCCAAATAAGAGAGAGAGCAGGAGGAGGGAGAGAGAGAGGAGGAGGAGCGGAGAGAGAAAGGAGGAGGGATATGGAGAGAGAGGACAAAGAGAGGAGGAGAGAAAGAGAGAGAGAGAAGAGGAGGAGGAGGGAGAGAGAGAGAGAGAAGAGAAGGGAGGGATAGAGAGAGGAGGGAGAGAGAGTGAGTAGGAGAGAGAGAGAGAGAGAGAGACAGAGAGACAGACAGAGAGAGGCAGACAGAGAGATAGAGGGAGACATGGAGAGAGAGAGACATGGGGAGAGAGAGAGAGCAGTGAGTGTGTTCATTTGTTTGCCTTTGCACATACTACACTGTACAGCGAATCAGAGGGGAACATTGGGGAGATTCCACTGAAGATTCCTCAACCCTCTGTCTCCATCAACTAGATGGAAGGAATGCAGTTTGGAAATCTACCAAAAAACAATTAGACAACAGCAAATTCAATCCCTTTTAGACAACTTCCTGGGTAAAACGTTCCACTGCAATAGTGAAGGTGTAAACTTGGCAGTAGAAAATCTTAACAGTATATTTGACCTCTCAGCTTCCCTATCAAACCTAAAAATCTCAAATAGAAAACCGAAGAAAATGAACAACAATGACAAATGGTTTGATGACGAATGCAAAAATCTAAGAAATAAATTGAGAAACCTGTCCAACCAAAAACATAGAGACCCGGAAAACCTGAGTCTACGCCTTCACTATGGTGAATCACTAAAACAATACAGAAATACACTACGGAAAAAGAAGGAACAGCACGTCAGAAATCAGCTCAATGTAATTGAAGAATCCATAGACTCTAACCACTTCTGGGAAAATTGGAAAACACTAAACAAACAACAACACGAAGAATTATCTATCCAAAATGGAGATGTATGGGTAAACCACTTCTCCAATCTTTTTGGCTCTATAACAAAGAATAAAGAGCAAAAACATATACATGATCAAATACAAATCCTTGAATCAACTATTAAAGACTACCAGAACCCACTGGATTCTCCAATTACCTTGAACGAGTTACAGGACAAAATAAAAACCCTCCAACCCAAAAAGGCCTGTGGTGTTGATGGTATCCTTAATGAAATGATCAAATATACAGACAACAAATTCCAATTGGCTATACTAAAACTCTTTAACATCGTCCTTAGCTCTGGCATCTTCCCCAATATTTGGAACCAAGGACTGATCACCCCAATCCACAAAAGTGGAGACAAATTTGACCCCAATAACTACCGTGGAATATGCGTCAACAGTAACCTTGGGAAAATACTCTGCATTATCATTAACAGCAGACTCGTACATTTCCTCAATGAAAACAATGTACTGAGCAAATGTCAAATTGGCTTTTTACCAAATTACCGTACAACAGACCATGTATTCACCCTACACACCCTAATTGACAACCAAACAAACCAAAACAAAGGCAAAGTCTTCTCATGCTTTGTTGATTTCAAAAAAGCCTTCGACTCAATTTGGCATGAGGGTCTGCTATACAAATTGATGGAAAGTGGTGTTGGGGGAAAAACATACGACATTATAAAATCCATGTACACAAACAACAAGTGTGCGGTTAAAATTGGCAAAAAACACACACATTTCTTCACACAGGGTCGTGGGGTGAGACAGGGATGCAGCTTAAGCCCCACCCTCTTCAACATATATATCAACGAATTGGCGAGGGCATTAGAACAGTCTGCAGCACCTGGCCTCACCCTACTAGAATCCGAAGTCAAATGTCTACTGTTTGCTGATGATCTGGTGCTTCTGTCACCAACCAAGGAGGGCCTACAGCAGCACCTAGATCTTCTGCACAGATTCTGTCAGACCTGGGCCCTGACAGTAAATCTCAGTAAGACCAAAATAATGGTGTTCCAAAAAAGGTCCAGTCGCCAGAACCACAAATTCCATCTAGACACCGTTGCCCTAGAGCACACAAAAAACTATACATACCTCGGCCTAAACCTCAGCACCACAGGTAACTTCCACAAAGCTGTGAACGATCTGAGAGACAAGGCAAGAAGGGCATTCTATGCCATCAAAAGGAACATAAATTTCAACATACCAATTAGGATCTGGCTAAAAATACTTGAATCAGTCATAGAGCCCATTGCCCTTTATGGTTGTGAGGTCTGGGGTCCGCTCACCAACCAAGATTTCACAAAATGGGACAAACACCAAATTGAGACTCTGCATGCAGAATTCTGCAAAAATATCCTCCGTGTACAACGTAGAACACCAAATAATGCATGCAGAGCAGAATTAGGCCGATACCCACTAATTATCAAAATCCAGAAAAGAGCCGTTAAATTCTACAACCACCTAAAAGGAAGCGATTCCCAAACCTTCCATAACAAAGCCATCACCTACAGAGAGATGAACCTGGAGAAGAGTCCCCTAAGCAAGCTGGTCCTGGGGCTCTGTTCACAAACACACCCCACAGAGCCCCAGGACAACAGCACAATTAGACCCAACCAAATCATGAGAAAACAAAAAGATAATTACTTGACACATTGGAAAGAATTAACAAACAAACAGAGCAAACTAGAATGCTATTTGGCCCTAAACAGAGAGTACACAGTGGCAGAATACCTGACCACTGTGACTGACCCAAACTTAAGGAAAGCTTTGACTATGTACAGACTCAGTGAGCATAGCCTTGCTATTGAGAAAGGCCGCCGTAGGCAGACATGGCTCTCAAGAGAAGACAGGCTATGTGCTCACTGCCCACAAAATGAGGTGGAAACTGAGCTGCACTTCCTAACCTCCTGCCCAATGTATGACCATATTAGAGACACATATTTCCCTCAGATCACACAGATCCACAAAGAATTCGAAAACAAATCCAATTTTGATAAACTCCCATATCTACTGGGTGAAATTCCACAGTGTGCCATCACAGCAGCAAGATTTGTGACCTGTTGCCACAAGAAAAGGGCAACCAGTGAAGAACAAACACCATTGTAAATACAACCCATATTTATGTTTATTTATTTTAACTTGTGTGCTTTAACCATTTATACATTGCTACAACACTGTATATATATAATATGACATTTGTAATGTCTTTATTGCTTTGAAACTTCTGTATGTGTAATGTTTACTGTTAATTTTTATTGTTTATTTCACTTTTGTATATTATCTACCTCACTTGCTTTGGCAATGTTAACACATGTTTCCCATGCCAATAAAGCCCCTTGAATTGAATTGAGAGAGAGGAGGAGGGAGAGAGAGAGAGAAAGAGAGAAGAGAAGGGAGAGAGAGAGGAGGAGGAGGGATAGAGAGGGAGTAGGAGAGAGAGAGAGATGGAGGAGAGAGAGAGGGAGTAGGAGAGAGAGAGAGATGGAGGGGAGAGAGGGAGGAGGAGAAAGAGAGAGAGGATGAGGGAGAGAGAGAAGGAGAGGGGAGGAGGGAGAGAGAGAAAGAGAGAGGAGGAGGGAGAGAGAGAGAAAGGAGGAGAGAGAGAGAGAGAGAGAGAGGAGAGAGAGAAAGAGAGAGGAGGATGAGGAGAGAGAGAGGAGAGAGAAAGAGAGAGGAGGAGAGAAAGAGAGAGGAGGAGAGAGAGAGGAGAGAGAGAGAGAGGAGAGAGAGAGAGGAGAGGGAGAGAGAGAGAGGAGGGAGAGAGAGAGAGAGGAGGAGAGAGAGAGGATGAGGAGAGAGAAAGAGAGAGGAGGGAGAGAGAGTCCACTAGCCTGTATCTAATAGGGATGAACTGAACTAGCTAGGTAATTACATTGAGGAGTGACTGGAGAGGACTGCCATAGGTCACAGCTAGCAGACAGACTGAAGACCACACACACACACACACACACACACACACAGTGGAACCAGCCCCCTGTAGTTTTCTGGTTCCACAGCAACAGCAACAGATTAAGTGGCCAGGAGTCAGAGAAAGTTCAGTCCTGGCTAGCCAGCCCACAACCAGCACTGTAGGGATCCTTCCTTAATGTCAAAACACTGTCTAACACAAACATGATAAATGACCAATAAAGTTATCACCTGACCAATATAAATACCCTTTATTTTATCACAAAAATGGTCTACAGCGGTCGGGCCACAGTGGTCGGTCCACAGTGGCTGGTCTACAGTGGTCGGTCCTTGGGGAGTTTCCAGGAGCTCTGGACCTGAGTCAGCTGTTGTTATTGTGCAGAGCCATGTAGTGTAGAAGGAGAATAGACAGGTCCTCTGACAGCCTGCTATCGACTGACAGGCTACTGTTGCTTAGCTCCAGGTCAGGCACAATGGAAAGAGTTCAGGATCTGGGAGAGAGAATAGGGGAGACAGAGACAGAGAGACAGAGAGAGAGAGCGAGACAGAGACAGAGACAGAGAGAGAGAGACAGAGAGAGAGAGAGAGAGAGAGAGAGAGAGAGAGAGAGAGAGAGAGAGAGAGAGAGAGAGAGAGAGAGAGAGAGAGAGAGAGAGAGAGAGAGAGAGAGAGAGAGAGAGAGAGAGAGAGAGAGAGAGAGAGAGAGAGAGAGAGAGAGAGAGAGAGAGAGAGAGAGAGAGAGAGAGAGAGAGAGAGAGAGAGAGAGAGAGAGAGAGAGAGAGAGAGAGAGAGAGAGAGAGAGAGAGAGAGAGAGAGAGAGAGAGAGAGAGAGAGAGAGAGAGAGAGAGAGAGAGAGAGAGAGAGAGAGAGAGAGAGAGAGAGAGAGAGAGAGAGAGAGACAGAGAGACAGAGAGAGAGAGCGAGACAGAGACAGAGACAGAGAGAGAGAGACAGAGACAGACCTTAACCCCAAAAAAGCCTTTTTCCTTTTGGGGACTGGTAAAATGTCCCCACATGTCCTTGTTTTACTACCCTTGTGAGGACTTTTGGACACACACACACACTCCACCCACTACCCTCCTACTGTTCTCACCAGAAGGTCTACCAACATGACTTCTACCAACTGTCCTGGGTGATGACATGACTCAGATATCACAGTGTTCCTCAGCTATAGCAGGGTAGAACAGTGTCCCTATACTATAGCAGGGTAGAACAGTGTTCCTATACTATAGTAGGGTAGAACAGTGTTCCTCAGCTATAGCAGGGTAGAACAGTGTTCCTCAGCTATAGCAGGGTAGAACAGTGTTCCTATACTGTAGCAGGGTAGAACAGTGTCCCTATACTATAGCAGGGTAGAACAGTGTTCCTATACTATAGTAGGGTAGAACAGTGTTCCTATACTATAGTAGGGTAGAACAGTGTTCCTATACTATAGCAGGGTAGAACAGTGTTCCTATACTATAGCAGGGTAGAACAGTGTTCCCATACTATAGCAGGGTAGAACAGTGTTCCCATACTACAGCAGGGTAGAACAGTGTTCCTATACTATAGCAGGGTAGAACAGTGTTCCTATACTATAGCAGGGTAGAACAGTGTTCCCATACTACAGCAGGGTAGAACAGTGTTCCTATACTATATCAGGGTAGAACAGTGTTCCTATACTATAGCAGGGTAGAACAGTGTTCCTATACTATAGCAGGGTAGAACAGTGTTCCTATACTATAGCAGGGTAGAACAGTGTTCCCATACTAAACAGTATAACACAACAATGTGAACAGTATCGGTGACCTCGCCGTCAAAGCACAGAAGCAAGATCCCCAGTTGTGCTAAATTGGCGACAGTATGTCTCTCTGTGTTCTGGAGTCACTCCAAAGGGCCCCATTGTTGAAGCTGTGGACCCTGTGGGCCCTGGTCAAAAGTAGTGTTCACTATATCTGAAAATAGGGGGCTATTTGGGATGCAACCTGAGATGGGTTTTCTGATTTCAAACTCCTCCCATCCTGACGTTGTCCTCTGTGTATGTTCTTGTGTCCAGTGTTTGAGAACAAGGACAAGATAGTGATGGTGATGGAATACGCCAGTAAGGGAGAGCTGTATGATTACATCAGCGAGCGACGGCGGCTGAACGAGAGAGAGACACGACACTTCTTCAGGCAGATTGTTTCTGCCGTGCACCACTGTCACAAGGTAAGAGATACGCTGATCTGAGGTCAGTTTTACTCTCTTCTGTATGGTAAAGGCTAGGACCTGGGGAAGGCTGAGCTGATCCTAGGTCTGTGCCCTAAGCCAAAGGACATTTCTACAAGGAAGAGCTATGCAGCTGTCCCAACCCACACACATCCAATCTGTAGATGGAAACCAGAGTTAAGGGGTACAGTACCCTACAGCAGACCAGAGTACAGTACCTTACGGCAGACCAGAGTACAGTACCCTACGGCAGACCAGAGTACAGTACCCTACGGCAGACCAGAGTACAGTACCCTACGGCAGACCAGAGTACAGTACCCTACGGCAGACCAGAGTACAGTACCCTACGGCAGACCAGAGTACAGTACCCTACAGCAGACCAGAGTACAGTACCCTACAGCAGACCAGAGTACAATACCCTACAGCAGACCAGAGTACAGTACCCCACAGCAGACCAGAGTACAGTACCCTACAGCAGACCAGAGTACAGTACCCTACAGCAGACCAGAGTACAGTACCCTACAGCAGACCAGAGTACAGTACCCTACAGCAGACCAGAGTACAGTACCCTACAGCAGACCAGAGTACAGTACCCTACAGCAGACCAGAGTACAGTACCCTACAGCAGACCAGAGTACAGTACCCTACAGCAGACCAGAGTACAGTACCCTACGGCAGACCAGAGTACAGTACCCTACGGCAGACCAGAGTACAGTACCCTACGGCAGACCAGAGTACAGTACCCTACAGCAGACCAGAGTACAGTACCCTACAGCAGACCAGAGTACAGTACCCTACAGCAGACCAGAGTACAGTACCCTACAGCAGACCAGAGTACAGTACCCTACAGCAGACCAGAGTACAGTACCCTACAGCAGACCAGAGTACAGTACCCTACGGCAGACCAGAGTACAGTACCCTACGGCAGACCAGAGTACAGTACCCTACAGCAGACCAGAGTACAGTACCCTACAGCAGACCAGAGTACAGTACCCTACAGCAGACCAGAGTACAGTACCCTACAGCAGACCAGAGTACAGTACCCTACAGCAGACCAGAGTACAGTACCCTACAGCAGACCAGAGTACAGTACCCTACAGCAGACCAGAGTACAGTACCCTACAGCAGACCAGAGTACAGTACCCTACAGCAGACCAGAGTACAGTACCCTACAGCAGACCAGAGTACAGTACCCTACAGCAGACCAGAGTACAGTACCCTACAGCAGACCAGAGTACAGTACCCTACAGCAGACCAGAGTACAGTACCCTACGGCAGACCAGAGTACAGTACCCTACGGCAGACCAGAGTACAGTACCCTACGGCAGACCAGAGTACAGTACCCTACAGCAGACCAGAGTACAGTACCCTACAGCAGACCAGAGTACAGTACCCTACAGCAGACCAGAGTACAGTACCCTACAGCAGACCAGAGTACAGTACCCTACAGCAGACCAGAGTACAGTACCCTACAGCAGACCAGAGTACAGTACCCTACAGCAGACCAGAGTACAGTACCCTACAGCAGACCAGAGTACAGTACCCTACAGCAGACCAGAGTACAGTACCCTACAGCAGACCAGAGTACAGTACCCTACAGCAGACCAGAGTACAGTACCCTACAGCAGACCAGAGTACAGTACCCTACAGCAGACCAGAGTTAGCTCACACAATAAGACACATAATTGGCCTTCTGTGCCCATGTAGCAGCCCACCCCCCAACCTCCACCCTCCCCCTCCCTCAGGCCCTCTCCACCCTCCCCCTCCCTCAGGCCCTCTCCACCTCCAGGTTGAGTGCTGTTCCCTGGGGAGACAGAGAGAGGGTTGGCCCTTTGTCCTCCACAGTCCCTACAGCTGGAGGCTATGACTGATGTCATTACTGTAGGTCCTGGTGGAGTGATGTCATATCCCCAGCTGGGAGAGACTGAGGGTGCATCCCAAATATAGTGCACTACTATGGGCCCTGGTTAAAAAAGTGTGCACTATAAAGGGAATAGGGTGCCAGCTGGGAGAGGATGACTGACGGATAGGACTGGCTACAGCTGCTGGTGACATCCTGGTGAGGGAGTTGTCGGGGGCAACCGTGACATCCTGGTGAGGGAGTTGTCGGGGGCAACCGTGACATGGTGAGGAGGGAGGAGCCGGACATAGAGATACAGTAGGTTAGGACAGGTCAGCGCTGCAGTGACAGACTGAAGGAAGTGCAGCAGAGTATAGACTTCCCCTGCTTCCTCCCTACAGATAGAGAGAGACAGAGACATACGCCCAGGTAGTGAGCGGGCAAACAGGCCCAACCCCCACTCTTACACTCGCCCAAGCCAACGGCATGTACCAGATGCTCAGCAGGCTCTGCTCACACTTACTGGCCTGAGGCCAAACCACACGGCCAACAACATTGGACACTTTATGGAACAAAAAGCCTTCACTATATCATACTGGAATATCCAAGGTCTGAGGTCATCTGCCTTTGGCCTAAAGAGCAGGAACCCGGACTTCACCAAAGAAATCGGTAATGCAGACATTGTCATCCTGCAAGAAACATGGTATAGAGGAGACGGACCCACTGGTTGCCCTCTAGGTTACAGAGAGCTGGTAGTCCCATCCACCAAACTACCAGGTGTGAAACAGGGAAGGGACTCAGGGGGAATGCTAATTTGGTATAGAGCAGACCTAACTCACTCCATTAAATTAATCAAAACAGGAACATTTTACATTTGGCTAGAAATTCAAAAGGAAATTATCTTAACAGAGAAAAATGTCCTCCTGTGTGCTACCTATATCCCCCCACTAGAATCCCCATACTTTAATGAAGACAGCTTCTCCATCCTGAATGAGGAAATCAATCATTTCCAGGCCCAGGGACATGTATTAGTCTGTGGCGACCTAAATGCCAGAACTGGACAGGAACCTGACACCCTCAGCACACAGGGGGACAAACACCTACCTGGAGGTGACAGCATTCCCTCCCCCATATGCCCACCTAGGCACAACTATGACAACATAACCAACAAAAACGGGTCACAACTCCTGCAGCTCTGTCGCACGCTGGGTATGTACATAGTCAATGGTAGGCTTCGAGGGGACTCCTATGGTAGGTACACCTATAGCTCATCTCTTGGCAGTAGCACTGTAGACTACTTTATCACTGACCTCAACCCAGAGTCTCTCAGAGCGTTCACAGTCAGCCCACTGACACCCCTATCAGACCACAGCAAAATCACAGTCTACTTGAACAGAGCAATACTCAATCATGAGGCATCAAAGCCAAAGGAACTGAGTAACATTAAGAAATGCTATAGATGGAAGGAATGCAGTTTGGAAACCTACCAAAAAACAATTAGGCAACAGCAAATTCAATCCCTTTTAGACAACTTCCTGGGTAAAACGTTCCACTGCAATAGTGAAGGTGTAAACTTGGCAGTAGAAAATCTTAACAGTATATTTGACCTCTCAGCTTCCCTATCAAATCTAAAAATCTCAAATAGAAAACCGAAGAAAATGAACAACAATGACAAATGGTTTGATAAAGAATGCAAAAATCTAAGAAATAAATTGAGAAACCTGTCCAACCAAAAACATAGAGACCCGGAAAACCTGAGTCTACGCCTTCACTATGGTGAATCACTAAAACAATACAGAAATACACTACGGAAAAAGAAGGAACAGCACGTCAGAAATCAGCTCAATGTAATTGAAGAATCCATAGACTCTAACCAATTCTGGGAAAATTGGAAAACACTAAACAAACAACAACACGAAGAATTATCTATCCAAAATGGAGATGTATGGGTAAACCACTTCTCCAATCTTTTTGGCTCTATAACAAAGAATAAAGAGCAAAAACATATACATGATCAAATACAAATCCTAGAATCAACTATTAAAGACTACCAGAACCCACTGGATTCTCCAATTACCTTGAATGAGTTACAGGACAAAATAAAAACCCTCCAACCCAAAAAGGCCTGTGGTGTTGATGGTATCCTTAATGAAATGATCAAATACACAGACAACAAATTCCAATTGGCTATATTAAAACTCTTTAACATCGTCCTTAGCTCTGGCATCTTCCCCAATATTTGGAACCAAGGACTGATCACCCCAATCCACAAAAGTGGAGACAAATTTGACCCCAATAACTACCGTGGAATATGCGTCAACAGTAACCTTGGGAAAATACTCTGCATTATCATTAACAGCAGACTCGTACATTTCCTCAATGAAAACAATGTACTGAGCAAATGTCAAATTGGCTTTTTACCAAATTACCGTACAACAGACCATGTATTCACCCTACACACCCTAATTGACAACCAAACAAACCAAAACAAAGGCAAAGTCTTCTCATGCTTTGTTGATTTCAAAAAAGCCTTCGACTCAATTTGGCATGAGGGTCTGCTATACAAATTGATGGAAAGTGGTGTTGGGGGTAAAACATACGACATCATAAAATCCATGTACACAAACAACAAGTGTGCGGTTAAAATTGGCAAAAAACACACACATTTCTTCACACAGGGTCGTGGGGTGAGACAGGGATGCAGCTTAAGCCCCACCCTCTTCAACATATATATCAACGAATTGGCGCGGGCACTAGAACAGTCTGCAGCACCCGGTCTCACCCTACTAGAATCCGAAGTCAAATGTCTACTGTTTGCTGATGATCTGGTGCTTCTGTCACCAACCAAGGAGGGCCTACAGCAGCACCTAGATCTTCTGCACAGATTCTGTCAGACCTGGGCCCTGACAGTAAATCTCAGTAAGACCAAAATAATGGTGTTCCAAAAAAGGTCCAGTCGCCAGGACCACAAATTCCATCTAGACACCGTTGCCCTAGAGCACACAAAAAACTATACATACCTCGGCCTAAACATCAGCACCACAGGTAGCTTCCACAGAGCTGTGAACGATCTGAGAGACAAGGCAAGAAGGGCATTCTATGCCATCAAAAGGAACATAAATTTCAACATACCAATTAGGATCTGGCTAAAAATACTTGAATCAGTCATAGAGCCCATTGCCCTTTATGGTTGTGAGGTCTGGGGTCCGCTCACCAACCAAGATTTCACAAAATGGGACAAACACCAAATTGAGACTCTGCATGCAGAATTCTGCAAAAATATCCTCCGTGTACAACGTAGAACACCAAATAATGCATGCAGAGCAGAATTAGGCCGATACCCACTAATTATCAAAATCCAGAAAAGAGCCGTTAAATTCTACAACCACCTAAAAGGAAGCGATTCCCAAACCTTCCATAACAAAGCCATCACCTACAGAGAGATGAACCTGGAGAAGAGTCCCCTAAGCAAGCTGGTCCTAGGGCTCTGTTCACAAACACACCCCACAGAGCCCCAGGACAACAGCACAATTAGACCCAACCAAATCATGAGAAAACAAAAAGATAATTACTTGACACATTGGAAAGAATTAACAAAAAAACAGAGCAAACTAGAATGCTATTTGGCCCTAAACAGAGAGTATACAGTGGCAGAATACCTGACCACTGTGACTGACCCAAACTTAAGGAAAGCTTTGACTATGTACAGACTCAGTGAGCATAGCCTTGCTATTGAGAAAGGCCGCCGTAGGCAGACATGGCTCTCAAGAGAAGACAGGCTATGTGCTCACTGCCCACAAAATGAGGTGGAAACTGAGCTGCACTTCCTAACCTCCTGCCCAATGTATGACCATATTAGAGAGACATATTTCCCTCAGATTACACAGATCCACAAAGAATTCGAAAACAAATCCAATTTTGATAAACTCCCATATCTACTGGGTGAAATACCAGTGTGCATCACAGCAGCAAGATTTGTGACCTGTTGCCACAAGAAAAGGGCAACCAGTGAAGAACAAACACCATTGTAAATACAACCCATATTTATGTTTATTTATTTTAACTTGTGTGCTTTAACCATTTGTACATTGTTACAACACTGCATATATATAGTATGACATTTGTCATGTCTTTATTGTTTTGAAACTTCTGTATGTGTAATGTTTACTGTTAATTTTTATTGTTTATTTCACTTTTGTATATTATCTACCTCACTTGCTTTGGCAATGTTAACACATGTTTCCCATGCCAATAAAGCCCCTTGAATTGAATTGAATTGAATTGACAGAGAGACAGGGAGGGAGGGAGGGAGGGAGGGGGAGAGAGAGAGAGAAATAAATAAATAAAAAGCGAGAGAGAGAGGTCGACCACATCTTTCTTTGAGCACATCTGCCTTCCATGGTTAAGTGAATTATCAACACACAGTGCCTGGTCAAACTGTTCCTGTGGTTCTTCTGGTTCATATTGAACCATGACCACACTTCCTGTCACTGGCTGAATTCCAAATGGCTCCCTGATCCCTACATGCTGCCCTGACTACTGCACTCATTTACGACCTGGGCCCATGGGGCTCTGGCCCAAAGTAATGCACTATGTAGGGAATAGGGTGGTGTTTGAGATGTGGATCCTGTGTCCCACATGTTTAACAGCTGTTTAGTGTGTCACCCAACAACACGAGGGATGTTTACCAGAAAACATTTTGTCATTGAGATGAATTAAAGATGCTAGATTTATATAGAACATGTGCCACTTGAAAATAACCATTGTGGATGAGCTCACCAAACATGGTAGACAAAAGAAAGGTGTGCATGTGTGTGTGTGTGTGTACGCGGGCGTGTGCGTGTGTGCGTGTGCGTGTGCGTGTGTGTGTGTAAATGGGTCACAGTTTAATTAGACTTGTCCTGTTTTGTCTTTGTAGAACGGAGTGGTGCACAGGGATTTAAAACTGGAAAACGTGCTGCTGGATGAAAACTGTAATATCAAGGTAAGATCTTTGACCTCGTAGAGATGTCCATCTCCTGTCTTTCATGGGCTCTATTTGAACACAGCATCTTAGGGATAGGGACAGTCTCTTTACAGATGCAATCAGGGATCTGCGAGTCTTATCCAAGGGTCATTTAACATTGATTGTCATGCTCTTCTCTCCTCCAGATTGCTGACTTTGGTCTGTCCAACCTTTACCACAAAGACGAGCTCCTTCAGACGTTTTGTGGCAGCCCTCTGTACGCCTCACCAGAGATCGTCAACGGCAGGCCCTACCATGGTCCAGAGGTACACACACACACACACACACACACACTGTAAGACACGAATAGCCCACATGGCAGGGAACAAGGGAAATCCTCCTCTTCACTTCTGATCTGTGTCATTCTGAAACTCAGAGAGTCTTATTTTAGACCTGCTGGACTGATTCTGCTGTAATCATACTCTCTCTGAGGCTCATGGAAATAAGACACAAATCTAAACTACCGGGTTCTCACCAGTGGAAAATCCCCAGAACAAATTCCCTCTAACAGTTGGATAAGGGAACCCCCATCCCAAAAAAGTGCTCTTGCTCCCTGACATAATGACCCCGACACCACCTGACCCTGTGTCACCCCTCCTCTACTCCCATCTCCTTTAGCTTCCTGAGAAAAGCCCTTCCTCGGTTTGACACAGCTGGTCAAAGAGGCCGAGACCGACAGAGTCCTAGCCAACAATCACAGCTCTATACACACACACTGAGGTTATGGAGTCAGGGGAGTAGACTTCCCCAGACTCTATATACACACACACACACTGAGGTTATGGAGTCAGGGGAGTAGACTTCCCCAGACTCTATATACACACACACACACTGAGGTTATGGAGTCAGGGGAGTAGACTTCCCCAGACTCTATATACACACACACACACTGAGGTTATGGAGTCAGGGGAGTAGACTTCCCCAGACTCTATATACACACACACACACTGAGGTTATGGAGTCAGGGGAGTAGACTTCCCCAGACTCTATATACACACACACACACTGAGGTTATGGAGTCAGGGGAGTAGACTTCCCCAGACTCTATATACACACACACACACTGAGGTTATGGAGTCAGGGGAGTAGACTTCCCCAGACTCTATATACACACACACACACTGAGGTTATGGAGTCAGGGGAGTAGACTTCCCCAGACTCTATATACACACACACACACTGAGGTTATGGAGTCAGGGGAGTAGACTTCCCCAGACTCTATATACACACACACACACTGAGGTTATGGAGTCAGGGGAGTAGACTTCCCCAGACTCTATATACACACACACACACTGAGGTTATGGAGTCAGGGGAGTAGACTTCCCCAGACTCTATATACACACACACACACTGAGGTTATGGAGTCAGGGGAGTAGACTTCCCCAGACTCTATATACACACACACACACTGAGGTTATGGAGTCAGGGGAGTAGACTTCCCCAGACTCTATATACACACACACACACTGAGGTTATGGAGTCAGGGGAGTAGACTTCCCCAGACTCTATATACACACACACACACTGAGGTTATGGAGTCAGGGGAGTAGACTTCCCCAGACTCTATATACACACACACACACTGAGGTTATGGAGTCAGGGGAGTAGACCTCCCCAGACTCTATACACACACACACACTGAGGTTATGGAGTCAGGGGAGTAGACTTCCCCAGACTCTATACACACACACACTGAGGTTATGGAGTCAGGGGAGTAGACTTCCCCAGACTCTATATACACACACACACACTGAGGTTATGGAGTCAGGGGAGTAGACTTCCCCAGACTCTATATACACACACACACACTGAGGTTATGGAGTCAGGGGAGTAGACTTCCCCAGACTCTATATACACACACACACACTGAGGTTATGGAGTCAGGGGAGTAGACTTCCCCAGACTCTATATACACACACACACACTGAGGTTATGGAGTCAGGGGAGTAGACTTCCCCAGACTCTATACACACACACACACTGAGGTTATGGAGTCAGGGGAGTAGACTTCCCCAGACTCTATACACACACACACACTGAGGTTATGGAGTCAGGGGAGTAGACTTCCCCAGACTCTATATACACACACACACACTGAGGTTATGGAGTCAGGGGAGTAGACTTCCCCAGACTCTATATACACACACACACACTGAGGTTATGGAGTCAGGGGAGTAGACTTCCCCAGACTCTATATACACACACACACACTGAGGTTATGGAGTCAGGGGAGTAGACTTCCCCAGACTCTATATACACACACACACACTGAGGTTATGGAGTCAGGGGAGTAGACTTCCCCAGACTCTATACACACACACACACTGAGGTTATGGAGTCAGGGGAGTAGACTTCCCCAGACTCTATACACACACACACACTGAGGTTATGGAGTCAGGGGAGTAGACTTCCCCAGACTCTATACACACACACACACACTGAGGTTATGGAGTCAAGGGAGTAGACTTCCCCAGACTCTATATACACACACACACTGAGGTTATGGAGTCAGGGGAGTAGACTTCCCCAGACTCTATATACACACACACACACACTGAGGTTATGGAGTCAGGGGAGTAGACTTCCCCAGACTCTATATACACACACACACTGAGGTTATGGAGTCAGGGGAGTAGACTTCCCCAGACTCTATATACACACACACACACTGAGGTTATGGAGTCAGGGGAGTAGACTTCCCCCAGACTCTATATACACACACACACACTGAGGTTATGGAGTCAGGGGAGTAGACTTCCCCAGACTCTATACACACACACACACACTGAGGTTATGGAGTCAGGGGAGTAGACTTCCCCAGACTCTATATACACACACACACACTGAGGTTATGGAGTCAGGGGAGTAGACTTCCCCAGACTCTATATACACACACACACTGAGGTTATGGAGTCAGGGGAGTAGACTTCCCCAGACTCTATACACACACACACACACTGAGGTTATGGAGTCAGGGGAGTAGACTTCCCCAGACTCTATATACACACACACACACTGAGGTTATGGAGTCAGGGGAGTAGACTTCCCCAGACTCTATACACACACACACACACTGAGGTTATGGAGTCAGGGGAGTAGACTTCCCCAGACTCTATACACACACACACACACTGAGGTTATGGAGTCAGGGGAGTAGACTTCCCCAGACTCTATATACACACACACACACTGAGGTTATGGAGTCAGGGGAGTAGACTTCCCCAGACTCTATATACACACACACACTGAGGTTATGGAGTCAGGGGAGTAGACTTCCCCAGACTCTATACACACACACACACTGAGGTTATGGAGTCAGGGGAGTAGACTTCCCCAGACTCTATATACACACACACACACTGAGGTTATGGAGTCAGGGGAGTAGACTTCCCCAGACTCTATACACACACACACACACTGAGGTTATGGAGTCAGGGGAGTAGACTTCCCCAGACTCTATACACACACACACACACTGAGGTTATGGAGTCAGGGGAGTAGACTTCCCCAGACTCTATATACACACACACACACTGAGGTTATGGAGTCAGGGGAGTAGACTTCCCCAGACTCTATACACACACACACACACTGAGGTTATGGAGTCAGGGGAGTAGACTTCCCCAGACTCTATATACACACACACACACTGAGGTTATGGAGTCAGGGGAGTAGACTTCCCCAGACTCTATATACACACACACACACTGAGGTTATGGAGTCAGGGGAGTAGACTTCCCCAGACTCTATATACACACACACACACTGAGGTTATGGAGTCAGGGGAGTAGACTTCCCCAGACTCTATATACACACACACACACTGAGGTTATGGAGTCAGGGGAGTAGACTTCCCCAGACTCTATATACACACACACACACTGAGGTTATGGAGTCAGGGGAGTAGACTTCCCCAGACTCTATATACACACACACACACTGAGGTTATGGAGTCAGGGGAGTAGACTTCCCCAGACTCTATACACACACACACACACTGAGGTTATGGAGTCAGGGGAGTAGACTTCCCCAGACTCTATATACACACACACACACTGAGGTTATGGAGTCAGGGGAGTAGACTTCCCCAGACTCTATATACACACACACACACTGAGGTTATGGAGTCAGGGGAGTAGACTTCCCCAGACTCTATATACACACACACACACTGAGGTTATGGAGTCAGGGGAGTAGACTTCCCCAGACTCTATATACACACACACACTGAGGTTATGGAGTCAGGGGAGTAGACTTCCCCAGACTCTATATACACACACACACACTGAGGTTATGGAGTCAGGGGAGTAGACTTCCCCAGACTCTATATACACACACACACTGAGGTTATGGAGTCAGGGGAGTAGACTTCCCCAGACTCTATATACACACACACACTGAGGTTATGGAGTCAGGGGAGTAGACTTCCCCAGACTCTATATACACACACACACACTGAGGTTATGGAGTCAGGGGAGTAGACTTCCCCAGACTCTATACACACACACACACACTGAGGTTATGGAGTCAGGGGAGTAGACTTCCCCAGACTCTATACACACACACACACACTGAGGTTATGGAGTCAGGGGAGTAGACTTCCCCAGACTCTATACACACACACACACACTGAGGTTATGGAGTCAGGGGAGTAGACTTCCCCAGACTCTATATACACACACACACACTGAGGTTATGGAGTCAGGGGAGTAGACTTCCCCAGACTCTATACACACACACACACACTGAGGTTATGGAGTCAGGGGAGTAGACTTCCCCAGACTCTATATACACACACACACACTGAGGTTATGGAGTCAGGGGAGTAGACTTCCCCAGACTCTATATACACACACACACACTGAGGTTATGGAGTCAGGGGAGTAGACTTCCCCAAACTCTATATACACACACACACACTGAGGTTATGGAGTCAGGGGAGTAGACTTCCCCAGACTCTATATACACACACACACACTGAGGTTATGGAGTCAGGGGAGTAGACTTCCCCAGACTCTATATACACACACACACACACTGAGGTTATGGAGTCAGGGGAGTAGACTTCCCCAGACTCTATATACACACACACACACTGAGGTTATGGAGTCAGGGGAGTAGACTTCCCCAGACTCTATATACACACACACACACTGAGGTTATGGAGTCAGGGGAGTAGACTTCCCCAGACTCTATACACACACACACACACTGAGGTTATGGAGTCAGGGGAGTAGACTTCCCCAGACTCTATATACACACACACACACTGAGGTTATGGAGTCAGGGGAGTAGACTTCCCCAGACTCTATATACACACACACACACTGAGGTTATGGAGTCAGGGGAGTAGACTTCCCCAGACTCTATATACACACACACACACTGAGGTTATGGAGTCAGGGGAGTAGACTTCCCCAGACTCTATATACACACACACACTGAGGTTATGGAGTCAGGGGAGTAGACTTCCCCAGACTCTATATACACACACACACACTGAGGTTATGGAGTCAGGGGAGTAGACTTCCCCAGACTCTATATACACACACACACTGAGGTTATGGAGTCAGGGGAGTAGACTTCCCCAGACTCTATATACACACACACACTGAGGTTATGGAGTCAGGGGAGTAGACTTCCCCAGACTCTATATACACACACACACACTGAGGTTATGGAGTCAGGGGAGTAGACTTCCCCAGACTCTATACACACACACACACACTGAGGTTATGGAGTCAGGGGAGTAGACTTCCCCAGACTCTATACACACACACACACACTGAGGTTATGGAGTCAGGGGAGTAGACTTCCCCAGACTCTATACACACACACACACACTGAGGTTATGGAGTCAGGGGAGTAGACTTCCCCAGACTCTATATACACACACACACACTGAGGTTATGGAGTCAGGGGAGTAGACTTCCCCAGACTCTATATACACACACACACACTGAGGTTATGGAGTCAGGGGAGTAGACTTCCCCAGACTCTATATACACACACACACACTGAGGTTATGGAGTCAGGGGAGTAGACTTCCCCAGACTCTATACACACACACACACTGAGGTTATGGAGTCAGGGGAGTAGACTTCCCCAGACTCTATATACACACACACACACTGAGGTTATGGAGTCAGGGGAGTAGACTTCCCCAGACTCTATATACACACACACACACTGAGGTTATGGAGTCAGGGGAGTAGACTTCCCCAGACTCTATACACACACACACACTGAGGTTATGGAGTCAGGGGAGTAGACTTCCCCAGACTCTATATACACACACACACACTGAGGTTATGGAGTCAGGGGAGTAGACTTCCCCAGACTCTATACACACACACACACTGAGGTTATGGAGTCAGGGGAGTAGACTTCCCCAGACTCTATATACACACACACACACTGAGGTTATGGAGTCAGGGGAGTAGACTTCCCCAGACTCTATATACACACACACACACTGAGGTTATGGAGTCAGGGGAGTAGACTTCCCCAGACTCTATATACACACACACACACTGAGGTTATGGAGTCAGGGGAGTAGACTTCCCCAGACTCTATATACACACACACACTGAGGTTATGGAGTCAGGGGAGTAGACTTCCCCAGACTCTATATACACACACACACACTGAGGTTATGGAGTCAGGGGAGTAGACTTCCCCAGACTCTATATACACACACACACACTGAGGTTATGGAGTCAGGGGAGTAGACTTCCCCAGACTCTATATACACACACACACACTGAGGTTATGGAGTCAGGGGAGTAGACTTCCCCAGACTCTATATACACACACACACACTGAGGTTATGGAGTCAGGGGAGTAGACTTCCCCAGACTCTATATACACACACACACACTGAGGTTATGGAGTCAGGGGAGTAGACTTCCCCAGACTCTATATACACACACACACACTGAGGTTATGGAGTCAGGGGAGTAGACTTCCCCAGACTCTATACACACACACACACACTGAGGTTATGGAGTCAGGGGAGTAGACTTCCCCAGACTCTATACACACACACACACACTGAGGTTATGGAGTCAGGGGAGTAGACTTCCCCAGACTCTATATACACACACACACACTGAGGTTATGGAGTCAGGGGAGTAGACTTCCCCAGACTCTATATACACACACACACACTGAGGTTATGGAGTCAGGGGAGTAGACTTCCCCAGACTCTATACACACACACACACTGAGGTTATGGAGTCAGGGGAGTAGACTTCCCCAGACTCTATACACACACACACACACTGAGGTTATGGAGTCAGGGGAGTAGACTTCCCCAGACTCTATATACACACACACACACTGAGGTTATGGAGTCAGGGGAGTAGACTTCCCCAGACTCTATATACACACACACACTGAGGTTATGGAGTCAGGGGAGTAGACTTCCCCAGACTCTATATACACACACACTGAGGTTATGGAGTCAGGGGAGTAGACTTCCCCAGACTCTATACACACACACACACACTGAGGTTATGGAGTCAGGGGAGTAGACTTCCCCAGACTCTATACACACACACACACACTGAGGTTATGGAGTCAGGGGAGTAGACTTCCCCAGACTCTATACACACACACACTGAGGTTATGGAGTCAGGGGAGTAGACTTCCCCAGACTCTATACACACACACACACTGAGGTTATGGAGTCAGGGGAGTAGACTTCCCCAGACTCTATACACACACACACACTGAGGTTATGGAGTCAGGGGAGTAGACTTCCCCAGACTCTATATACACACACACTGAGGTTATGGAGTCAGGGGAGTAGACTTCCCCAGACTCTATACACACACACACACTGAGGTTATGGAGTCAGGGGAGTAGACTTCCCCAGACTCTATATACACACACACTGAGGTTATGGAGTCAGGGGAGTAGACTTCCCCAGAGACTATTCGTCCATTGTTTCCCAGCTAGCTGTGATTTACAGAACACTGTGATTCCTGGAGATTATCTCAGCTAATCAGAGAATACAGCCTGTGTCCCAAATTAAACCATACTCTCTATGAGCCCTGGTCACTACATAAGGGAATAGGCTGTCATTTGGGCCTAAGGTTTATACCTCAGAGCCAAAGGCAACCTCATCAGAACAGAACCCAATCACTTAAGTCACAGACCTTGACATGGCTTTTACAACAGCAATCAGTGTGCAAAGAACGGAGTGTTTGGAGAAGATACAGAATCTTGTTATTCTTTCTGTTAAAACACATTAAAGGGCCATTATCTTAGCCAGCAGACGGGTGTGAAAACAGTAGGAAGTGTAACCATGACAAACCAACAGTAGTAAATCAGCAGCCCTGAGGACTGTGTGCTACTGAGGCCACCATACAAGAACGCTTTGGAGAAACAATGTGTTGTCTACCTATCACAAAGGTGTTGTATTGTAACTACCAGTGTGTTGTGTTTCCAGGTAGACAGTAGTGTTTCCAGGTAGACAGTAGTGTTTCCAGGTAGACAGTATTGTAACTACCAGTGTGTTGTGTTTCCAGGTAGACAGTAGTGTTTCCAGGTAGACAGTATTGTAACTACCAGTGTGTTGTATTTCCAGGTAGACAGTATTGTAACTACCAGTGTGTTGTGTTTCCAGGTAGACAGTAGTGTTTCCAGGTAGATAGTATTGTAACTACCAGTGTGTTGTGTTTCCAGGTAGACAGTATTGTAACTACTAGTGTGTTGTGTTTCCAGGTAGACAGTAGTGTTTCCAGGTAGACAGTATTGTAACTACCAGTGTGTTGTGTTTCCAGGTAGACAGTATTGTAACTACCAGTGTGTTGTGTTTCCAGGTAGACAGTAGTGTTTCCAGGTAGACAGTATTGTAACTACCAGTGTGTTGTGTTTCCAGGTAGACAGTTGGGCCCTGGGAGTGCTTCTTTACACCCTGGTCTATGGGGCCATGCCCTTCGATGGGGAAGACCACAATAAACTAATCCGCCAGATCACCAACGGAGAGTACAGGGAACCTACACAGTCCTCAGGTACTAGTTTAACTTTGTTGCTGTCTCCTCTTTCTTTCTTTCTCTGTAGCTGTCTCCTCTCTCTCTCTTGCTCTGTAGCTGTCTCCTCTCTCTCTCTGTAGCTGTCCCCTCTCTTTCTTTCTGTAGCTGTCTCCCCTCTCTTTCTTTCTGTAGCTGTCTCCCCTCTCTCTCTGTAGCTGTCTCCCCTCTCTCTCTCTAGCTGTCTCCCCTCTCTCTCTCTAGCTGTCTCCCCTCTCTCTCTCTAGCTGTCTCCCCTCTCTCTCTCTCTGTAGCTGTCTCCCCTCTCTCTCTCTCTTTGTAGCTGTCTCCCCTCTCTCTCTCTCTTTGTAGCTGTCTCCCCTCTCTCTCTCTCTCTCTCTCTGTAGCTGTCTCCCCTCTCTCTCTCTCTGTAGCTGTCTCCTCTCTCTCTCTCTCTCTCTGTAGCTGTCTCCCCTCTCGCTCTGTAGCTGTCTCCCCTCTCTCGCTCTGTAGCTGTCTCCCTCTCTCGCTCTGTAGCTGTCTCCTCTCTCGCTCTGTTTGTCTCCTCTCGCTCTGTCTGTTAAATAATGCCATAGATTGCTGCTAAAGTCTCTGTCCTCCTCACCTTCCACTCTCTCCCAGATGCTCGTGGTCTGATCCGCTGGATGTTGATGGTTAACCCGGAGCGTCGAGCCACGGTGGAAGACATCGCCAACCACTGGTGGGTCAATTGGGGCTGGAAGACCACTGTGTGTGACTGTGACATCCAGAAGGACAACAGTGGCTGCATCTCTTCTCCAACGCTAGCACGCTTTATCGACTGGCAGAACCGCACCACAGAGTCACCCAGGGTGGCGCCGGTCAAGCCTCCCCGCTCTGAACCCCCCGCCGTACCCCCCCACGCTGGCCGCCAGCGCCTGAGGAAGTCCAGGAAGGAGAATGATAGCGGAGCGCTCCACCATCACACCGCGTGGGAAGACAAAGACAAACCAGGACTGAAGAGACCTAAGGGGATCCTGAAGATGCATGTGTCTGAGCAGAGGTCCCACAGCCTGGGGGAGATCGAGCTGAGTCGCTCCCTGCACTTCCACGAGGGAAGGGAGCTGCCCTCCAGCCCCGAGAGGGATGAGGAGGAGGACGATGATCAGGATCGCCTGGGGGTCTCGCCGGCCAAGATGGTGCCCACCCTCCCAAAGAAGGGCATCCTGAAGAACAACCAGCAGCGGGAGTCTGGCTACTACTCCTCCCCAGAACGCAGTGAGTCCTCTGAACTGCTCGGGGGCAGCACCTCCATGGCCCCACCCGCCAGCTCACCAACAAAGAGGTCCATGGGGAGAAAGGGCATATTGAAGCGTAATGGGAAGTACGGCAACTCCACTTCCTTCCACAGTGGCTTGTCCAATATGGGCTACCACGGAGAGACTCAGGGGGACTCAGGCCTCTCTCGCAGCCAGAGTAGACCCTCCAGTATTGTCTGTGAGGAGATGGGTCTCTCCAGTGTTCCTCCCTTAATGGGAGTGGATTGGTCTCCCTCGTCCCCGCAGCCCAACGTCAGGGCCTGTATGTCGGCTGAGGATCTACTGCAGCTGGCAGGCTTCAGACGGGGCCTCCAGACGGCTGCAGGGGGGCTCCATGGGGGGAAGGTGGGGACCCGAGGGACACTAGGGTCTCCTGGGGACGACGGCAGCTTCTCTCTGCTAGGGGACATGGATGATATGACCCAGGTCTACCAACACGCCCTGGACATCAGCAGCAATCTGACCTAGAGGAGGTGGAGTTAGGGGAGTTTGGAAGGGACATGGGAAGGACAGACACACACTTGAACCCTCATTTCTGTGTTAGGACTGGCCACGTGTGTTGTGAACTGGGCGTCCCAGCCACCTTAATGTACTGAATCTACCCTCTCAGAGACAGTGCTGCTCTAGATGTTTATATGTTCAATAGAGCTAAATAAGTATTGTATTATATGTCAGTCAGAGACACAAACCATGCTGTGGTGAAGCTCATGGAAAACCTCCATTAAGTTTCCTAAAGCATCTTTAGAAGGACTGTCTCTGAATCCATGGACTTATCTCAATGTAACGGACAGTTAGGGCTACTGTTCATGTTATCTCAATGTGACGGACAGTTAGGACTCCTGTTCATGTTATCTCAATGTAATAGACAGTTAGGACTACTGTTCATGTTATCTCAATGTAATGGACAGTTAGGACTACTGTTCATGTTATCTCAATGTAACGGACAGTTAGGACTACTGTTCATGTTATCTCAATGTAACGGACAGTTAGGACTCCTGTTCATGTTATCTCAATGTAACGGACAGTTAGGACTCCTGTTCATGTTATCTCAATGTAACGGACAGTTAGGACTCCTGTTCATGTTATCTCAATGTAACGGACAGTTAGGACTACTGTTCATGTTATCTCAATGTAATGGACAGTTAGGACTACTGTTCATGTTATCTCAATGTAACGGACAGTTAGGACTACTGTTCATGTTATCTCAATGTAATGGACAGTTAGGACTACTGTTCATGTTATCTCAATGTAATGGACAGTTAGGACTACTGTTCATGTTATCTCAACGTAACGGACAGTTAGGACTCCTGTTCATGTTATCTCAATGTAACGGACAGTTAGGACTAGTGTTCATGTTATCTCAATGTAATGGACAGTTAGGACTACTGTTCATGTTATCTCAATGTAACGGACAGTTAGGACTACTGTTCATGTTATCTCAATGTAATGGACAGTTAGGACTACTGTTCATGTTATCTCAATGTAATGGACAGTTAGGACTACTGTTCATGTTATCTCAATGTAATGTACAGTTAGGACCGTGTGTTATCTATTTATATTGTTGAAACAGACAAATATTGCCTGTGTGTTTTGGTCATTTCAAGACGTACTGTAGTGTATGTACCCTTCATGGAATGGTACTGTATAATAGTAGTACTTGATTGAATTGACATGAAGCCATACGTGATATTTGTCCAAATCCAGCAGGACATCTATTGTACAGTATCACAGTGGGAAGGTTGAAGAGCAAACCGTGTGTATTGATATAAGTCTACTGTATGAGCCGTCCAAAGGAAGTGCCTTTATTAGTGCTATGTTATCATGTACTGTATTTCCTGAAGGTTTATGGAGGAACAGTTAGATAACCAACCAAACTCACCATATTAGACACAACTATAGGGAGACGATTCTCAGAGCTGTGACCACACAGTCTCCCGAGTCTAAACAACTAGGACTTGTTCATGTTCGTAACCATTTGGTTTCACAGTAGAACTGTAGTTGTTTTAGAAATGGGACTGAAAGACAGAACGACTGAAAGAACAAAAGAAGGGTGGGTAGAGACGTGTAGTCAAAACTTAAGTAGATTCACAGAGTTGTGGCTACAAGCCCTCCAGTCTACATGACTTGGTCATGTGTAGGCTGTATGATATTGTACTGTAGTTGTTTTAGAAAGAGAAATACTGAAAAAAAACAAGGGGTAGATAGATGTGAGTTAGTGGGAGGGGTTAATGGGTTGGTTGTGGAGGTCTTGTTTGTGGAGGGAAGTTGGGTACTGGCCAGGGCTGTTACACCTCTTCCTCCCCAGACTGAAGACTCAGAGTGGAGCGAGAAAAGAGGGGGCTGAGAGAGACAGAGAAATATAGAAAGAAAGAGAGCGCGATAGTAGCTTAGTGTAGCTGGGAAAAGAAAGGGGTAGTAGAGAGAGAGAGAGAGGTTGAGTGAAAAAGGTCAAATGGAAAGAATGTTTGGAAGGGTAAAAGGAATGTTATGTTTCAGCTGACCAAATAATTTCAGCTTTAAGTTGGGAAGATACACAGTTCAACACATTGCAGCTGAACGTCATTACAGTCACTGTAGCTGAACGTCATTACAGTCACTGTAGCTGAAAGTCATTACAGTCACTGTAGCTGAACGTCATTACAGTCACTGTAGCTGAACGTCATTACAGTCACTGTAGCTGAACGTCATTACAGTCACTGTAGCTGAACGTCATTACAGTCACTGTCGCTGAACGTCATTACAGTCACTGTCGCTGAACGTCATTACAGTCACTGTCGCTGAACGTCATTACAGTCACTGTAGCTGAAAGTCATTACAGTCACTGTAGCTGAAAGTCATTACAGTCACTGTAGCTGAACGTCATTACAGTCACTGTAGCTGAACGTCATTACAGTCACTGTCGCTGAACGTCATTACAGTCACTGTAGCTGAACGTCATTACAGTCACTGTCGCTGAACGTCATTACAGTCACTGTCGCTGAACGTCATTACAGTCACTGTAGCTGAACGTCATTACAGTCACTGTAGCTGAACGTCATTACAGTCACTGTAGCTGAACGTCATTACAGTCACTGTCGCTGAACGTCATTACAGTCACTGTCGCTGAACGTCATTACAGTCACTGTAGCTGAACGTCATTACAGTCACTGTAGCTGAACGTCATTACAGTCACTGTAGCTGAACGTCATTACAGTCACTGTAGCTGAACGTCATTACAGTCACTGTAGCTGAACGTCATTACAGTCACTGTCGCTGAACGTCATTACAGTCACTGTCGCTGAACGTCATTACAGTCACTGTCGCTGAACGTCATTACAGTCACTGTAGCTGAACGTCATTACAGTCACTGTAGCTGAAAGTCATTACAGTCACTGTAGCTGAACGTCATTACAGTCACTGTAGCTGAAAGTCATTACAGTCACTGTAGCTGAACGTCATTACAGTCACTGTAGCTGAACGTCATTACAGTCACTGTAGCTGAACGTCATTACAGTCACTGCCGCTGAAAGTCATTACAGTCACTGCCGCTGAAAGTCATTACAGTCATTGTAGCTGAACGTCATTACAGTCACTGTAGCTGAAAGTCATTACAGTCACTGTAGCTGGCACTACACAACCTTGATAGAACAACAGTGTGTTAGCTCATTGTAAGTGTTACATATAGATGGCCTTCTCTCTCTACAGCCTGTGTGCTGCTGGACCAGTTATATGTGCTCTATGAAGTGTGGCTTGGTGAGAGGGCATAACCTTCAGTACCACTCTAGAACAGAAATAACCCAGGCAATTATATGTTTCAGTGTGTTTGGGTTTCTCAAACATCACACGGTTGTTTAAATGTCTGGGGGTGTGTCCCAAATGGCACCCTATTGGTTACTTTTGAACGCAGTTCTATGGGCCCTTTGTGAAAAGGAGTGCACTACATAGGTTGCCATTTGGGACACAGCCCCAGACATTTAAACAACCGGGTGGTGTCCGAGAAACCCAAACACACTGAAACATATTAGTGTTGAGAAATCAATGGAGCCCCACTGTGGAAATGTCACATATGCCAACGGATAGCTCATCAAAATAAATCAAAATCAGCCAATGAATGATTCTGAAGGTTCAGGGGTCTTTATGGCTCAGGCTCAGGGCCCAGGGTGTTACCATAACAACCAACAGTCTTGTTAAGTATTGTTTGGCCTTTTTGTATTGTATGGACTGAAATTGTATTTTTTAACTGGATTTTACAGTGCTGAAAAATGATACTATGTTAGTATTTTCATAGGATTTGTTTTTAATCATGCTTCTGTTTTTGATTTTTCCAAAATATAGAAACATTGTATGGTTTTATTTCATGGGCAGAGAATGTGTACCAGGTCTGCTTTAATAACTGGAAGGGGACCGGCCTCCTATGAAAACAGGGTTAGCGGTATGTGTGTGTATAAGGGACTGAAGAGGTTAAAGTTCAACAACAGTAAGGAACAAGTTGTAAACACACAAGTGATTCTCTGGGAGTCGTAAGACTGAAAACACACACATGCACGTGCCTGCGCACACGCACACACACACAGCTATGTAGAATGTAATGGAAAAGAAAGGGGTGCCATCAAGTCTCAACAGGTCTAAGAGCCCCCAAGCTGCCCTCTGCATAACTAGACAAAACAGATGTTAGCCTACATCTGTTTGTTAAAATATGTCATATAACTATAGGAAAACTTGACTAGATATTATCTTATGATAAAGTATTATGTTATTTAAGCTTTATTTTGCTGCTGTCTATTAATAGTGAAGTTATTACTGTACTATAGTTACCATCTTGTTATAGATGGTTCAACCTGGATCATGCTTTTGTTTGTTACCATCAGAGATGTGCTGTTCTGGTTTTTATAAAAACGGTTTCAGATTGTGTAATAGCGTTGTTCTCTACTGCGTATTACAGTGGAAATCATGTTTGTAGTCAGGAGAGTGAGGAAACCACAGATTCTCACAATATCTTCTTTCTGAATCATCTCAAATAAACAGCTCCATTTCAGTCTCTTGTCTTCTCTGGTGTGTGTTCTTGCGTGCGTCTATTAAAGTCTTCCCGTGCTGACTCGTAAAAGTCTCCCTCAGCAGAGGAAAATAAGTACTCCATGTCCCTTGTTCTCCATGTTCCTACATCTACACACCCACCATGTTCCTCTTACACTACCTAGTTGTCAAGACAACTGTATTACAGCTGCTAGCTTGGTTTTCTCTGATAGCCAGCAGGAAGAAGACATTTCACAGGCCAGGCCATATTTCTCACTGAGTACTGCCATTATTTTGCTCCAACATGTTTTCCAAAGGTTGTTGAGAAGGAGGGGGTAGGTGTAGACTACAGTATGTAATTTAATACAGGAGGGGATAGGTGTAGACTACAGTATGTAATTTAATACAGGAGGGGATAGGTGTAGACTACAGTATGTAATTTATCACAGGGGGGGATAGGTGTAGACTACAGTATGTAATTTAACACAGGAGGGGATAGGTGTAGACTACAGTATGTAATTTAATACAGGAGGGGATAGGTGTAGACTACAGTATGTAATTTATCACAGGGGGGGATAGGTGTAGACTACAGTATGTAATTTATCACAGGGGGGGGATAGGTGTAGACTACAGTATGTAATTTAATACAGGAGGGTATAGGTGTAGACTACAGTATGTAATTTATCACAGGAGGGGATAGGTGTAGACTACAGTATGTAATTTAATACAGGAGGGGATAGGTGTAGACTACAGTATGTAATTTATCACAGGGGGGGATAGGTGTAGACTACAGTATGTAATTTATCACAGGAGGGGATAGGTGTAGACTACAGTATGTAATTTAATACAGGAGGGGATAGGTGTAGACTACAGTATGTAATTTATCACAGGGGGGGATAGGTGTAGACTACAGTATGTAATTTAACACAGGAGGGGATAGGTGTAGGCTACAGTATGTAATTTAACACAGGAGGGGATAGGTGCAGGCTACAGTATGTAATTTAACACAGGAGGGGATATGTGTAGGCTACAGTATGTAATTTAACACAGGAGGGGATAGGTGTAGGCTACAGTATGTAATTTAATACAGGAGGGTATAGGTGTAGACTACAGTATGTAATTTAATACAGGAGGGGATAGGTGTAGGCTACAGTATGTAATTTAATACAGGAGGGTATAGGTGTAGACTACAGTATGTAATTTAATACAGGAGGGGATAGGTGTAGACTACAGTATGTAATTTAATACAGGACGGGATAGGTGTAGGCTACAGTATGTAATTTAACACAGGAGGGGATAGGTGTAGACTACAGTATGTAATTTAACACAGGAGGGGATAGGTGTAGGCTACAGTGTGTAATTCAACACAGGAGGGGATAGGTGTAGACTACAGTATGTAATTTAACACAGGAGGGGATAGGTGTAGGCTACAGTATGTAATTTAACACAGGAGGGGGTAGGTGTAGACTACAGTATGTAATTTAATACAGGAGGGGATAGGTGTAGGCTACAGTATGTAATTTAATACAGGGGGGGGGGGGTAGGTGTAGACTACAGTATGTAATTTATCACAGGAGGGGATAGGTGTAGGCTACAGTATGTAATTTAACACAGGAGGGGGTAGGTGTAGGCTACAGTATGTAATTTAACACAGGAGGGGGTAGGTGTAGACTACAGTATGTAATTTAACACAGGAGGGGATAGGTGTAGGCTACAGTATGCAATTTAACACAGGAGGGGATAGGTGTAGGCTACAGTATGTAATTTAACACAGGAGGGGGTAGGTGTAGACTACAGTATGTAATTTAACACAGGAGGGGATAGGTGTAGACTACAGTATGTAATTTAATACAGGAGGGGATAGGTGTAGGCTACAGTATGTAATTCAACACAGGAGGGGATAGGTGTAGGCTACAGCATGTAATTTAACACAGGAGGGGATAGGTGTAGGCTACAGTATGTAATTTAATACAGGAGGGGATAGGTGTAGACTACAGTATGTAATTTAATACAGGAGGGGATAGGTGTAGACTACAGTATGTAATTTAACACAGGAGGGGATAGGTGTAGACTACAGTATGTAATTTAACACAGGAGGGGATAGGTGTAGACTACAGTATGTAATTTAATACAGGAGGGGATAGGTGTAGGCTACAGTATGTAATTTAACACAGGAGGGGATAGGTGTAGGCTACAGTATGCAATTTAACACAGGAGGGAATAACTTTTTTTTTCATTCAACCTTTCACTCCGGACGCTTTATCTGGACATGGTTCGTCAGCACTTCCAACAGCCGAAGCTAAGTAGTAACATTAACATGATGCCTTCTAATTGCAGTCGCTGTCCTCATAATATACAGGAGAACGATCGCCTTATGGCGAGGATAGCTGTGCTGCAAGCCCAGCTTCAGACGCAATCATTAGGCAAGGGTAATTTCAGTGTAGGAAAGGAAGAAATAGCGTCTGTGCCACCAGTAAGTACAGATAGTAACGTTAGTATAAATCCCCTCGCACAGTCCCCGCAGCCGGACAACTTTCTCATGGTTTCTGGAGGGAAATGCTGTAGGAATGCTCAACTGGTGTCGCTCATTCAGCCTACAGAAACTTTCAACCGGTTTTCCCCATTAAGCAGCGAGTCGGAGTCTGAGGCCGAGCCTACTCTTGTCTCTACTCCTCCCTTTACGGGGTCTGAGACGCCGAAGCTTCCCACCATTAGCTCTGACAAATTGAAAACCCTAATCATTGGCGACTCCATTACCCGCAGTATTAGACTTAAAACGAATCATCCAGCGTTCATACACTGTTTACCAGGGGGCAGGGCTACCGACGTTAAGGCTAATCTGAAAATGGTGCTGGCTAAAGCTAAAACTGGCGAGTGTAGAGAGTATAGAGATATTGTTATCCACGTCGGCACCAACGATGTTAGGATGAAACACTCAGAGGTCACCAAGCGCAACATAGCTTCAGCGTGTAAATCAGCTAGAAAGATGTGTCGGCATCGAGTAATTGTCTCTGGCCCCCTCCCAGTGAGGGGGAGTGATGAGCTCTACAGCAGAGTCTCACAACTCAATCGCTGGTTGAAAACTGTTTTCTGCCCCTCCCAAAAGATAGAATTTGTAGATAATTGGCCCTCTTTCTGGGACTCACCCACAAACAGGACCAAGCCTGGCCTACTGAGGAGTGACGGACTCCATCCTAGCTGGAGGGGTGCTCTCATCTTATCTACCAACATAGACAGGGCTGTAACTCCTCTAGCTCCACAATGAAATAGGGTGCAGGCCAGGCAGCAGGCTGTTAGCCAGCCTGCCAGCTTAGTGGAGTCTGCCACTAGCATAGTCAGTGTAGTCAGCTCAGCTATCCCCATTGAGACCATGTCTGTGCCTCGACCTAGGTTGGGCAAAACTAAACATGGCATCTCACTAGGATAAAGACCTCCTCCATTCCTGCCATTATTGAAAGAGATCGTGATACCTCACATCTCAAAATAGGGCTACTTAATGTTAGATCCCTCACTTCAAAGGCAGTTATGGTCAATGAACTAATCACTGATCATAATCTTGATGTGATTGGCCTGACTGAAACATGGCTTAAGCCTGATGAATTTACTGTGTTAAATGAGGCTTCACCTCCTGGTTACACTAGTGACCATATCCCCTGTGCATCCCGCAAAGGCGGAGGTGTTGCTAACATTTACGAGAGCAAATTTCAATTTACAAAAACAAAGAAAAAGACGTCTTCGTCTTTTGAGCTTCTAGTCATGAAATGTATGCAGCCTACTCAATCACATGGCTACTGTTTACAGGCCTCCTGGGCCATATACAGCGTTCCTCACTGAGTTCCCTGAATTCCTATCGGACCTTAATAGCAGATAATATTCACATTTTTGGTGATTTTAATATTCACCTGGAAAAGTCCACAGACCCACTCCAAAGGGCTTTCGGAGCCATCATCAACTCAGTGGGTTTTGTCCAACATGTCTCTGGACCTACTCACTGTCACAGTCATACTCTGGACCTAGTTTTGTCCCATGGAATAAATGTTGTAGATCTTAATGTTTTTCCTCATAATCCTGGACTATCGGACCACCATTTTATTACGTTTGCAATCGCAACAAATAATCTGCTCAGACTCCAACCAAGGAGCATCAAAAGTCGTGCTATAAATTCTCAGACAACACAAAGATTCCTAGATGCCCTTCCAGACTCCCTTCGCCTACCCAAGGACGTCAGAGGACAAAAATCAGTTAACCACCTAACTGAGGAACTCAATTTAACCTTGCGCAATACCCTAGATACAGTTGCACCCCTAAAAACTAAAAACATTTGTCATAACAAACTAGCTCCCTGGTATACAGAAAATACCCAAGCTCTGAAGCAAGCTTCCAGAAAATTGGAACGGAAATGGCGCCACACCAAACTGGAAGTCTTCCGACTAGCTTGGAAAGACAGTACCGTGCACGATCATCCTATTTTTCCAACTTAATTGAGGAAAATAAGAACAATCCGAAATTTATTTTTGATACTGTCGCAAAGCTAACTAAAAAGCAGCATTCCCCAAGTGAGGATGGCTTTCACTTCAGCAGTAATACATTCATGAACTTCTTTGAGGAAAAGATCATGATCATTAGAAAGCAAATTACAGACTCCTCTTTAAATCTGCGTATTCCTCCAAAGCTCAGCTGTCCTGAGTCTGCACAACTCTGCCAGGACCTAGGATCGAGAGAGACAATTAAGTGTTTTAGTACTATATCTCTTGACACAATTATGAAAATAATCATGGCCTCTAAACCTTCAAGCTGCATACTGGACCCTATTCCAACTAAACTACTTAAAGAGCTGCTTCCTGTGCTTGGCCCTCCTATGTTGAACATAATAAACGGCTCTCTATCCACCGGATGTGTACCAAACTCACTAAAAGTGGAAGTAATAAAGCCTCTCTTGAAAAAGCCAAACCTTGACCCAGAAAATATTTTAAAAAACTATCGGCCTATATCGAATCTTCCATTCCTCTCTAATTTTAGAAAAAGCTGTTGCGCAGCAACTCACTGCCTTCCTGAAGACAAACAATGTATACGAAATGCTTCAGTCTGGTTTTAGACCCCAACAGGCACTGTAGGCTAGCAGGACATTCCACATGCAGGGCTGGTGGGTCTGCTGGGTCTGGTGGGTCTGCTGGGTCTGGTGCTGAAAACAGAGTAAGTAAAATAAACACAGGAACCCAAGCAGGCCCAGGGCCAGTAGTAACAGTACAGTGGAGTGTGTAAGTGTGTGTGTGTAGGTATATGTGTGTGACAGTGGTTGTTTTAGAGGGCTGGTTTAAAGGGCCGGTTTAAAGGGCCGGTTTAAAGCTCCTAGCATGGGTTAGTTTCTTCGAACGTCTCTGAGAAGACTGGTCTCTTTCTACCACTGACTGAGTGCTGTAGAGATAGCCTGGTCCCAGGTCTGTTTGTGCTGTGTAGCCAACTTCTATTGTCATATACACCAACCATCAGAATGACCATAAGAGTTGGCAACACAGCACAAACAGATGTGGGCCCAGGCTACTGTAGAGCTCTCAATCTAGTAGCAGGGAAGGAATCTGGAGCTCAATTTATCACCCCTCCTCCAACCCAGCCCAACCTAACCCCAAAACCCTGGAACCAGTGACCACACCATTAAGCATTTCTCTATGAACGTCAAACACGTTTCTGTGGTGAACTTTCTATTTTTAGCTGCTTCTATGCTGGCGATGTTCGGGAACTGAGGTATTTGGTTCTGACTGGCTGAATGGGTTGTCTCCGGTTGTCTGGCCTACTACACCATTTGGAATGTCTCTGGCATACGATCAAGAACCACTACAAACAGGGGGGTGGGGGGAGAGAGAGGGGGGGGGGGAGAAGAGAGAGGAGAGAGAGAAGAAGAAGAGGAGAGAGAGAGGGGAGAAGAGGAGAGAGAGAGAGAGAGAGAGAGAGAGAGAGAGGGAGAGAGAGAGGGAGAGAGAGAGAGAGGGGGGGGGGAGAGGAGGGAGAGGGGGGAGAGAGGTGGGGAGAAGAGGAGAGGAGAGAGAGAGAGAGAGAGACAGAGTGGTGGGAGGTTGAGAATGCTGGCAAGAGGTCATATATAGTGAGTGATGACCACACTATTAAAGAACGTCTAAAGATGTGAGGAGAGAGGTTAGAGTGTTGTGATGAGGGAGGGAGATATTTATATATGCGTAGTGAGTGGTGACAACACTATTAAAGAAGTGAGGAGAGAGGTTAGAGTGTTGTGATGAGGGAGGGAGATATTTTAGTGAGTTTGTTCTCATCCACCCAGATAAAGCCCAAATAGGACAGATCTTTCTCTCCCAACCCAGTTTTATAGATACAACTAAACCTCTCTCTCCATCACCACAGGGAACGCTCATCCTATCGGCTTAGGATTGGGCTGAAACATTCTGTTGTGGGTTTCCTTGCATCCGTCTCCTCTTTCATTGTCTTTTTCACACACACACACACACACACACACACACACACACACACACACACACACACACACACACACACACACACACACACACACACACACACACACACACACCTTTAGCCTAGTGTTTTTGAAGGGAGGAGGGTGAAACCACTCAGAATGGGAGTAATTAGTGAAACATGGTGTTGAACCCAAAACTGACTCCAGATCAGTAATGAGACACTGGTGCTGTCTGACTGTCAGTCTTTGCCCTACTTCATACACAGCTTGGCTGATACTGTAAATAAATAGCTGGTGCATACATCCACAAAGGTCCTGCCAAAGTTAACAACCACACACATTCTCTGTCACTGACATGAGTTAGAGACTGACCCTATTCATATTACATCCAGGTTCAACCTGTCCATATATGGAATCTCAGCAGTCACCAACTAACAGGGGTGTCCAAAACGGCATCCTGTTCCCTATAGGGTGCACTTTTGACCAGGGCCCATTGGACTCAAAAAGTAGTGCACTATGTAGGGAATAAGTTGTCATTTGAGACACATCCAGGTTAAGGAGGACAATGGGTTCCTGACCTGGCCTCGTCACTAAGGAATGGAAATTCCAAGAGTTCCTAAGTTGCCCCAGGTTACGGGAGGACTGACCTCAGATATTCAGGAACTCTGATAGCCATCTAACATTCCAAACATTCCAACAGGAATCAATAGGCTGTTTGGTTGTTCACTCTAACTGGCCAATCAGCGACCAAGACAGGGGCTGAGGAATGAAGGTATAGACCATGGGCCATGTGAGTTGGGCAGAGAGAGAGAGGTGTATGTGTGTGCGTGCGTGTGTAGCTGCGTCCATGCCTGATTCTATGTGTCTGTGGGGTGTTGTTCGTCTGTCTGAGCTCTCAGGATAGTTACTCAGTATCAGTTGGTAATCCTCCTTTCCTACAAACAGAGGTGTTCTTTCAATGTGGCCCCTTAAAGACCCCTCCACTGACGGAGAGAGGTGACCCGTGACTGTTGAATCACATGCTGAGAGGAACCGAACAGGTCATTCTGGTCATCCTACACCATCTACACTGCTAGGTAAGGTTTCATTAAATGGTCTAGGAGAAAAATACTTCTCCTCCCCTTTGACCTTTGACCTAAAGCATCCTCACCCATTACTCACACACACACTTCTACCCTGTTATACTTGTTACCATGGAACCATGACCTGGGACTTAGCTGTTATACCTGTTACCATGTTACCATGACCTGGGACTTAGCTGTTATACCTGTTACCATGTTATCATGACCTGGGACTTAGCTGTTATACCTGTTACCATGGTACCATGACCTGGGACTTAGCTGTTATACCTGTTACCATGACCTGGGACTTAGCTGTTATACCTGTTACCATGTTACCATGACCTGGGACTTAGCTGTTATACCTGTTACCATGGTACCATGACCTGGGACTTAGCTGTTATACCTGTTACCATGACCTGGGACTTAGCTGAGGTATGTGTTACCATGACCTGGGACTTAGCTGAGGTATGTGTTACCATGACCTGGGACTTAGCTGAGGTATGTGTTATCATGACCTGGGACTTAGCTGAGGTGTGTGTTACCATGACCTGGGACTTAGCTGAGGTGTGTGTTACCAGGACCTGGGACTTAGCTGAGGTGTGTGTTACCATGACCTGGGACTTAGCTGAGGTGTGTGTTACCATGACCTGGGACTTAGCTGAGGTGTGTGTTATCATGACCTGGGACTTAGCTGAGGTGTGTGTTATCATGACCTGGGACTTAGCTGAGGTGTGTGTTATCATGACCTGGGACTTAGCTGAGGTGTGTGTTACCAGGACCTGGGACTTAGCTGAGGTGTGTGTTACCATGACCTGGGACTTAGGTGAGGTGTGTGTTACCATGACCTGGGACTTAGCTGAGGTGTGTGTTATCATGACCTGGGACTTAGCTGAGGTGTGTGTTATCATGACCTGGGACTTAGCTGAGGTGTGTGTTACCATGACCTGGGACTTAGCTGAGGTGTGTGTTATCATGACCTGGGACTTAGCTGAGGTGTGTGTTATCATGACCTGGGACTTAGCTGAGGTATGTGTTACCATGACCTGGGACTTAGCTGAGGTATGTGTTATCATGACCTGGGACTTAGCTGAGGTGTGTGTTATCATGACCTGGGACTTAGCTGAGGTGTGTGTTGTCATGACCTGGGACTTAGCTGAGGTATGTGTTATCATGACCTGGGACCTAGCTGAGGTGTGTGTTATCATGACCTGGGACCTAGCTGAGGTGTGTGTTATCATGACCTGGGACCTAGCTGAGGTATGTGTTATCATGACCTGGGACTTAGCTGAGGTGTGTGTTATCATGACCTGGGACCTAGCTGAGGTGTGTGTTATCATGACCTGGGACCTAGCTGAGGTATGTGTTATCATGACCTGGGACCTAGCTGAGGTGTGTGTTATCATGACCTGGGACCTAGCTGAGGTATGTGTTATCATGACCTGGGACCTAGCTGAGGTGTGTGTTATCATGACCTGGGACCTAGCTGAGGTATGTGTTATCATGACCTGGGACTTAGCTGAGGTATGTGTTATCATGACCTGGGACTTAGCTGAGGTATGTGTTATCATGACCTGGGACTTAGCTGAGGTATGTGTTATCATGACCTGGGACTTAGCTGAGGTATGTGTTATCATGACCTGGGACTTAGCTGAGGTATGTGTTATCATGACCTGGGACTTAGCTGAGGTGTGTGTTATCATGACCTGGGACTTAGCTGAGGTATGTGTTATCATGACCTGGGACTTAGCTGAGGTATGTGTTATCATGACCTGAAGAGCAGGAGTCACCTACCTGACATAGCAACCCTTCTCTCTCTGTTCTTATTAGTGAAGAGCAGGAGTCACCTACCTGACATAGCAACCCTTCTCTCTCTGTTCTTATTAGTGAAGGGCAGGAGTCACCTACCTGACATAGCAACCCTTCTCTCTCTGTTCTTATTAGTGAAGGGCAGGAGTCACCTACCTGACATAGCAACCCTTCTCTCTCTGTTCTTATTAGTGAAGAGCAGGAGTCACCTACCTGACATAGCAACCCTTCTCTCTCTGTTCTTATTAGTGAAGAGCAGGAGTCACCTACCTGACATTGCAACCCTTCTCTCTCTGTTCTCATTAGTGAAGAGCAGGAGTCACCTACCTGACATAGCAACCCTTCTCTCTCTGTTCTAATTAGTGAAGAGCAGGAGTCACCTACCTGACATTGCAACCCTTCTCTCTCTGTTCTTATTAGTGAAGAGCAGGAGTCACCTACCTGACATAGCAACCCTTCTCTCTCTGTTCTTATTAGTGAAGAGCAGGAGTCACCTACCTGACATAGCAACCCTTCTCTCTCTGTTCTTATTAGTGAAGAGCAGGAGTCACCTACCTGACATTGCAACAGTGGTGGAAAAAGTATCCAATTGTCATGCTTGAGTAAAAGTAAAGATACCTTAATAGAAAATGACTGAAGTAAAACTGAAGGTCATCCAGTAAAATACTACTTCAGTAAAAGTCTAAAAGTATTTGGTTTTAAATATACTTAAGTATCAAAAGTAAATGTAATTGCTAAAAAATATACTTAAGTATCAAAAATAAAAGTAAAAGCATAAATCCTTTCAAATGACCTTTATTAAGCAAACCAGATAGCACAACTTTCCTGTTTTAGCTAGGGACACACTCCAACACCCAGACATCATTTACAAACAGAGCATTTGTGTTTAGTAAGTCCGCCAGATCAGAGGCAGTAGGGATGACCAGGGATGTTCTCTTGATAAGTACGTGAATTGGACAATTTTCTTGTCCTGCTAAGCATTCTAAATGTAATGAGTACTTTTGGGTGTCAGGGAAAATGTATGGAGTAAAAAGTACATTATTGTCTTTTGGAATGTAGTGAAGTAAAAGTAAAAGTAGTCAAAAATATAAATAGTAAAGTACAGATACCCCAAAAAACAACTTAAGTATTACTGTACTTTAAAGTATTTTTACACCACTGCATACCAATCCTTCTCTCTCTACTTACTGACCAAGTGCTGGTCCTACATTCCTCCCCATCACTCTGACAGGCCTGCATACTGCTGTCACGAGGCCAACCACTCTTATCAGTAAAATAAGGAGCTATAGACAGCTAGGAGAGGCATGGAGGTGTGTGTGTGTGTGTGTACACCCTGGTCATCTGTCTAGCTGGATAAGGCTTTCACATCTCTGCAAAGCTCTCATCACGCTCTCATTGTAAAGCTCACACATGACAACAGTCCCCTTCTGGCCGGCACCATAATCATTACCACATCACTCATGCATGTTCTGTGCTATGCCAGGTCTGCCCATGATGTTTTCAAAGAGCTTGCTATACAGTATATTGTTATTGGTGTAGTCACATGTTTTCTTTCCTCACAAGGATCTGCACAGTAGTATTGTAGACAGTGTTGTATTCCAGGACTCTGACTCAAGCTGTAGTGACTTGACTTATGACACAGATAGTTGGTGCAATAGGGTGAAGGCAAACATACATGACATTTTAGGCTACAGTATTTCTGCAGTAGTGGAGTTAACACATTCTGTCTTGAACAAGGCTACTTAACATCTTCTAATAGTAGACCCAGATCTAGGGGCTGATATTCAGGAATGTACTAACTTCTTGGACCCAGTCCAACAGTGTCATAGCATCAGACCACTGGTATGTGTGTTTATCCTTCACCATCTTAGATACATGTAATATAACCTGAAATATGAAGAGAAAAAAACTGGTGAATGAGAATAGAGGTAGGTATCACATTCCAGGGCATTGACTTGTGAGAGATGAGATCCGGCTTCACTAATCAGAATCTATATATCTATCTATGCTATGCAGGCAGGAGGGTAGGTGGGTTGATGAGTGACTGATGATTAACCTTTAACCTGTAAGTGAAGAAAATAGATAATTCCTCCACTGACAGTATTCTGTTCCCACGGCAATAGAGACTATTTGAGCATTCTAAGGAGTTGACATGTGCGGACATCTCTCTCCTCTTCACTCACAGAGACTGGGCTGATAGTGTAGAGAGGCAGGCTGAAGGGGTAGATGGGAGTTTCTGCTATGCAAAGCCCTGTGCCTCCACATACACTTAGGCCTAGATGCAATCAGGTCAAGCTTTAACCGATGATAGCCGACGCCCTCACAGCTGATGTTTTGGTGGTGTCGGAGGTGGAACTGCTGTCTTCATTGTTATGAAGCCACACCCACCGAACTCACATAAGAAAATAAAGTGTAGGCTTTGTAGAAATAATGGGGGGGGGGGGTTGTATCATTTCATTTTATTTATACAAAATGCCTACCACTTTGAAGATGCAAAGTATTTTTTAATGTGAAACAAACAAGAAATAATACAAAAAACTGACAACTTGAGCGTGCATAACTATTCACCCCCCCAAAGTCAATACTTTGTAGAGCCACCTTTTGCAGCAATTACAGCTGCAAGTCTCTTGGGGTATGTCTCTATAAGCTTGGCACATCTAGCCACTGGGATTTTTGCCCATTCTTCAAGGCAAAACAGCTCCAGCTCCTTCAAGTTGGATGGGTTCCGCTGGTGTACACAATCTTTAAGTCATACCAGAGATTCTCAATTGGATTAAGGTCTGGGCTTTGACTAGGCCATTCCAATACATTAAAATGTTTCCCCTTAAACCACTCGAGTGTTGCTTTAGCAGTATGCTTAGGGTCATTGTCCTGCTGGAAGGTGAACCTCCGTCCCAGTCTCAAATCTCTGGAAGACTGAAACAGGTTTCCCCTCAAGAATTTCCCTGTATTTACCATTCTTTCAAGTCTGACCAGTTTCAAAGTCCCTGCCGATTAAAAACATCCCCACAGCATGATGCTGCCACCACCATGCTTCACTGTGGGGATGGCGTTCTCGGGGCGATGAGAGGTGTTGGGATTGCGCCAAACATAGCGTTTTTCTTGATGGCCAAAATGCTCAATTTTAGTCTCATCTGACCAGAGTACCTTCTTCCATACGTTTGGTGAGTCTCCCACATGCCTTTTGGTAAACACCAAACGTGTTTGCTTATTAAAAGCAATGGCTTTTTTTCTGGCGACTCTTCAGTAAAGCCCAGCTCTGTGGAGTGTACGGCTTAAAGTGGTCCTATGGACCGAGACTCCAATCTCCGCTGTGGAGCTTTGCAGCTCCGTCAGGGTTATCTTTGATCTCTTTGTTGCCGCTCTGATTAATGCCCTCCTTGCCTGGTCTGTGAGTTTTGTTGGGCGGCCCGCTCCTGGCAGGTTTGTTGTGGTGCCATATTCTTAAACATTTTTAAAAGGGAATTTAATGGTGCTCTGTAGGATGTTCAAAGTTTTGGATACTTTTCTATAACCCAACCCTGATCTGTACTTCTCCACAACTTTGTCACTGACCTGTTTGGAGAGCTCCTTGGTCTTCATGGTGCTGCTTGCTTGACAGTGCCCCTTGCTTAGCTGTGTTGCAGACTATGGGGCCTTTCAGAACAGGTGTTTATAATTGAAATCATGTGACAGATCATGTGACACTTAGATTGCACACATGTGGACTTTATTTAACTAATTATGTGACTTCTGAAGGTAATTGGTTGCACCAGATCTTATTTAGGGGCTTCATAGCAAAAGGGGTGAATACATATGCACGCACCACTTTTCTGTTTTTTATTTTTTTTATTTTTTTGAAACAAGTACATTTTTTCATTTCACTTCACCAATTTGGACTATTTTGTGTATGTCCATTACATGAAATCCAAATAAAAATCCATTTAAATTACAGGTTGTAATGCAACAATATAGGAAAAACACCAAGGGGGATGAATACTTTTGCATGGCACTGTACATTACATTTCTCATTCCAGTGTTCCAACTGGTTAACAAAGCTGCATTGAATTTATTTAAATAGAGCCCTTAGATGCCTAATGCACTCAGTGTTATGACTGACTATAGGTGACCAGACCCCAGGACCGCTCAGTGCTATGATTGTAGGTGACCAGACCCCAGGACCATTCAGTGTTATGACTGTGACCAGACCCCAGGACCATTCAGTGTTATGACTGCAGGTGACCAGAACAGACCCCAGGACCGCTCAGTGTTATGACTGTAGGTAGCCAGACCAGACCACAGGACCACTCAGTATTATGACTGCAGGTGACTAGATCCCAGGACCACTCAGTGTTATGACTGTAGGTGACCAGATCCCAGGACCACTCAGTGTTATGACTGTAGGGGACCAGACCAGACCACTCAGTGTTATGACTGCAGGTAGCCAGACCAGACCCCAGGACCACTCAGTGTTATGACTGTAGGGGACCAGACCCCAGGACCATTCAGTGTTATGACTGTAGGGGACCAGACCAGACCCCAGGACCACTCAGTGTTATGACTGCAGGTAGCCAGACCAGACCCCAGGACCACTCAATGTTATGACTGCAGGTGGCCAGAACAGACCCCAGGACCACTCAGCGTTATGACTGTAGGGGACCAGACCCAGGACCACTCAGTGTTATGACTGTAGGGGACCAGACCAGACCCCAGGACCACTCAGTGTTATGACTGCAGGTAGCCAGACCAGACCCCAGGACCACTCAGTGTTATGACTGTAGGGGACCAGACCCCAGGACCACTCATTGTTATGACTGCAGGTGGCCAGACCCCAGGACCACTCATTGTTATGACTACAGGTGGCCAGACCCCATGAACACTCAGAGTTATGACTACAGGTGGCCAGACCCCAGGACCATTCACTGTTATGACTGCAGGGAACCAGACCCCAGGACCACTCAGTGTTATGACTGCAGGGAACCAGACCCCAGGACCATTCAGTGTTATGACTTAGGGGACCGGACCCAAGGACGAGGAATGATGATGTGGGCCGGAAATAGGAATGAATGAATGAATGACACAGGCCGGAAGACAACAGGAAATTAATCACTTGTAATGTTGCCAATGCTCCGATGAAAGAAGCAACCATAACTGTTAATAAACACACTGTCTCCTTTTGGTGTTGGAGGTATTTACATTTTTTTAATTAAAAAATTCTTATTTACAATGACGGCCTACCCCGGCAACGCTGGGTCAATTGTGCGCCACCCTATGGGTCTCCCAATCACGGCTGCATGTGACACAGCCTGGATTCGAACCAGGGACTGTAGTGATGCCTCTAGCACTGAGATGCAGTGCCTTAGACTGCTGTGTCACTCCAGAGCCCCAAGGTTAATAACTGTTGACCCTCTAAATACAGTACTACCTTCATATTACCTACAGGACAGTAGAAAAGGGCATTTTTAGGCCCATTAAAGAGAAAATAATAATGAAAATCACCAGACCTTGTATTGTTGTTATTTTATTGTGTTACTTTATTCAATTTTTTATTACAAATGACATTTATAAATATATTCTTAACTCTATTTCTTGAACTGCATTGTTGGTTAAGGGCTTGTAAGTAAGCATTTCACAGTAAGGTCTACACCTGTTGCATTCGGCGCATTTGACAAATAAAATTTGATTTGATCAGACGCAGGTACTAGCAGACAGGATGTAGTTTTGTTGGCCTGGCACAGACATGTGAGTGTCAGTATTCACCCATAAAGGCACCAGATTAAATTACATAATTGTCTTCACCTGGTTGGAATAGAAACAGTTGTTGTTTCTGTTTTTGTTTATGTAGGGGATATCCTGTTTTCATAAAACCCACATTTCTTAGGGCAAATGTTCTCTCCGATTTCACCATGGTGAAGGAGTTTTGGTTTGGTATTCTAAAAAGAACATTGTGATCTTATATTACATAACCTCCCGAACGGCACCCTATTCCCTACATAGTGCACTACTTCTGACCAGAGCCTCATATGTTCTAGTGCACTATGCAGGGAATAGGGTGCCATTTGGGAGGGGAGCTGTGCATGTTTACATGAGCTATGTTGACAATGTGTACTCAATTCTATTTCCACATCTGTTATTGTTTAGCTGAAGCGTCTTCTGAATAAATGATATCACCTTAGAGGTATTCTTCAAAAGATGTTCCAGTTTAGCAATGATATTACGTTACACACACATCTGGTTGTGTCCAGAGCACATCTTATATTTCTGATTGATTGTTATGAAATCTAATTGGGTTGGTATCTACTAGAGGAGAGATGTGGGGACTTGGTAATGGTCTGCTCTCACGACCTTGTAACACTACATTTCTGTCCCTCTGTCCCTCTGTGTGTTTGTGTGTGTCTCTCTCTCCCTCCTCCTCTACCTCCCTCCAACTCTCCATCCTTCACCTCCCTTCAACTCTCCATCCTTCTCTACCTCCAACTCTCCATCCTTCTCTACCTCCCTCCAACTCTCCATCCTTCACCTCCCTTCAACTCTCCATCCTTCTCTACCTCCAACTCTCCATCCTTCTCCACCTCCCTCCAACTCTCCATCCTTCTCCACCTCCCTCCAACTCTCCATCCTTCTCCACCTCCCTCCAACTCTCCATCCTTCTCCACCTCCCTTCAACTCTCCATCCTTCTCCACCTCCCTCCAACTCTCCATCCTTCACCTCCCTTCAACTCTCCATCCTTCTCCACCTCCCTCCAACTCTCCATCACTCTACTTCCCTCCTCCATCTCTCCCTGACATCCAATGACCTTGCACCTCAGTGTGTTCCATATAAAGCCATGTATGGTGTGTGTGGATAACTTCTCCCTCTCTATACATGCATGATGTCAACCACTGAACCACCTGAGAGTTGAGGAAATGACAGAATGTAAAAGATAGGCAACAACTCAACCAGGGTGAAACAGTGCTCAGTGCAAGGCTGCTGTCATTCCACATACAGCACTCCTCTTGTCCATTCACACTCATACTGTATCAGTGATGCAAACCATCTGTCTGTGAGCCGTGACAACATATTTTGGAGAACCTAAATATGCATGTATTTTCAGTATGCCCGACCAAAAAAGTTTCAGAAAGAGGGATATTGATGTTTTCAATTCCTGTTGTCCAGAATGACGGTCCGATACTGATTAATATATGTTGACCAGAATGACGGTCCGATACTGATTAATATATGTTGTCCAGAATGACGGTCCGATACTGATTAATATATGTTGTCCAGAATGACGGTCCGATACTGATTAATATATGTTGTCCAGAATGACGGTCCGATACTGATTAATATATGTTGTCCAGAATGACGGTCCGATACTGATTAATATATGTTGTCCAGAATGACGGTCCGATACTGATTAATATATGTTGTCCAGAATGACGGTCCGATACTGATTAATATATGTTGTCCAGAATGACGGTCCGATATTGATTAATATATGTTGTCCAGAATGACGGCCCGATATTGATTAATATATGTTGTCCAGAATGGTATTGTGTGCCTGACATCGTGTAGACTCCTACTAGATCATGTCCAGATTGTCTGTAAATAACATACAGGGTGCTGGCACCAAATGAAAAGCCAAACAATACCTTCACTCCTTTCTGATTACCGGCGTCCAAAACACACTCATTATTACGGCAGTCATATTTTCCATAGCACCTTATCAATCATGCTAGGAAATGATTCGATTGTATACAATGATGAATTTCATGAAACAATTGTCAAAGACAGCCTCCTATCCCAGATTGGCAAACATGTGTAAATAAACATGTCAAAATTAATTTAAAACATGAACACAGAAACGGATCGAATTTACATTTAAAAACATTTCTTACATTTTTGGAAGGAGGGGGCGGTTGGAGAATATTCATGCATACCATACATCTCTCAATATTTTTTAAAAACTTAGACAATTCAGTGTGTATCTTATTAATCTTATTTTATTTTAAATCAAACATACAACTCAATGTCTAAAGCATCGCATAAAACACCACAGTCGATGTATTTCAGTAGCAAATCAAAAACGATGTAAAGGATTTTCACATTGTTATCAAAACCTAGTTTCAATGTTTTTCTATTTAAGTTAGAGAATGTAAAATCACTGGAACTGTTAACATCTATTCATTAACAATTTTACTGAATAAAAAAGCTGAAACTTGACTTTGTAATCAAATGTTAGTTTTTGCTAACAATTGTTACTCTGCTTCCTAAGCGGAGATCAGGAAACCAGTGAAGGTGGTGTGGTGAGCCTCGTCATCATAGACTTGATGTTCTGCTTTAAGACGTGTGTAGACCTCTTCACCTACTTCCAGCTGCAGGGTGACACCATTGGATCCACTGTCTTCTCCATCATGTGGTGTGCTACTGTCAGTCACAGTCACCATAAGTTGTCCTCCTTTGTACAGGGACACTCTTCTATTTTTGGAGGTCATTCCAAAGGCAGTGAATCTGAAGTAGTAGATTCCACTCACCGGCGCCTTAAAGATTCCCGTCACCGGACTGTAAGCGTTGCCGATGTTGGTGAAGACGTGCTTGTAGACCAGGGTGATGTCAGTACTGCAGTACTTGGTTTTAGACAGTGAAGCTGAGAAGGCAACCTTCGGTCTCTCTCTGTTCTCTCTCTTCAGTTCCTCCACAGTGGCTCTCAGCTCTTGGAGTGCAGAACTCAGTTCCTCCACAGTGGCTCTCAGCTCTTGGAGTGCAGAACTCTGTTCCTCCACAGTGGCTCTCAGCTCTTGGAGTGCAGAACTCTGTTCCTCCACAGTGGCTCTCAGCTCTTGGAGTGCAGAACTCTGTTCCTCCACAGTGGCTCTCAGCTCTTGGAGTGCAGAACTCTGTTTCTCCACAGTGGCTCTCAGCTCTTGGAGTGCAGAACTCTGTTCCTCCACAGTGGCTCTCAGCTCTTGGAGTGCAGAACTCTGTTCCTCCACAGTGGCTCTCAGCTCTTGGAGTGCAGAACTCTGTTCCTCCACAGTGGCTCTCAGCTCTTGGAGTGCAGAACTCTGTTCCTCCACTGTGGCTCTCAGCACTTGGAGTGCAGAACTCTGTTCCTCCACAGTGGCTCTCAGCTCTTGGAGTGCAGAACTCTGTTCCTCCACAGTGGCTCTCAGCACTTGGAGTGCAGAACTCTGTTCCTCCACAGTGGCTCTCAGCTCTTGGAGTGCAGAACTCTGTTTCTCCACAGTGGCTCTCAGCTCTTGGAGTGCAGAACTCTGTTCCTCCACAGTGGCTCTCAGCTCTTGGAGTGCAGAACTCTGTTTCTCCACAGTGGCTCTCAGCTCTTGGAGTGCAGAACTCAGTTCCTCCACAGTGGCTCTCAGCTCTTGGAGTGCAGAACTCTGTTTCTCCACTGTGGCTCTCAGTGAAAGCAGTAGGTCTTTCTGTTCCTCTACCTGGCGCTCACTGGCTGTCAGTGTGGCTCCCATGACTGTTTAGATAGAGACCTTCAGAAACAAGTTGACTCTGTAAAGGAGAAGAGTTGAGTCTGTGGTTGTGGTCGAGGTAACAGCTTTATGCAGAGTGCTCTGGGGTACAAGCAGTCACATCAAAGTGCAAAGGCTAAATCAAATGGAAACTTTTTCAATCTTGAGGTTATATGCGTTGACTTAATTAAGTATGCATTCATCACTTCAGTGTCACAATTATGTAAATTCTCTGTCATAAAACATGAGTTTTGTGGAAAGGGGATGAACTTCTGGTGACCGTTTTTCTGCCTATTAAGTGAAATGGTCTGTCTCTGTTGCATTGTGTCCTGTACTGCATTTAGGGTGGAACAGACAGTTTGGGGTTTTCTCATAAGGCCCATGATCTTCTTTTAAATCATCTGATCCTTAGAGCCAGAAAATACACAGTAACCTCGGCACACCATGAGCAGTTCGCCCTCCTCTGGGTTGGCTTTAGCCCAGAGACACCCTCCCTACGACTCCTACCAATGCACTCAGTAACTATAGTTGGTTCTCAGGCTAAGTTCCTTAATACTAGCCTCTCGGGTCCCCAATAAACTAATTAACCAGATGCTAAATAAATCCTCAATCAATCCAGTGTATTTCAGAAACCCAGAGGAAAACAACATGCACTTGTATGACTCTTTGATGACACAGGGTTTCAGAACAATAAAATTAGTTTATTCAAAATTCCAGAAACAGGCATAAAAAATCCCAGATCAATCAATCAATCACAAATCTATATCACAAATCAATGATAAGCAAATATTGACAGTAAATTAAATTGATAGACAAACTTCAGCGCCCTTAACTATACCCTTATTGGGGTGTGTCAATAAAATATTTTTTGTCTGTTACAATTCTAAGAGAAGCACACTATTTAATAATAGAAAACCGTTTTCTTACCTTCTACAACTCTATAAACAGTTTGTTGTCTCCCCCGGGATGATCAGTCACTCAGACGGCGTCTAGAAACTTTAACAGCTACCTTACCACACCTCTATCAATGAGGTAACATTAAGGATTCCTTCTAGAATTTTACTTTAACTGAGTATAATAAACATTTAAATTTGAGTATAATAAAAATCTAAATATATTGTAGGCTGAAGACCTACAGCAGAAATCTTCTTCCAGCAGTCGACAGGCACTTCTGTCTCAGAGAGTACTCCCTCCCAAAAATGATGGCTCTTTCATACCCTCCGTTCTTCTTTCTGCTAACTCATCGTGACTAACACATGCTTAAGTATTCATTGGTTAATGTCTAACGCGGCCATCGATCAAAAAGGTAATTTTTTAAGTCCCCTTAATTAACTCCCACCTTGTTCTCCCCTAAGCAGGACGTCCATCCACTTCAACCCCTAACCGTTCTAACTTTGGGATTTCCAGATCAAGCTAACATCCTAAACGTAACTTATTACCTTAACTTTTAAACATTAACTTTTAAAACATTACCATTCCCCATTTGGCTACAACAACAATATTTTTCATCCATTTTGAATTCAGGCTGTAACAACAAAATGTTGAATAAGTCAAGGGGTATGAATACTTTCTGAAGGCACTGTTTATCTTTTAGCAAGAGTTTTGCAGTCAATGGCTGCTTATTGCAACTGTCATGGAACAAATGACCACACTGTGTTTGTGCTGATGTTGAGCACACATGTATGACCTTCAGCGCTTTGTTATTTCGAATGAGTAACAAAATAGCTACTTATTACTTTCAGTGTTTAAACCTGATACTGTACACATACATGTGATACCCTAAGTCGGCTATTCCCAAACTGGGATATGAGTACTGTGATTCACATTTTCAAACACTCCATTTAGATCTTCCAACTGGGCTATACATTTGGGTGATGTTTTTCTCTTGCCTGAGTCGCCTCGTTTCACTGCCAAAAATAACATTAAACCATCTAGTGTTCAGCAAAATAACAACACAATGTCAAATACAGGTAGCCTAGTCAAATAATTTACATCCAATCACATTAACCGTTACTCTCTCGCGGGAATTCCACTAATGGTCCGTATGTAGCCAAACATAGCTGCTGCTCATTCCGTTTGCTCGAAAATTGATAAATGGTTATAAAAAGTAAGGCCCGCATCCATAGACACATACCAGCTCTACTGGTAGTACTGCTACTACCAGCAGTACTACACCTGCACCTGTCGATGACACAAGTTGTTCTGCTTCCACGAGCACATCCAAAGCTAGCATCAGTAATTCTATATTTGTTGCTAGCCCAGCTAGAATGGACACTGACAGTTATGAATCTGATGCAGCCGAAGAGCTACTGCCCCCTTACCCGGTGACAGCACCGAACAACAGACAGGGAAGTTGGACCATCGAAGAGGCGCAAATATGATGAGAACTACATTGATTTGGGGTTCACCTGTATTGGGGGTAGTGCCTTTCCTCAGCCACAGTGTAATATACGTGCAAAAGTACTATCTCACAACTCATTGAAAACTTCACTCTTGCGCAGACATTTATAAACTAAACATGCCAATTTGAAAAATAAGCCACGGGAGTTTTTTGAGCGAGAATTAAGACGACCTTAGAGTAGTAAGACATGTATAAAAGTAACAGATACCATTAATAGGAAGGGGCTAGAAGCGTCTTATATGGTGAGCTACCGAGTGGCTAGGACAGGCACGCCCCATACTACTGTGGATGACTTAATTCCTCCTGCTGCCGCGGATATGGCTGGGACAATGCTTGGGGAAAAGGACAATAACACTATACAGACAATGCCTTCATCAAACAACACTGTTTCACGACGCATCAGTGACATGTCAGGAGATGTTTTGAAACAATTACTGCTTCGCATACAAGCCAGCGAATACTATGCTGTCATGACTTTACTATCATTAATATGATGACATGATATTTTATCAAATCGATTACCTAACGTTTAATTATTATGTGACTAAATTAATCATGTAACAATTAACTCATCAGTAACCTGGGGCACCACGGAACATTTTATTTAACGAGTTACCGCTTTCCGAATTAACTCTTAAAGATCTAAAGATCTCTTACATTTCAGTCATCAATTCGTCATTAATGAATTGTTACCTTCGTAAGTCTCATTCTGAACATCATAGAATTCTTGGTTATCTGCACGAACCCTAGTCTAAATGATGAATCAGCGATATACAAATTGGCTTAATTATTTATTTACTAACTAACTAATCACACAGATATACATAACACACACACATAGGTTGAATGGATTACTAACATAATGCCATGAAAATTCCCTAGTGGACTAACCCGATATGACGGCTTGGTAGACAATGGAAAGGGGTGGGGACAGATAAAGACCGGGAAAGAGAGAATGGATCCACTACATGCATACAGTTGAATAATACGCTCATCATAAATATGGATATTTATCACCCAAACAACCGCTCATTTGGATTTTAGAAATGCAATGTACATATTTATGCTTGTATGTCTTTGCTGTCTCTCCGTTGAAAACACTTGATCAGTCTGGGGAGTAATTTGACGGAAATTCTCTGGTTTGTCCACCAGAGATCAAAGTCTTTCGTAGTCTGTTATTATGGCTACGTCAGGCATACCCAATGGTCGTTTGGTAGGGAAATCTTCTTTAGAATGGATCTTTCAGAGTACCAACCGGTAGTTTTCGATCAAGGTTACTAGACTAAAGTACTTAAACAGCTGCAGACTGAATGTTCCTGTGTAGTCTTCATCTTCTTCACTCGAGAAAGTTTCAGAGTTTCTAGCCATTCCGTAACTTTCAGTTCACGCAACTGGCCAATAGAGTGGTAACCATTTCAGCGCACATCATCACGTTCTCTGCTCTTTCGTTTATTGTAGATTTCTTAAGTATTCGTGACATCTGGTTCACACCGTCCATCTACTTGGTCTATAGAGCGGTAGTTTTAAACCATTTTGTAACATCCGGCTCACACCGTATGTAGACTGGTCTATATAAATTTAGTTACGGGTCCTTTAATAAACTCTGGGAAAAAGGGAGGTTCCATTACGCTTGACATAATGTCTGTGCTCACGTGGGCGTGGCCACTGACTTGGTTAAGACTTGATATAAAAACAATTCTCTCATTTAGAAGCCTAACATCACATTTCATCTTCTCACAAATAGTTTAATATTTAATCATATACGTTCCACAACATTTAGATGTAAATCTGGTAACTGGGAAATATACACATTCAGAGATACAGTTATGTTGTTCTGCTGTCCTTAGTTACGTCAAAAATTAGTAATGAATTCGACATGATTGTTCTTTAAGTCCCCTCCAACCATTTCCCTCATTGTTTGTGTTAGGAATATTGTGTCATGATCCACTTTTGGATGTTGTAGTTTTGGTGGGAGGAATGTCTTTGTTCTCCATAGGTTCTCTCCCTCAATACTCCATGGCAGTGAAGAGAACGTTTCTGCCAGGAATTTACGATTGTCATCAAACGGCTAACTTCACCCCTCTCCCCCTCTGCAGGAGAGAGAGAGAGAGAGAGGGGGGGCTATGATCCTCACCCAAAAGGGCAAATCATGACAATGACACAGCTCCTGGTATATGTCCGTTACGTTTATGGGGGGTCAATTAAGGAAGACATCCTCTTCTGCAAACCACTGGAAACCAGGACAACAGGAGATTTTATTTTTAAAGTACTGGACAGCTTTGTGACATCAAATGGACTTTGTTGGTCAAGATGTGTTGGTATCTGTACTGATGGCTCAAAAGCCATGACAGGGAGACATAGTGGAGTGGTAACGCGCGTGCAAGCAGTTGCTCCTGATGGCCCCTGAACTCTCATGCATTTTCTGCATTATGCAATGATATGGGCAGCGACCATGTTACGCTTTTATAACATACAGAAGGAGCTTAAAGTTTTCTTTACTGACCATCATTTTAACTTGTCTGATCGCTTGCATATGACGAGTTTCTCACACAACTGGCCTATCTGGGTGATGTTTTTTTCTTTCCTGAATGATCTGAATCTAGGATTACAGGGGCTCTCCACAACTATTTTCAATGTGCGGGATACAATTGAGGCTATGATTAAGAAGTTGGCGCTCTTCTCTGTCTGCATTAACAAGGACAACACACAGGTCTTTCTACCATTGTATGATTTTTTGTGAGCAAATGAGCTCAAGCTTACGGACAATGTCAAATGTGATATAGCAAAGCACCTGAGTGAGCTGGGTGCACAATTACACAGGTACTTTCCCGAAACGGACGACATAAACAACTGGATTCGTTATCCCTTTCATGCCCTGCCTCCAGTCCACTTACCGATATCTGAACAAGAGAGCCTCATTGAAATTGCAACAAGCGGTTCTGTGAAAATTGAATTTAATGAGAAACCACTGCCAGATTTCTGTATAGGGCTACGTTCAGAGTATCCTGCCTTGGCAAATCGAGCTGTTAAGACAGGGATGCCCTTTGCAACCACATACCTATGTGAGAGTGGATTCTCGGCCTTCACTAGCATGAAAACTAAATATAGGCACAGACTGTGTGTGGGAAATGATTTAAGACTGAGACTCTCTTCAATACAACCCAACATTGCAGAGTTATGAGCATCCTTTCAAGCACACCCTTCTTATTAACCTGTGGTGAATTATTCACCATTTTTGATGGACCAATAAGGTTTTATATGTACGATGGTTAACTTCTTATGGCTGCAGGGGCAGTATTGAGTAGCTTGGATGAAAGGTGCACAGAGGTGCCCATAGTAAACTGCCTGCTCCTCAGTCCCAGTTGCTAATATATGCATAGTATTCTTCGTATTGGATAGAAAACACTCTGAAGTTTCTAAAAATGTTTGAATTATGTCTGTGAGTATAACAGAACTCATATGGCAGGCAAACACTTGAGAAGTTCCACTTCCTGTTTGAATTTTTTCTGAGGTGGCAGATTTTCAACCAAGCTCTCATTGAAATTACAGCGAGATATTGATGAGTTTTCACTTCCTACAGCTTCCACTAGATGTCAACAGTCAATAGAACTTTGTCTGGTGACTCTAATGTGAAGGGGGGCCGAAGGAGACAGGAATTAGTCACCACTGCCACGAGCTGACCATGCTTTCACATGCGCGTTCACATGAGGAGGACCTCCGTTCCACAGCTCATCTGAAGTCAATCTAATTCTCCGGTTGGAACGTTATTCAAGATGTATGTTAACAACATTCTAAAGATTGATTCAGTACATCGTTTGACATGTTTCTACTGACTGTTACGGAACTTTTGGACATTTCGTCACGTTATAGTGGACTCGCTTTGTGACTTTGGAATTGTTTACCAAACGCGCTAACCAAAGTAGCTAATTGGACATAAATAACGGACATTATCGAACAAATCAAGCATTTATTGTGGACCTGGGATTCCTAGGACTGCATTCTGATGAATTCATCAAAGGTAAGGAAACATTTATCATGTATTTTCTGGTTTCTGTTGACCCCAACATGGCGGCTAATTTGGCTATTGTTCTGAGCTCCGTCTCAGATTATTGCATGATTTGCTTTTTCCGTTAAGTTTTTTTGAAATCTGACACAGCGGTTGCATTAAGGAGAGGTATATCTATAATTCCATGTGTATAACTTGTATTATCATCTACATTTATGATGAGTATTTCTGTTGAAACGATGTGGCTATGCAAAATCACTTGATGTTTTTGGAACTAGTGAATGTAACGCGCCAATGTAAACTCAGATTTCTTGATATAAATATGAACTTTATCAAACAAAACATGCATGTATTGTATAACATGAAGTCCTATGAGTGTCATCTGATGAAGATAATCAAGGTTAGTGATTCATTTTATCTCTATTTCTGCTTTTTCTGACTGCTATCTTTCGCTGGAAAAATGGCTGTGCTTATTGTGGTTTGATGGTGACCTAACATAATCGTTTGTAGTGCTTTCGCTGAAAAGCATATTTGAAATCGGACACTTTGGTGGGATTAAGAACAAGACTACCTCTAAAATGATATAAGACACATGTATGTTTGAGGAATTTTAATTATGAGATGTCTGTTGTTTGAATTTGGCGCCCTGCACTTTCACTGGCTGTTGTCATATCGATCCCGGTAGCAGGATGCAGCCATAAGAAGTTTTAAATAAAGAGCAATTATTATTTGTGCCCTGGTCCTATAAGAGCTCTTTGTCACTTCACATGAGCCGGGTTGAGACAAAAACTCACACTCATTCTTATGTTTAATAAATGTATTGTATAGTGTGTGTGTGGCAGGATTACAATGGTGGCAAAAAACAACATTTGAGAGTGTGCTGACCCTGGTGCTAGAGGGGGTACGCAGCTGGAGGTTGAATGTTTGAAGGGGTACGGGACTATAAAAAGTTTGTGAACCACTGCCCTAAGTCCATAAATTCATTGCGTTCTCTCGTTTTCAGAAGATGGGAATGGACTTTGCTGTCCTGACATTAGGGAGAAGTTTGTTCCACCATTGGGGTGCCAAGATAGAGAAGGGCTTTGACTGGGATGAGTTGGAGCTGCCACTAGATATTGGAACATTGCTGCGGGGACTTGCTTCCATTCCACTTCACAATAACAGCACTTACAGTTGACCAGGGCAGCTCTAGCAGGGCAGAAATTTGACAAAATGTCTTGTTGGAAAGGTGGAATCCTATGACGGTGCCATGTTGAAAGTCAGTGAGCTCTTCGGTACAGGCCATTCTACTGCTAATGTTTGTCTATGGAGATTGCATGCCTGAGTGCTCGATTTTATACACCTGTCAGCAACAGGTGTGGCTGAAATAGCTGAATCCACTAATTTGAAGGGGTATCCACATACTTTAGGCCATGTAATGTATCTTATTCATGGTAAAGAGGTGCAGAATGTTTAAATTATGGGAAGTCAAACGGAGTGGCCATCTGAAAACTCAACACACAGGCATGCACTCACACAGGTAATCTCTTGTGGACGCAGACACATACGTAACATAAATGGTAGTAGTGTCTGACAGCAGACTCTGGGATGCGACGACTAATGAGGAACGTTGTTTCGGTACCTTGATGTAGGCTACCCCTTGAGATAGGCCTCAATACATTAAATTATTATGTTTTGGATCTTCCTCAAATTAAATCCATAGAAAGTTCAGCATACGTTTGAAATCTGTATCCCAAAATAATTATTGAGAAATTACTAATTAAAGTTGGTGCCACCACCATGTTTCGCCGTAGGGATGGTGCCAGGCTTCCTCCAGACGTTACGCTTTGCGTTTAGGCCAAAGAGTTAAATCTTGGTTTCATCAGACCAGAGAATCTTGTTTCTCATAGTCCTTTAGGTGCCTTTAGGCAAACTACAATCAGGCTGTCATGTGCCTTTTACTGAGGAGTGGCCACTCTACCATAAAGGTCTGATTGGTGGAGTGCAGCAGAAATGGTTGTCCGTCTGAAACGTTCTCCCACCTCCACAGAGAAACTCTGGATCTCTGTCAGTGTCACTGGTGTAGATAAGAGGAAGGAGGAGGCAGGAGGCAGTCGCAGGTTTAGAACTACTGAATTTATTTAAGCACCATAGATCAAAGCGGGACGAAACCCAAACGCTGTTGTGCTCAAAATATATCTTCATAAACAAAAAGGCACAGGGTGAACCCAAAGTGCAAAATATAAAGTATTCAGGAAATAGGAGAGATTCCTCTCAGGAAAACAAGTAACATTCACAATGACAGACAAAGACAAATGACAGAGGGAGTAGATATACAGTGATAGAGTGGGGATTGAAACCAGGTGTGTGGAATGATGACGAGACAAGTCCAGGGTTAATGAGTGAAGGGCGTTTGCCAGCAGTAGGTTCAGCAGCAGCTAGAAGGCCTGGGGTTGATGAGTGAAGGGCGTTTGCCAGCAGTAGGTTCGGCAGCAGCTAGAAGGCCGGCGACGCCAAACTCCTGAGCTGGACAGGATGGGGAGCCAAAGCAAAGGCTGGTGTGATAAACACATTGGGAGGGATCTTAGACCATCACTTCATACAGAATCCATACAGATCCTTCATCTGCACTTATGGACTGCCCTCTTCAATTCAAACCACAGGTTTTCAATGTGTTTCAAGTCCGGAGACCGAGGTGGCCGTTGCAAAATGTGGATTTTGTGGAATTAACCATTTCTTCGTGGATTTTGATGTGTGGTTGGGGTTAGTGATTTGCTGGAAGATCCACTCCTGGACAAGTTTCAGTCTCCTGGCAGAGGTAAGCAGGTGTTTGGCAAAAAATCTCCTGGTAATTGGTAAAGTTCATGTTTCTGTTGACTTTAACAGCGTCCCAGGAAAATAGCAAAATATCCCCATAACATCAAAGATCCACCACCGTATTTTACAGTAGGCATGGGGTACTTTTCTGCTCATACATTCCCATTTTGACGCCAAACCCATCACTGGTGTGCGTGCCCAAAGAGCTCTATTTTCATGTTATCCAACAAATGTAAACGTCTGGAGTTTGCTTAATGGTATTGGCACTTGGATTGGAACCAATGATTTGGTCAGATGACATGAAAATACATATCTTTGGTCATGCACACCAATGGTGGATTTGGTATCAAAATGAGAATACATGAGCAGAAACGAAAACAACAAAACAAACCATAACATTTAACAGTAATAAATATCCTATTTATTACCTCATATCAGTCTCTTTGGCTCTTTTGATAAAGTAATGAATTACACATCCTATTTCACTGTTGATGACAGAGTACTAAAGCACAGCAAACTCTGAGTACAGTGTAATGGTCGGTTCCATCAGGGCTGCAGCTGAGTGACTAACAGGGTTCCCATCAGAAGACTTAATACATAATACATACTAAATAAATACACTCAGCATATCAGAGAAAGGAACAAGGGAGGAGATCCCCCTCCTATTGTCAGTACTAAATGTTCTAGCAACAGAAAACAAGTGTCTTTGCTCAATGGGGACTGCATTTGTTTTTGGTTTAGAGCTGAGTGTTCTTGTAGCTATCAGAGAATGGAAATAGAGTAGGCATATCTTTAGTTGTTGTTACCCATTGGTTGCTGTGACATCTGAATCACTGTCTAATATGATGCTGTCATGAGGCACACAATATGACCGCCCACCATTTTTTATTTTAAATAAGTAACCCAACAGGTTCGTGTTGTTTGTGTATCCAATCTGATACATGTACATTGCCTTTGGAAAGTATTCAGATCCCTTGACTTACATTCTGACTTACATAACAGTATGTTATGTTACAGCCTTATTCTAAAATTGATTACAAATACTAATAATCCTCAGCAATCTACACACAATACCCCATAATGATGAAGCAAAAACAGCTTTGTAGAAATGTTTGCAAATGTATAAAAAAAAAAAACAGAAATACCATATTTACTTAAGTATTCAGACCCTTTACTATGAGACTCACAATTGAGTTCAGCTGTATCCTGTTTCCATTGATCATCCTTGAGATGTTTCTACAACTTGATTGCAGTCCATCTGTGGTAAATTAAATTGATTGGACATGATTTGAAAAGGCACACACCTTTTAATATAAGGTCCCACGGTTGATGTCAGAGCAAAAACCAAGCCATGAGGTCGAATGAATTGTCCGTAGAGCTCCGAAACAGGATTGTGTCGAGGGACATATCTGGGGAAGGGTACCAAAACATTTTTGCAGCATTGAAGGTCCCCAAGAACACAGTGGCGTCCATCATTCCTAAATGGAAGAAGTTTGGAACCACGAAGACTCTTCCTAGAGCTGGCCGCCCGGCCAGACTGAGCAATCGGGGGAGAAGGGCCTTGGTCAGGGAGGTGTCCAAGAACCCGATGGTCACTCTGATAGAGCTCCAGAGTTCCTCTGTGGAGATGGGAGAACCTTCCAGAAGGACAACCATCTCTGCAGCACTCCACCAATCAGGCCTTTATACTAGTGGCCAGACAGAAGCCACTCTTCATTGAAAGGCACATGACAGCCCACTTGAAGTTTGCCAAAAGGCACCTAAAGACTCTCAGACCATAAGAAACAAGATGCTCTGGTCTGATGAAACAAAGATTGAACTCTTTGGCCTGAATCCAAGTGTCACTTCTGGAGGAAACCTAGAGCCATCCCTACGGTGAAGCATGGTGGTGGCAGCATCATGCTGTGGAAATGTTTTTCAGTGGCAGGGACTGGGAGACTAGTCAGGATTGAGATAAAGATGAATGGAGCAAAGTGCAGCGAGATCCTTGATGAAAACCTGCTCCAGAGCGCTCAGGACCTCACACTGGGGCAAAGGTTCACCTTCCAACAGGACAACGACCCTAAGCACACAGCCAAGACAACGGTGGAGTGGCTTCGGGACAAGTCTCTGAATGTCCTTGCGAGGCCCAGACAGAGCCCGGACATGAACCCGATTGAACATCTCTGAAAATAGTTGTGCAGCAACGATCTCAATCCAACCTGACAGAGCTTGAGAGGATCTGCAGAGAAAAATGGAAGAGAAACTCCCCCAAATTCAGGTGTGCCAAGCTTGTAGCGTCATACCCAAGACTGAAGGCTGTAATCGCTGCCAAAGGTGCTTCAACAAAGTACTGAGTAAAGGGTATGAATACTTATGTAAATGTCATATTTCAGGTTACATTTTTTTTATTTATTAGCGAACATTTTGAAAAACCTGTTTTGGGGGTATTGTTGGTAGATTGATGAGGGGGAAAACATTTTTTAATCAATTTTAGAATAAGACTGTAACATAACAAAATGTGGGAAAAGTGAAGGGGTCTGAATACATTCCGAATGCACTGTACTATATACATTTTACGGACACAGTATATTTTACAATAGTTATATTTTGTTTGTTTTTAGTCCCATCCTTCAGCTCCACTCAACCCCCTCCCATCTGTCTCTGAACACCATCCAGTTTCGATTTATATTTGCCATATATTTTTCAACAGTGCTTTGATGTTTCACAAATGTGCTGAACTTTTCTGTTCTCATAGATTCTACATATTGTAAATATAATTTTTCTTTTTTTTGCTAAGAGTATTATTATATTATTGATCGATTGACTATGACTTTTTAAATTACCCAGCAGTGTTACGGTATCTGCAGACGGGGACATGACATATTTACTACATTTCTACACAATCTAATATGACCCATGGCCCTTCTAGCCATCTTTATTTAGAAAAACAGAAGTAAGCAAAAATGCCCACAGTCTTCAAGCTTGGTAAGAGATTGATAAATATGTTTAAGTGATTGATAAGACTGAACTAGATCCATGATAATTCAATTATTGTGTTGCAATAAAGATGCCAATAGCCTAACAAATGAACAACTCTTACAAATAAAGTACAAAAACAACTTTTGATTGTCTTTAAGACATCCTCTATATCAGCCAGACCGCCCAGCCAAACCGAGCCGCCTACACGCCCGACCCCCACCAGTCTAGTCAATAACTCACCTCTCTCCCGACCCCCACCAGTCTAGTCAATAACTCAACTCTCTCCCCAACACAACTTCCTTCCCACCTTTTTTTTATGTCTCAAGGGAAAGGGTTGGAAAACAAAAGTTGAATGAAAACACACATACACCTACACATTAACAGACAGAAACAGTACACCCTCCATATAATTCATATCAGAGGCCTAATAGTACTATAGAGTTATTTTTACTTGCACACAATATAGCTGGTTCAACCTGTCCTGCCCCTGGGGTTCCACGACCCTGTAGTGCCCCAATCCAACACACCCCACTTAGATTTAGGATCTTAGTGAAACATTCATTATTGGTTTCAGGTGTGTTAGGCCAAGGCCAGACTGACAGCAGTACAGCAGACCCCCAGGGCCAGGTCTGAGCAGCCCAGCAGCTAGGGATTGCCTAAATCTCCCCTGACATGGGCATGTTTTCAATACAGACTCCTTTTGTTGTACAGTATTCCATATAAGGCATCCAGACCTTATGAAAGTTGCACAGTATACCCTTCATCTTAAAACAAATCTAGTGATACTGTACATAACTTGACATTTCTTCCATACATTGTGGGAGGATAACCAACCTTCCAATTAATGGCAATGCATTTATTAGCCACTACAAATGCTAGGTTACACAGTTTCTTCTGATAACAGTCTCCAGTATCAACATTTCCAAGCAAACCAAAACAGGGAGAAGACAGAATCTGTAGCCATGCTGAGATAAAAGAACACACTCTTTGCCAGAATTCAGCCAGCCTTCACAAGACTACAACATATGCTAATATGTCCCCTTTAGTGTTTTACATCTCCAACAGAATAATACCATTTCTGAGTGCATGATATTCAGTTTCACTGACATATAAACTCAGCAAAAAAAGAAACGTCCTCTCACTGTCAACTGCGTTTATTTTCAGCAAACTTAACATGTGTAAATATTTGTATGAACATAACAAGATTCAACAACTGAGACATAAACTGAACAAGTTACACAGACATGTGACTAACAGACATGGAATAATGTGTCCCTGAACAAAGGGGGGGTCAAAATCAAAAGTAACAGTCAGTATCTGGTGTGGCCACCAGCTGCATTAAGTACTGCAGTGCATCTCCTCCTCATGGACTGCACCAGATTTGCAAGTTCTTGCTGTGAGATAGAGTTTACCCCACTCTCCACCAAGGCACCTGCAAGTTCCCAGACATTTCTGGGGGGAATGGCTCTAGCCCTCACCCTCCGATCCAACAGGTCCCAGACGTGCTCAATGGGATTGAGATCCGGGCTCCTCGCTGGCCATGGCAGAATGCTGACATTCCTGTCTTTCAGGAAATTACACACAGAACAAGCAGTATGGCTGGTGGCATTGTCATGCTGGAGGGTCATGTCAGGATGAGTCTGCAGGAAGGGTACCACATGAGGGAGGAGGATGTCTTCCCTGTAACGCACAGCGTTGAGATTGTCTACAATGACAACAAGCTCAGTCCGATGATGCTGTGACACGCCGCCCCAGACCATGACGGACCCTCCACCTCCAAATCGATCCCTCTCCAGAGTACAGGCCTTGGTGTAACGCTCATTCCTTCAACGATAAACGAGAATCTGACCATCACCCCTGGTGAGACAAAACCGCGACTCGTCAGTGAAGAGCACTTTTTGCCAGTCCTGTCAGGTCCAGCGATGGTGGGTTTGTGCCCATAGGCGATGTTGTTGCCAGTGATGTCTGGTGAGGACCTGCCTTACAACAGGCCTACAGGCCCTCAGTCCAGCCACTCTCAGCCTATTGCAGACAGTCTCAGCACTGATGGAGGGATTGTACCACATCTGCAGTTCTCATGCCTCCTTGCAGCATGCCTAATTCACTCAGATGCGCAGAGACCCTGGGCATCTTTCTTTTGGTGTTTTTCAGAGTCAGTAGAAAGGCCTCTTTAGTGTCCTAAGTTTCCATAACTGTGACCTTAATTGCCTACCGTCTGTAAACTGTTAGTGTCTTAACGACCATTCCACAGGTGCATGTTCATTAATTGTTTATGGTTCATTGAACAAGCATGGGAAACAGTGTTTAAACCCTTTACAATGAAGATCTGTGAAGTTATTTGGATTTTTACGAATTATCTTTGAAAGACGGTGTCCTGAAAAAGGGACGTTTCTTTTTTTGCTGAGTTTAGTACGCTTTATGGATGGTTTCAAACTGCAGTAATTTATGTCTGAGTTGATATATACATGACTGGGCATTCTAACATATCTGTGTCCATTCATTGTCATCAGTAGTGTCTCCCAGGAGAGGACCTTGTGCATTTCAGGGAAAATAACAACTCAATGTTTATATACAGGAAAATTAGCTAGCAACAGCAAGCTAGCTAGCTAAATTGTCATAAAATGCTTAATGCTTTTTTTGCTCTCTCTCTCTCAGGTCTGGACTCGTGAGGCCGTGACTTGACAAATTAATATAGTTGGTTCAGAGTTAATTTTGATATTTCAATTTGCATGTCCTGATCATGTCTTGGTTTGGGTGGACAAAATCAACATGCGGGTGATGACACACGGTCTAGTCAGCATTTTAGTATTTTAGGCGTTGTGCCTTTACATTTTCAATAAGAACTGTTTCCAGTTCAGTAGCCATACCTGCGAGATCAGGTGCGCGTGTGGTCTCAATTAAATAGGAGTAGGCTATAGCCTGTGTATACATGGGCAGAGAAGCACGTGGCAGTTATCTTTCCAAGGAAATGTACTTCCTAAATAGGCCTATGATTTGCCTAGAAATAAGCCTAAATATTGATCATCCATATTTCTCTGTCTGAAAATCTTCTCACTCTTAACAGGTAGGCTATAAAAACAGCTCAAGAGAAAGTGCAAGTTTCTCCAACTCTGCTCTCTTCAAACTACATCTAACATTTTGGCTGATATAGCCCAGTAATACAATGTAAGGGCCATGAGAGAATCTCTGGTAATTTAAACCAATTTCTTAAGTTATTTTTGCGCATTTGATATTGTGTATAGGGTGCAACATTGCTGGGACCATGGCTGGCAAGTGAGCTGCGTCACTTAGTTAGGTTTGGGACCAGTTCTTGCAAGTGGGAGAAGAACAGAAAGCCAGCAGAGGATGAAGAAATTGGTCCTGCGCAGACCTGTCTGTGCACCATGACAGTGAATCAACGCTAGAGCTGTTTATTCCTGTGTCAGTGTGAAAAGTAGGGAATTAGCAAGGGAAACTGACAGATCAATAATGTTACATTGCCATACTGACTAATACAACTCACATTGCACAGAAAAATATCTGAATATCAATCTTCAATTATTTGGCCGATGGTTTCATCGTTTGATTCAGATCTAGTTTGATTGAGGCAAAAATAATAGCTAATTTAAGCCAACTTTTGACCAGCTCTCTATCTAATGGTACATCAACTGGCGAAAGCCAAGTCAATTTACTTCTGAAACGGGACAAAATAAAGGCTATAACATTTTTCCAAACAAACAACTGCTATTGGATAGCGACATGAGGTGGCTATTATTACTGTCTGACAAATAACTAGAGGCTAGAGCTGACCTGGCTGTAGTAGCTACTCACCCGTGTAAGTTACATGTAAGTTACAATACTAGCTCAGCACTGCGAATAAACACACCGTTTTTTTTCTGTTAAGTTAAACAGTAGTTACCTTGCCAGCTTCATCTGTCAACTAAAGAGTAGCCTGTTTCTGTTCCTTTCACAACTCTGTGACAGAGCGCAACACTATGTTCAACTCTCCCGTGCTGGTCCAGCCAGCCTTCCAGAAGCTTTGCCTTCACACAGCCTTCCAGCCCGCTCTATGGTGTCCTCATGGTCCTAAATCCAGTCTAAAACACTCCAAACAGCCTACATGACAGCCCGGAGGCGTCCGCATGGTCCTAAAGCACATCAGTGCCGCGATTTGTATCACATTCAATGATAAAACTGGAGGGAACAAAAATGATATTTCAGAATGTGGGGCACCTGTCTCCTGTTTCTATAGGTCATAAAACCAGTCAGGATGCTCTCGATGGTACAGCTGGATAACTTTTTGAGGATCTGAGGACCCATGCCAAATCTTTTCAGTCTCCTGAAGTGGAATGGGCATTGTCGTGCCCTTTTCACGATTGTCTTGGTGTGTTTGGACCATGATAGTTTCTTAGTGATGTGGACACCAAGGAACTTGAAGCTCTCGACCCGCTCCACTACAGCCCCGCTGACATGAATGGGGTTGTGCTCGGCCCTCCGTTTTCCTGTAGTCCACAATCATCTCCTTTGTCTTGCTCATGTGCAGGGAGAGGTTGTTGTGCTGGCACCACACTGCCAGGTCTCTGACCTCCTCCCTATAGGCTGTCTCATTGTTTGGCGGTGATTAGGCCTACCACTGTTGTGTCAGCAAACTTAATGATGGTGTTGGCGTCGTGCGTGGCCATGCAGTTATGGGTGAACAGGGAGTACAGGAGGGGACTAAGCACACACCCCTGAGGGGCCCCGTGTTGAGTGTCAGATGTGTTGTTGTCTACCCTTACCATCTGGGGGCAGCCCGGCAGGAATTCCAGGACCCAGTTGCAGAGGGAGGTGTTCAGTCCAAGGTTCTTTAACTTAGTGATGAGCATTCAGGGCACTATGGTGTTGAACGCTGAGCTGTAGTCAACGAGCAGCATTCTCACGTAGGTATTATTTTATCCAGGTGGGAAAGTCCACTGTGGAATGCAATAGAGATTGCATCATCTGTGGATCTGTTGAGGCGGTATAAAAATTGGAGTGGGTCCGGGGTCTCTGGGATGATGGTGTTGATGTGAGCCACAAACAGCCTTTCAAAGCACTTCATGTCTACGAGGCGGTAGTCATTTGGGCAGGTTACCTTGGCGTTCTTGGGCACAAGACTATGGTGGTCTGCTTGAAACATGTAGGTATTACAGAATGGGTCAGGGAGAGGTTGAAAATGTCAGTGAAGATACTTGATAGCTGGTCAGCGCATGTTCTGAGTATGTGTCCTGGAATTCTGTCTGGCTCTGCGGCCTTGTGAATGTTAACCAGTTTAAAGGTCTTACTCACATCGGCCACGGAGAGCGTGATCACACAGTCGTCCGGAACTCTCTTTTCATTTATAAAACTCTTTCACAAAAACTCCTGCTGTACCTCATATTAATAACCTTTAGATGTACGAGTTACCATACCCAGTCTCAGTCATAGCTTACTCAGGAAATTCCTTTGGTCTGTACAGAGTTAGGTAAATAAGCTTTTTGCAATTTACTTGTGGAACAATCTCCAAAATTCTCTAAAACGTGATGTTTTGATGCCTCTAGGACAGGGCTCTCCAAACCTGTTCCTGAAGAGCTACTGTCCTGTAGGTTTCTGCTCCAACCCTGTTCCTGGAGAGCTACAGTCCTGTAGGTTTCCGCTCCAACCATGTTCCTGGAGAGCTACAGTCCTGTAGGTTTCCGCTCCAACCCTGTTCCTGGAGAGCTACAGTCCTGTAGGTTTCCGCTCCAACCCTGGTTGATAAACTGATTCAGATTAGTTACATCTGGGATTGGATTGAAAACCTACAGGACGGTAGCTTTCCAGGAACAGGGTTGGAATAGAAACCTACAGGACGGTAGCTCTCCAGGAACAGGGTTGGAGAGCCCTTCTCTGGGACAATCCAGACTGCTGATTGAGGACCTATTTACTAAAGAATGTGTGTTATTTGTTATGCTTGTGTGCCTTCAGAAAGTATTCACACCCCTTGACTATTTCCACATTTTGTTTTGTTACAGCCTGAATTTAAAATGGATTAAATTGTATGTTTTTTGTCACTGGCCTACACACAATACTCATAACATCAAAGTGGAATTATGTTTTTCGAAGGTTTTAATTAATAATGAAACGCTGAAATGTCTTGAGTCAATAAGTATTCAATTTCTTTGTTATGGCAAGCCTACATAAATTCATGAGTAGAAATGTGTTTAACAAGTCACATAATAAGTTGCATGGACTCAATAATTGTGATTAACTTAAGGATCGGACCCTTTTTTTCAATTTTCGCCTAAAATCACATACCCAAATCTAACTGCCTGTAGCTCAGGACCTGAAGCAGGGATATGCATATTCTTGATACCATTTGAAAGGAAACACTTTGAAGCTTATGGAAATGTGAAATTAATGTAGGCGAATAACACATTATATCTGGTAAAAGATAATCCAAAGAAAAAAGCATGTGTTTTATTTTTTATTCCATCATCTTTGAAATGCAAGAGAAATAGCCAATATATGACTTTAAGATTCTAGGCGCAATTTAGATATTGGCCACCAGATGGCAGCAGTGTATGTGCAAAGTTTTAGATTGATTCAATTAACCATTGCATTTCTGTTCAAAATGTTGTATCAAGACTGCCCAAATGTGCCTAATTGGTTTATGATTATAATTTCAAGATCATAACTGTGCACCCTCCTCAAACAATAGCATGGTATTATTTCACTGTAATAGCTACTGTAAATTGGACTGTGCAGTTAGATTAACAAGAATGTAAGTTTTCTGCCCATATCAGATATGTCTATGTCCTGGGAAATGTTACTTACAACCTCATGCTAATCACATTAGACTACGTTAGCTCAACTGTCCCACGGGGTGGACACCGATCCTGTAGAGGTTATCCTGTCTGGGAACGGGGTTCCGCTAGCGGAACAGCCAGCGGCCAACAGCCAGTGAAATTGCAAGGCGCCAAATTCAAACAACAGAAATCTCACAAATCAAATTTCTCAAACATACAAGTATTAGGCACCATTTTAAAAATACAATTCTCGTTAATCCAGCCACAGTGTCTGATTTCAAAATGGCTTTACAGCGAAAGCTCCACAAACGATTATGTTAGGTCACCACCAAGTCACAGAAAAACACAGCCATTTTTCCAGCCAAAGAGAGGAGTCACAAAAAGCACAAAGAGATAAAATTAATCAATAACCTTTGATGATCTTCATCAGATGACACTCATAGGACTTCATGTTACACAATGCATGTCTTTTTTGTTCGATAAAGTGCATATTTATATCCAAAAATCTAATTTTACATTGGTGTGTTATGTTCAGTAGTTCCAAAACGTGCAGTGATTTTGCAGAGAGCCACATAAATTTACAGAAATACTCTTAATAAACATTGATAAATCTATTACACACAGAACTTTAGATAAACTTCTCCTTAATGCAACCACTGTGTCATATTTCAAAAAAACTTTACGGAAAAAGCATACCATGCAATAATCTGAGTACGGCGCTCAGAGCCCAAACCAGCCAAAGAAATATCCGCCATGTTGTGGAGTCAACATTAGTCAGAAATAGCATTATAAATATTCACTTACCTTTGACGATCTTCATCAGAATGCACTCCCAGGAATCCCAGTTCCACAATAAATGTTTGATTTGTTCGATAAAGTTAATAATTTTTGTCCATATACCTCCTTTTGTTAGGGCGTTTGGTAAACAAATCCAAACGCACCTGCAAGTCCAGCGGAAAGGTCGGATGAAAAGTCCAAAAAGTTATATTACTGGTCGTAGAAACATATCAAACGAAGTATAGAATCAATCTTTAGGATGTTTTTATCATAAATCTTCAATAATGTCCCAACCGGAGAATTCCTTTGTCTGTAGAAAAGCAATGGAACGCGAGGTAACTTTCACATGAGCGCGCATCACGAGCTCGTGGCTGCTGGCAGACCTCTAACTCATTCCCTTCTCATTCAGCCCCCCTTCACAGTAGAAGCCTGAAACAACGTTCTAAAGACTGTTGACATCTAGTGGAAGCCTTAGGAAGTGCAAGATGACCAATATCCCACTGTATCTTCAATAGGGGCTGAGTTGAAAAACTACAAACCTCAGATTTCCCACTTCCTGGTTGGATTTCTTCTCAGGTTTATGCCTGCCATATGAGTTCTGTTATACTCACAGACATCATTCAAACAGTTTTAGAAACTTCAGAGTGTTTTCCATCCAATACTATTAATAATATGCATATATTAGCATCTGGGACTGAGTAACAGGCAGTTTACTCTGGGCACGCTTTTCATCCAAAAGTGAAAATGCTGCCCCCTACCCCAATGAAGTTTTAATATAACGAATTTTAAATGATTTATACTTTTACTTTTGATACTTGAGTATATTTGACCAGTTGCTGTGGAACCAGGACCATGAGGGATTTGTAACTCAACTAAGGTCAACAGTTGATAAGGTGAAGTATATATCAGTCATTATCATTTCTACACACTTTCTACCTGGTTTTAGTCGTTTAAGTTCAGACTGGAGTATTTGTCAAAAAATTATGACATATGTGACACATTCAAAACCTCCAGCGACCCAAATGTGGGTCGTGACCCACCTATTTAGAATCGCTGCTCTAAAGTAACAGGTAATATAGAGATCCTGTTTGTTAACGCCTCTACCCCTGTGCCTTTCTACAGACTCAGTAGCGAAACAATTTTTTTCAGGGAGTGAGAGAGATAAGGGGAAGACCAGGAGGAAGTGGAGATAAGGAGAAGGGGAGACAAGAAGAAGGGGAAGTACAGTAGTGTTTTACATAACTCTCACCATACACATAGACACACACACACACACAGACACACACAAACTTCAAGGTGCACCATACCCACAGTAACTCTTCCCATCCGCTCTCCCATACATGCACATATGGCAGCCACACACACCCTCGACCATACTCTCCCTGACTCCAGTGACTCACATCCCCCCCGTCACATTTTCATTCCTCTCCTCTAAGGCATCTGATCTTCCCTTAGACCTCCCACACGTGAGAACCCAGTGTGTGTGTGTGTGTGTGGACCTCCCAGGTAGCTGGGTCTTTGTGTTCCAGACAGGGCTGAGTTCAATGGGTCATGTGAAGTGTCTGCTAGACTAGAACAGCTGACCGCTCTGTACCTGCAGTTGTGTGTGACACACACACACACACACACACACACACACACACACACACACACACACACACACACACACACACACACACACACACACACACACACACACACACACACACACACACACACACACACAAATTGTCTGTGATACTTGAGGAGCTTGGCTCTAGTTTAAAGCCTGATACTTCTTGCTCCTGTCTCTGTGTCGAGCCCACTCTCTACTCTGTCTTAGTACAACCTTGCCCTGAGGGCAATTCATATTATTCTGCACGTAAATCAGTGACACTCATTTCCTATGACACGTTAGGTTACATTATGAATGGAATAGCGGTCGTACAATATCATATAGGACGTATAGTATCATAATATATTACACAGTCGTACAATAGCATACAAATTGGATAACGTACCTTATCATACTACTTGGAGGATGTATAGAATTATCGACTTTCTCTGAGACCTGGTTGCTTGATGCACTGTAACAATAAAGGACAATTATGGGGAGAATTTACATTGGCGGTTAGGGGAACTAACAATGAAGATTAGGATAATTTATGCAAAAGGTCCCGACACGACTGAAACGCAAAACTTTTGGATTGCTAGACGGTTGCGGTATACTGCCACCCTACTTTATTTAGTTTCTGTTTACAGTAAGTAGACCATTAGTACATACAGCATATGTCTTGGAGGTGCTCATAAATACATATATTATGATTCGTATGGCTCTGAGAACAGGCTGCTTAGCGAAGTCTTGATCCTGGTGTTGACAGACTAATCATCCTGATTTTTAAAGTGGGAACACTGAATACCTGAACCAGTGAGTGCCAGGGGTATACATTACTTGGGGGCAGGGCCATCTGTACCATCTCAAACATTAGATAATGGGGGCCATGAAGGGACATATAGAACCAGTACTTCACACTGGTTTGTGAGGGATATCCAACAAGGCACATATTTACTTCTCCGTACTGAGCACTTCCTCCATGATCAGTCTTACTGGAGGTTACTTCCTGTATAGTGTCAGTATTACTGGAGGTTACTTCCTGCATAGTGTCAGTATTACCTGAGGTTACTTCCTGCATAGCGTCAGTCTTACTGGAGGTTACTTCCTGCATAGTATCAGTCTTACTGGAGGTTACTTCCTGCATAGCGTCAGTCTTACTGGAGGTTACTTCCTGCATAGCGTCAGTATTACTGGAGGTTACTTCCTGCATAGCGTCAGTATTACTGGAGGTTACTTCCTGCATAGCGTCAGTCGGGCCCAGTCCCAGACCCATGCACCACACACACACACACACACACCCCGGCACTCAGGTGGGAGCAGTATAGGTACACCGTGACAGGGTTATAGCATCCCTGGGCAGAGCTAGGACAAGAAGCCAGTGTCACAGACACACGTCATTGGCAGGAGACTGATGAAGGCATGACAGGGGTTCAGACGGAGGTCAACATTAAACACAGTAAAGGGGGTTTGTTCAGGAGAGGGAAAACGTCAGAGGATTTCGTAATAACAGGGTATCAATAGACCAATTAAAACAATCTGGCTCTTGAATATGATCTTGTTTTTAAATTGTTGGAGAAAAAAAGCCAGACAGAGATTATACGAGTTGTTCTTTATAGATTATGTGTTTTCCTAAATTAATAAAATCAATGAAGTTATTTACAGTATATGGAGAAGCAGAACAAATTTTTCTCCAACGTTATCACATCTGTCTGGTATTAGTCGTTAACTGCAGGAGTTATTACACCATAATACATTCAGAGACTTTAACCACTAGCCAGTAGCCGTAGGTGTCTGCCCCTCCACCCCCATTCTGTCCACACAGCTAGCTAGTACAACACTACTGAGACAGACCAGAGAGGCCCTGTCTGTCTGACTGACAGGGAACCACCAGCAGCATGTTGAAACAGTCTGTCTGACTGACAGGGAACCACCAGCAGCATGTTGAAACAGGCTGAGTGACTGACAGTGGACCACAGACCTTTATCAGGAGACCATGGTTAATGCTCCAGTCTAAAGATGACTTAATGCTCTTCTCAGGTCAAAACAAGGTGTTTTCCTAGCTGACACACACATGCACACAAACACACTTTTTTTTTTTCCATCTTCAAGCTCCGTGAAGTTGGTTGTTGATCATTGCTAGATAGCCATTTTCAAGCTGATTTAAGTCAAAACTGGAACTAGGCCAATCAGGAAAGGTCAATGTCGTCTTGGTGAGCAACACCAGTGTAATTTTGGCCTCGTGTTTTAGGTAATTTTCCTGCTGAAAGGTGAATTTATCTCCCAGTGTCTGTTGGAAAGCAGACTGAACCAAGTTTTCCTCTGCCTGTGCTTAGCTCTCTTCCGTTTCTTTTTATCAACAAAAAAACTCCCTAGTCCTTGCCGATGACAAGCATGCCCATAACATGATGCAGCCATGTGGTACTCAGTGGTGTGTTGTGTTGGATTTGCCCCAACATAATGCTTTTTATTCAGGACAAAAAGTGAATTTCTTTGCCACATTGTTTTGGAGTATTACTTTAGTGTCTTCCTGCAAACAGGATGCATGTTTTGGAATATTTTTATTTAGTACAGGCTTCCTTCTTTTCACTCTGTAATTTAGGTTAGTATTGTGGAGTAGCTACAATGTTGTTGATCCATCCTCAGTTATCTCCTACCGCAGCCATTAAACTCTAACTGTTTTAAAATCACCATTGGCCTCATGCTGAAATCCTTGAGTGGTTTCCTTCCTCTACGGTAACTGAGTTAGGATGGGTGCCTTTACCTTTGTAGTGACTGTATTGATACACCTTCCAACGTGTAAATAATAACTGCACCATGCTCAAAGAGATATTCAATGTCTGCTTTATTTTTACCCATCTACCAATACATGCACTTCTTTGCGAACCATTGGAAAACCTCCCTGGTCTTTGTGGTTGAATCTGTGCTTGAAATTCACCGCTCGACTGAGGGACCTAACAGATAATTGTATATTTGGGGTACAGAGATGGGGTAGTAATTTAAAGATCATGTTAAACGCTATTATTGCACACAGAGTGAGTCCATGCAACTTATTATGTGACTTGTTAATTAAGCAAGTGTTTACTCCTGAACTTATTAAGGCTTGCCATAACAAAAGGATTGAATACTTATTTACTAATTTAAGCTTTTAATTTTTGTATTCATTTGTAAACATTTCTAAAAACACTGACATTCTGGGGTATTGTGTGTAGATCAGTGACACAAAATCTCAGGCTATAATTTCAGGTGAATCATTTCTGAAGGCACTGTATCATCCAGCTAACCTCAGCAGTCATGTCTTCTGTCTCCTGGTTATGTAAGTAACCTCAATAGGGCCTATATTGATGACTTATACCTGTCAGCAGTTTTTCAAACACCTAAAACAATTTTTCCTGCAATCTAGAGCCATACCCATAAAACATCTGCAATGGTCATCTAAGCATACCTCTTTACCTGTTCAATTGTCATTTTAATGAGGGTGTCATTCTGACCGTTGTCAAGCACACATCTCAATATACTGCACTAACATGCCTAGGATAGTACATCCACATCACTGTACAGTACATGGGATCATAACACACATCCTCAATACAGGCCACTGTTGGGAAAGATACTCTGAAATATACTGTATAGTTTACCAAGCTACCAATTACTTCACACTGGAAGAAGTTAAGCTACCCTTAAGAATAATATCGTTTTTTTCACTAAAGTTACTTTGAAAAAGTAGTTAACATTGCTGCGGGGATTTGCTTCCGAACAGCCACAGAGCATTAGTGAGGTCGGGCACTGATGCTGGGCGATTAGGCCTGGCTCGCAGTCGGCGTTCCAACTCATCCCAAATCCCAAAGGTGTTCGATGGGATTGAGGTCAGGGCTCTGTGCAAGCCAGTCAAGTTCTTCCACACTGATCTTGACAAACCATTTCTGTATGGACCTCGCTTTGTGCATGGAGGCATTGTCATGCTGAAACAGGAAAGGGCCTTCCCCAAACTGTTGCCACAAAGTTAGAAACACAGAATCATCTAGAATGTCATTTTATGCTGTATCGTTACGATTTACAGGACCAGTCAAAAGATTGGACAAACCTACTCATTAAAGGGTTTTTCTTTATTTTAACTATTTTCTACATTGTAGAATAATAGTGAAGACTTCACAACTATGTAATAACACATATGGAATCATGTAGTAACCAAAAAAGTTGAACAAATCAAAATATATTTTAGATTTTAGATTCTTCAAAGTAGCCACCCTTTACCTTGATGACAGCTTTGCACACTCTTGGCATTCTCTCAACCAGCTTCACCTGGAATGCTTTTCCAACAGCCTTGAAGGATTTCCCACATATGTTGGCTGCTTTTCCTTCACTCTGCAGTCCAACTCATCCCAAACCATCTCAATTGGATTGAGGTCGGGGGATTGTGGAGGCCAGATCATCTGATGCAGCACTCCATCACTCTCCTTCTTGGTCAAATAGCCCTTACACATCCTGGAGGTGTGTTGGGTCATTGTTCTACTGAAAAACAAATTATAGTCCCACTAAGCGCAAACCAGATGGGATGGCGTATTGCTGCAGAATGCTGTGGTTGCCATGCTGGTTAAGTGTGCCTTGAATTCTAAATAAATCACAGACAGTGTCAACAGCAAAGCACCCCCACACCATCACACCACCTCCTCCATGCTTCACGGTGGGAACCACAAATGCGGTGATCATCCGTTCACCTACTCTGCGTCTCACAAAGACATGGCGGTTGGAACCAAAAATCTCAAATTTGGACTCATCAGACAAAGAACAGATTTCCACCGGTCTAATGTCCATTGCTCGTGTTTCTTGGCCCAAGCAAGTCTCTTCTTATTATTGGTGTCTTTTAGTGGTGGTTTCTTTGCAGCAATTTGACCATGAAGGCCTGATTCACTCAGTCTCCTCTTAACAGTTGATGTTGAGATGTGTCTGTTACTTGAACTCTGTGAAGCATTTATTTGGGCTGCAATCTGAGGTGTAGTTAACTCTAATGAACTTATCCTCTGGAGCAGAGGCAACTCTGGATTTTCCTTTCCTGTGGCGGTCCTCATGAGAGCCAGTTTCATCATAGCGCTTGATGGTTTTTGCAACTGCACTTGAAGAAATGTTCCAGATTGACTGATCTTCATGTCTTAAAGTAATGATGGACTGTCGTTTCTCTTTGCTTATTTGAGCTGTTCTTTCCATAATATGGACTATGTCTTTTACCAAGTAGGGTTATCTTCTGTATACCACCCCTACCTTGTCACAACACAACTGATTGGCTCAAACGCATTAAGAAGGAAAGACATTTTACAAATGAACTTTTAACAAGGTACACCTGTTAATTGAAATGCATTCCAGGTGACTACCCCATGAAGCTGGTTGAGAGAATGCCAAGAGTGTGCAAAGCTGTCATCAAGGCAAATGATGGGTACTTTGAAGAATCTCAAATATTTGTTGAACACTTTTTTGGTTACTACATGATTCCATATGTGTTATTTCATAGTTTTGATGTATTCACTATTATTCTACAATATAGCAAATAGTAAAAATAAAGAAAATTAATGAAAAATGTCCAAACTTTTGACTGATACTTTACTTTGTGATAAATTATCATATCTACATCTGAAATGTTATAGACTACAAATTTCAAAAACAAATCTGTCTGGAGTCAGATGTTAACAGAATATATCATTTGGCCGCTAAACACAAAACTATATTTCAAGGGAGAATTAGGCAGGTCTGAGGCTGAAAAAGAAAGGAATTCTTGCCCATATTTCCCCCATATTTTATTTTTTTTGTTGCAAAAAAAGTAGGGTGTAGTTCTGGTAGTTAGCTACACCGCTACATGGGAAAAAAGTAGGGTGTAGTTCTGGTAGTTAGCTACACCGCTACATGGGAAAAATTAGGGTGTAGTTCTGGTAGTTAGCTACACCGCTACATGGGAAAAAGTAGGGTGTAGTTCTGGTAGTTAGCTACACCGCTACATGGAGAAAGTAGGGTGTAGTTCTGGTAGTTAGCTACACCGCTACTTGGGAAAAAGTAGTGTGTAGTTCTGGTAGTTAGCTACACCGCTACATGGGAAAAAGTAACTACTGAAAACACTACCTAGATTTATATTTAGTTGAACTACCACCAAGCTTCTGCAAAATGCAGTTCAATTACTAGTTGAACTGTATGTACAGTAGTTCCCTACTCCCCAACACTGATACAGGCAAATATCATGGCATCATAATTAAGACACAAATATCATGATATTATCATAAGGTGCCAGATGACATTTAAACAAAAGCACACATCCTGAGCTGTATCCCCCTGTCTGGTGGTTCTTTTTCTAAAGAAACAGAATATGTTTCTCTGCATCACTGCAAACATCTGGGTTAACGATTGAAAGGAATGTGAGTCTGATTCAGTACAGTAATTGCTTGCTTTTCTAAAGTCTATAAACCTTGCCAGCAGACTTGCCAGCTAAGATAGTTAAACAAGCTACTCTAACTTGATTTAAAGCCTGAAATGACTTGGTAGCTAATTATGAGGTTAGGAGATGGGAACTGCTAGCTGGCAAGCTAAAGCTAACTTCATAAAATTGCTATGTGGCTAGTATTACAGAGAAACAACAAAACATTTTTGTTTTATTTATTCATCAAGAAGGAATCAACAGGCTACATAGCTCGATCAAATTAATTTACAAACAAGATCAGTTTTGAAACCATATTTCTCTGTTTCTTTTCTCTTTGTCTGGCCCAGTCAGTGAGCCCCCTCTGCAAAATACAGCTGACAGATCTTTTATATAGAATTATGATAAGGCATAGGCTTCAAAATGAAGTTTAGTTATTAATTTAACATCTGAAAAAAAGAAAAAAAACTGGACAAATCTGAGGGGGCACGTGCCCTTGTGCCCCAAATGGGCATGACTCCACTGCCTGTCAGTCAGCGCCCCAGTCATATAGGCTCTGGGCGGGGCCCTAATGGGCCTAAAGGGGCCAAGAGGGTAATTACCCGTAACAGTCACAGCACCTCTTTATCAATAAAAAAGACTTAGTGGACCGCAGATAAAACAAGATCTGACTTTCATAGGATGAAGTGTGTTGACATGCCATCTCTCTGGTGACAGTTCCATACAACCTATAGAGATGTTATTGTGACAGCCTGGTCTGGCCACTTGTCAAATGTAGTTAGTGACAGAAAAAAATTAGTAATGTGCTTTTCTCTCTCTCTCCCTCTCTCTCCCTCCCTGCCTCTTTCTCTCCCTCTATCTATCTCTCTCTCCTTCCCTGCCTGCCTCTTTCTCTCCCAAGACATAGTTACCAGCTGCAGATGTGTGATATAGATTAGAAATGTATCTGAACTGATCCTGGATCAGACGAGGCAGTCGTATTTCTGTCAGCAGAGCAGAGTACCAGCACACGCTACACTACAGACCAGTACACTCATCCATCTCTCCACCTCACCACAGTCACGCAAGCCTCAAGCATCCGGCCAAGCCAACACATAAAGCTAAGATGGCTGAATCAACCTCCTGAAACTGGCCCATATTCAGCTTAAATCTGAACCTTGGTCCAACTGGAGACTGTGTCAGACTGAAACAGCTCAGTCTTGTATACAGTATAGTGGGATGGCAGTGAACCTGAGTTTGACTGGCTGTCACTAGAGTGCAAGTGCTTGACCTCTAACCTCTGACCTTTGTCTCTATAGTATAGTAGGAGAGGTCAGTCAACCACACATTCACACACAGGGCCTAAGGAGATATGGAGCTGTGTGTGGTAAAGTAACAGCAGTAAGGATTTTATTTAAAAAATGGCGCAGGAAGAAATGGCAGCAGTTTTACAGGCGCCCAACCAATTGTGCTATTATGTGTTTTTTTTTGTGTTATTTGTAACTTATTTTGTACATTATGTTCTGCCACCGTATCTTACGGCAAAAAAGAGCTTCTGGATATCAGGACAGCGATCACTCACCTCGGATTAGACAAAGATTTTTTCTACAACAAGCAGAACGCACAGGACATTCAACAAACACCTGTGAAATAATCTACAGTTGATCTACTACCCTGGGGTACAATAAAATAGCCATATGTACCCTGGGGTACCATAAACTAGCCATTTAACCCAGTTTATCAAAAGTAAACTAGCTATATCTACCCTGGGGTACAATACACTGTCATAGAGCACTATGAATAACCTAAACAAAAGCCACAACAAAAAAGTATTTGGGAGACATCTTGTTTAGTATAGGTAGCTATAACCTATAGTAACACAAGGCATTCATTGGTGTCAATGGGAGACTTTAGTGTCAGACTGGAGCACAGCCACTAATGAAGTAGTGGAGGAGAGGAGACCAACTCTGAATGACCTCAAAACTGTGGCTTTTCTTTGGTAAGTTGATTTTTGATAAAGTGGGTTAACAGGCCGACCACTAGCCTGCTGTTGGTCATCCACGCCCATGTCTTCATACTCTCTGTCCCTGAAGGATCCAGAGGTCCTGGAAACTGAATTTAGACCTCTGGTATTACAGAAAAAATACATAAATCATACTCTTAACTAACCGCCTCCCCGGACGATGCTCATATGTAGGTTGGTTGTGACTGTGGGATGAGGTAGGTTAATGTTCACATACTTTACTCCAGAGGAGGCTGTTGGGAGGAGCTATAGAAGGGCAGGCTCATTGTAACGGCTGGAATGGAACAGTATCAAACATATAGAAACAACATATTTTATTCCGTTCCATGTATTCTATTCCAGCCATTACAATAAGCCCATCCTCCTATAACTCTTCCCATTGGTGGATGTAGGTATAGGCAACATGGGCACCATCTTGACAGGGGCGGCACGGGGCACCCGCACAACAAAAATTCGGAATGGTGACATTTGCGCAATTGGTTTTCTATCGCTCATTTGCACGTCACGTCAATGATATCATGTCACCGTGTGGGACTGTGGGTCAGTTAACCTTGTCGGAGTGGGCGCTCTGATTCTAGTTTGTGAGCTAGGCAGGCTCATGGGAAGCTAGAACCGCCACTGCCCTCTTCCCACCAGCCCCCTCTGCTTTACACAGCATAGAAGGCCGGCATTGAAACAACTGTATTGCGATTTCTCCTCTGAAATAACACTGACACCTTGTGGCAGACAGTGGAACAGCAAGACACTTCTGTTTTCGACTCTACTGTTACATCCAACTGAACAACTACCATCAAAAACTGCTCTTCTTTCAACATGAAATACTATACATAGTTATATTTCCTATTACCCCATCATTTAGTTGTTTTTTAAAATCTAGTCATGGGTTGGGATTAGCTTTAAAACGGCCTTCCTGTTAAGTGTAAATGAAATGCCCGTATTAATCTGTGGACATCTACCATTTCATGTGTCACAGAAAGCAGCTTATTATGAATATAGTGTTGTTGATTGGCAGTGTTTGGCCTGCAGTTAATGCCACATCACCAGTCAGGGATCCACCATAAATCCCCCTAAGAGATCCTTCAACATCCCATCTACCCCTGCAGCCTCGGGCCAAACCCCAAGTGGCTCCTGGTAGAACATGCCCATAGGCACAGATCTAGGATCAGTTTACCCACCATAGTTTCTTATCTGTACATTAGATCAGTGTCCAGGGGCAACTGCATCCTCTCTGTGATGAGATGTCCCAGTTGTGTTGTTCATGCTGTTCCAATGATGTTCCAAAGGCAATAGAACACAGTCATGTGACTACCATTAAACACTGATGATTCAGCAGAAGAGGTCTGCTTGGCGTTGGTGTTGGTGACTAGCAGGGAGAAGTGACTGAGTGAGTGGGATTTAGTGTTGTGAGTCATTGACCATGTAGGAATGATATCCTATTCCCTAAATAGTGCACTACTTATAACCAAAGCCCTATGTGGGCCCTGGTCAAAGGTAGTGCACTACATAGAAAACAGGGTCCCACATGGGACGTAGACATTGTGTTATCACCCATCACTTGAGAGGACAGCAATTAGCTACACTGCTGAGACCAGAGGTACTGGTCTAAACGCCATTTACTGTGACAAAGCAATGCGGGGGTGTGTGTGTGTCAGTGGAGGCTGCTGAGGGGAGGACGGCTCATAATAACGGCCAGAACGGAACAAATGGAATGGCGTCAAACACCTGGAAACCATGGAAACCATGTGTTTGATGTATTTGATAGCATTCCACTGATTCCTCTCCAGTCATTACCACGAACTCGTTCTTCCCAATTAAGGTGCCACCAACCTCCTGTGGTTTGTGTGTGTGTGAGTGTTGTTGTTCCTGTCCATGTATTTAATCACCACAAATTAAAGATCTCTTTATTCTCTGGAACAAGGGAGGTAGGCTCGTAGGACAGTCTTGATCTCATGAGTTTACATCATGTTTTGCTAATCCGTGTAGCGAAACAGAAAGTAAACTCATGAGATCAAGACTGTCCTACGAGGCTACAAGGGAATCAAAACCAACAAGACAGTCAAGATATACAGGAAAACTATTGTACGTTCATCAACCCATCTCATTGGCTTATTTGACATCCTGTTACATAATCTGGACAACAAGCCTTAATGGAGCCCAGGAAGTAAAGAGGAAGGGGATTGTGATGGACACACACACACACACACACACACACACACACACACACACACACACACACACACACACACACACACACACACGAGATGTTACCATAGAGACGGTGTATTCTGTGTCTTCTAGGTTGATAATAACAGAGTTGGTGATTATCCAATGTTCCTGGATTAGCCAGTGTCACTGAGAGGTGACTGACACACAACACCAAGGAAATGATGTCATGAGAAATCATCTCCTTTGAAAACACCAACTACCTCTGAAGCCCTCTACAACGGTACACAGGATCCATCCCAAATAGCACCGCAATAATTTTACCGGCCCTGATCAAAAGCACAATATATGTCACATGACGCTGGAGAGACGAAGCAGGTACGGGGAGTAAACATTTAATGAATAACGGACATATAACGAGACAAGTACAGCGTCAGCAAACAGAAACTAAGACAAAAAACGATTAATGCAGCAGCAAGGGAACAGACAAATATAGGGGAGGAAATGAACATGTGATAAGTGAGGCCAGGTGAGTCCAATAACGCTGATGCGTGTGACGAGGGAAGGCAGGTGTGGGTGATGGATGGCAGGAGTGTGAGATGCAGGGTAATCTGGCGCCCTCAAGCGCCAGGGGAAGGGAAGAGCGGGAGCAGGCGTGACACTATAGGGAATAGTGTTCCATTTGGAACGCAGACACAGTCCAAACAGTCCATAGGGCAAGTCAATTCAATAGGGCCTGAACCATGTTACTGAAATCTTTAAGCTGATTGACTGATAACCAGACCACAGTTTTAGCTAGCTTGTTGAAGTAATGAACCACAAGGATCTGATTGAGAACAAACACAGTAGGAGAGTGTGGATGCTGCTTGTACTGTAGGTGATTGACATCTTGTGACACACATACGCACACAGATTCATAATATCATGTATTTTTCCATACTGTCAACCTAGAGTAGGTTGCTGTTGTTAGATAGGTTATGGTATCTACACTCAAGAACAAGAGGAAAAAACAGTCTGGGCATGTAGTTTCATGTATCACACAGTCAGAGTTGTGTCTCTGAAATGTCAGCTTGATACCTTTTAGATTGATTCTTCAAAATCAAAGCTCTGTCAGAGTTCTCTCTGTGAATGTTAAAGTGGTTGAACTGCAATTAGTGGCCCAAAGAACGGCAGAACAAACCAGAAGTGTGTCAGTGTGTAACGTGGTGAATCAGCGGAAAGCTAGTGAGCTAGCCTGGTTGTGGTGTCCGAGGAGTCGGTAGTTACAATCTCCAAGGAGTCGGTAGCTATGGTCTCCAAGGAGTCGGTAGCTATGGTCTCCAAGGAGTCGGTAGCTACGGTCTCCAAGGAATTGATAGTTACGGTCTCCAAGGAGTTGATAGTTACGGTCTCCAAGGAAATGACAGTTACGTCTCCAAGGAGTAAATAGTTACAGTCTCCAAGGAGTTGATAGTTACGTTCTCCAAGGAGCTGATAGTTACGGTCTCCAAGGAGTTGATAGTTACGGTGTCCAAAGAGTTGATAGTTACGTCTCCAAGGAGTAAATAGTTACAGTCTCCAAGGAGTTGATAGTTACGTTCTCCAAGAAGCTGATAGTTACGGTCTCCAAGGAGTTGATAGTTACGGTGTCCAAGGAGCTGATAGTTACGTCTCCAAGGAGTAAATAGTTACAGTCTCCAAGGAGTTGATAGTTACGTCTCCAAGGAGTAAATAGTTACAGTCTCCAAGGAGTTGATAGTTACGTCTCCAAGGAGTAAATAGTTACAGTCTCCAAGGAGTTGATAGTTACGATCTCCAAGGAGCTGATAGCTACAGTCTCCAAGGAGCTGATAGTTACGGTCTCCGAGGAGTTGATAGTTACGGTCTCCAAGGAGTTGATAGTTACGGTCTCCAAGGAATTGATAGTTACGGTCTCCAAGGAATTGATAGTTACGGTCTCCAAGGAGTTGATAGTTACGGTCTCCAAGGAGTTGATAGTTACGGTCTCCAAGGAGTAAATAGTTACAGTCTCCAAGGAGTTGATAGTTACGTTCTCCAAGGAGCTGATAGTTACGGTCTCCAAGGAATTGATAGTTACGGTCTCCAAGGAGTTGATAGTTACGGTCTCCAAGGAGTTGACAGTTACGTCTCCAAGGAGTAAATAGTTACAGTCTCCAAGGAGTTGATAGTTACGTTCTCCAAGGAGCTGATAGTTACGGTCTCCAAGGAGTTGATAGCTACAGTCTCCAAGGAGCTGATAGTTACGGTGTCCAAGGAGTTGATAGTTACGGTGTACAAGGAGTTGATAGTTACGGTCTCCAAGGAGTTGATAGCTACAGTCTCCAAGGAGCTGATAGTTACGGTCTCCAAGGAGCTGATAGTTACGGTCTCCAAGGAGCTGATAGTTACGGTCTCCAAGGAGCTGATAGTTACGGTCTCCAAGGAGTTGATAGCTACAGTCTCCAAGGAGTTGATAGTTACGGTCTCCAAGGAGTTGATAGCTACAGTCTCCAAGGAGCTGATAGTTACGGTCTCCAAGGAATTGATAGTTACGGTCTCCAAGGAGTTGATAGTTACGGTCTCCAAGGAGTTGACAGTTACGTCTCCAAGGAGTAAATAGTTACAGTCTCCAAGGAGTTGATAGTTACGTTCTCCAAGGAGCTGATAGTTACGGTCTCCAAGGAGTTGATAGCTACAGTCTCCAAGGAGCTGATAGTTACGGTGTCCAAGGAGTTGATAGTTACGGTGTACAAGGAGTTGATAGTTACGGTCTCCAAGGAGTTGATAGCTACAGTCTCCAAGGAGCTGATAGTTACGGTCTCCAAGGAGCTGATAGTTACGGTCTCCAAGGAGCTGATAGTTACGGTCTCCAAGGAGCTGATAGTTACGGTCTCCAAGGAGTTGATAGCTACAGTCTCCAAGGAGTTGATAGTTACGGTGTACAAGGAGTTGATAGTTACGGTCTCCAAGGAGTTGATAGCTACAGTCTCCAAGGAGCTGATAGTTACGGTCTCCAAGGAGCTGATAGTTACGGTCTCCAAGGAGCTGATAGTTACGGTCTCCAAGGAGCTGATAGCTACAGTCTCCAAGGAGCTGATAGTTACGGTCTCCAAGGAGCTGATAGTTACGGTCTCCAAGGAGTTGATAGCTACAGTCTCCAAGGAGCTGATAGTTACGGTCTCCAAGGAATTGATAGTTACGGTCTCCAAGGAGTTGATAGTTACGGTCTCCAAGGAGTTGACAGTTACGTCTCCAAGGAGTTGATAGCTACAGTCTCCAAGGAGTTGATAGTTACGGTCTCCAAGGAGTTGATAGCTACAGTCTCCAAGGAGCTGATAGTTACGGTGTCCAAGGAGTTGATAGCTACAGTCTCCAAGGAGCTGATAGTTACGGTCTCCAAGGAGCTGATAGTTACGGTGTCCAAGGAGTTGATAGCTACAGTCTCCAAGGAGCTGATAGTTACGGTCTCCAAGGAGCTGATAGTTACGGTCTCCAAGGAGTTGATAGCTACAGTCTCCAAGGAGCTGATAGTTACGGTGTCCAAGGAGTTGATAGTTACGGTCTCCAAGGAATTGATAGTTACGGTCTCCAAGGAGTTGATAGTTACGGTCTCCAAGGAGTTGACAGTTACGTCTCCAAGGAGTTGATAGCTACAGTCTCCAAGGAGCTGATAGTTACGGTGTCCAAGGAGTTGATAGCTACAGTCTCCAAGGAGCTGATAGTTACGGTCTCCAAGGAGCTGATAGTTACGGTGTCCAAGGAGTTGATAGCTACAGTCTCCAAGGAGCTGATAGTTACGGTCTCCAAGGAGCTGATAGTTACGGTTTCCAAGGAGTTGATAGCTACAGTCTCCAAGGAGCTGATAGTTACGGTCTCCAAGGAGTTGATAGCTACAGTCTCCAAGGAGCTGATAGTTACGGTCTCCAAGGAGCTGATAGTTACGGTGTCCAAGGAGTTGATAGCTACAGTCTCCAAGGAGCTGATAGTTACGGTCTCCAAGGAGCTGATAGTTACGGTGTCCAAGGAGTTGATAGCTACAGTCTCCAAGGAGCTGATAGTTACGGTGTCTAAGGAGTTGATAGTTACGGTCTCCAAGGAGTTGATAGCTACGGTCTCCAAGGAGCTGATAGTTACGGTGTCCAAGGAGTTGATAGTTACAGTCTCCAAGGAGTAAATAGTTACAGTCTCCAAGGAAGTGATAGTTACGGTCTCCAAGGAGTTGATAGTTACGGTCTCCAAGGAGTTGACAGTTACGTCTCCAAGGAGTAAATAGTTACAGTCTCCAAGGAGTTGATAGTTACGTTCTCCAAGGAGCTGATAGTTACGGTCTCCAAGGAGTTGATAGCTACAGTCTCCAAGGAGCTGATAGTTACGGTGTCCAAGGAGTTGATAGTTACGGTGTACAAGGAGTTGATAGTTACGGTCTCCAAGGAGTTGATAGCTACAGTCTCCAAGGAGCTGATAGTTACGGTCTCCAAGGAGCTGATAGTTACGGTCTCCAAGGAGCTGATAGTTACGGTCTCCAAGGAGCTGATAGTTACGGTCTCCAAGGAGTTGATAGCTACAGTCTCCAAGGAGTTGATAGTTACGGTGTACAAGGAGTTGATAGTTACGGTCTCCAAGGAGTTGATAGCTACAGTCTCCAAGGAGCTGATAGTTACGGTCTCCAAGGAGCTGATAGTTACGGTCTCCAAGGAGCTGATAGTTACGGTCTCCAAGGAGCTGATAGCTACAGTCTCCAAGGAGCTGATAGTTACGGTCTCCAAGGAGCTGATAGTTACGGTCTCCAAGGAGTTGATAGCTACAGTCTCCAAGGAGCTGATAGTTACGGTCTCCAAGGAATTGATAGTTACGGTCTCCAAGGAGTTGATAGTTACGGTCTCCAAGGAGTTGACAGTTACGTCTCCAAGGAGTTGATAGCTACAGTCTCCAAGGAGTTGATAGTTACGGTCTCCAAGGAGTTGATAGCTACAGTCTCCAAGGAGCTGATAGTTACGGTGTCCAAGGAGTTGATAGCTACAGTCTCCAAGGAGCTGATAGTTACGGTCTCCAAGGAGCTGATAGTTACGGTGTCCAAGGAGTTGATAGCTACAGTCTCCAAGGAGCTGATAGTTACGGTCTCCAAGGAGCTGATAGTTACGGTCTCCAAGGAGTTGATAGCTACAGTCTCCAAGGAGCTGATAGTTACGGTGTCCAAGGAGTTGATAGTTACGGTCTCCAAGGAATTGATAGTTACGGTCTCCAAGGAGTTGATAGTTACGGTCTCCAAGGAGTTGACAGTTACGTCTCCAAGGAGTTGATAGCTACAGTCTCCAAGGAGTTGATAGTTACGGTCTCCAAGGAGTTGATAGCTACAGTCTCCAAGGAGCTGATAGTTACGGTGTCCAAGGAGTTGATAGCTACAGTCTCCAAGGAGCTGATAGTTACGGTCTCCAAGGAGCTGATAGTTACGGTGTCCAAGGAGTTGATAGCTACAGTCTCCAAGGAGCTGATAGTTACGGTCTCCAAGGAGCTGATAGTTACGGTGTCCAAGGAGTTGATAGCTACAGTCTCCAAGGAGCTGATAGTTACGGTCTCCAAGGAGTTGATAGCTACAGTCTCCAAGGAGCTGATAGTTACGGTCTCCAAGGAGCTGATAGTTACGGTGTCCAAGGAGTTGATAGCTACAGTCTCCAAGGAGCTGATAGTTACGGTCTCCAAGGAGCTGATAGTTACGGTGTCCAAGGAGTTGATAGCTACAGTCTCCAAGGAGCTGATAGTTACGGTGTCTAAGGAGTTGATAGTTACGGTCTCCAAGGAGTTGATAGCTACGGTCTCCAAGGAGCTGATAGTTACGGTGTCCAAGGAGTTGATAGTTACAGTCTCCAAGGAGTAAATAGTTACAGTCTCCAAGGAAGTGATAGTTACGGTCTCCAAGGAGTTGATAGTTACGGTCTCCAAGGAGCTGATAGTTACGGTCTCCAAGGAGTTGATAGCTACAGTCTCCAAGGAGCTGATAGTTACGGTGTCCAAGGAGTTGATAGCTACAGTCTCCAAGGAGTCGATCTAAAACTAGTCTATAGTCATTTGAAGAATCTCAGCAGCACATAACAAGTAGACTGTACATGAAGTGTAGGCTAGTCGTACTGAGGAGATGACTGGTGAGGAATAGGCCTTTCAATTACACACAGAAAAAAAGACACACAGAGACAGACACAACACATGCACGCACACATACAGAAATCATACATTTCTGAAGACGAGCACACGAGCACACAATGCATTTCCACAAGATTTATTTAAGAATGTGGAAACTATGTTGTGAAAATAATTAACATGTTGGACTACATTCAAGAAAAGAAAACGTGGATGCTCCAAATACGGTCGTGGCCAAAAGTTTTGAGAATGACACAAATATTAATTTTCACAAAGTCTGCTGCCTCAGTTTGTATGATGGCAATTTGCATATACTCCAGAATGTTATGAAGAGTGATAAGATGAATTGCAATTAATTGGAACGTTCCTCTTTGCCATGCAAATGAACTGAATCCCCCAAAAACGTTTCCACTGCATTTCAGCCCTGCCACAAAAGGACCAGCTGACATCATGTCAGTTATTCTCTCGTTAACACAGGTGTGAATGTTGACAAGGACAAGGCTGGAGATCACTCTGTCATGCTGATTGAGTTCGAACAACAGACTGGAAGCTTCAAAGGGAGGGTGGTGCTTGGAATCATTGTTCTTCCTCTGTCAAACATGGTTACCTGCAAGGAAACACGTGCCGTCGTCATTGCTTTGCACAAAAAGGGCTTCACAGGCAAGGATATTGCTGCCAGTAAGATTGCACCTAAATCAACCATTTATCGGATCATCAAGAACTTCAAGGAGAGCAGTTCAATTGTTGTGAAGAAGGCTTCAGGGCACCCAAGAAAGTCCAGCAAGCGCCAGGACCGTCTCCTAAAGTTGATTCAGCTGCGGGATCGGGGCACCACCAGGACAGAGCTTGCTCAGGAATGGCAGCAGGCAGGTGTGAGTGCATCTGCACGCACAGTGAGGCGAAGACTTTTGGAGGATGGCCTGGTATCAAGAAGGGCAGCAAAGAAGCCACTTCTCTCCAGGAAAAACATCAGGGACAGACTGATATTCTGCAAAAGGTACAGGGATTGGACTGCTGAGGACAGGGGTAAAGTAATTTTCTCTGATGAATCCCCTTTCAGATTGTTTGGGGCATCCGGAAAAAAGCTTGTCCGGAGAAGACAAGGTGAACGCTACCATCAGTCCTGTGTCATGCCAACAGTAAAGCATCCTGAGACCATTCATGTGTGGGTTTGCTTCTCAGCCAAGGGAGTGGACTCACTCACAATTTTGTCTAAGAACACAGCCATGAATAAAGAATGATACCAACACATCCTCCGAGAGCAACTTCTCCCAACCATCCAGGAACAGTTTGGTGACGACCAATGCCTTTTCCAGCATGATGGAGCACCTTGCCATAAGGCAAACGTGATAACTAAGTGGCTCGGGGAACAAAACATCAATAGACCTTAATCCCATTGAGAACTTGTGGTCAATCCTCAAGAAGCGGGTGGACAAACAAAACCCCACAAATCCTGACAAACTCCAAGCATTGATTATGCAAAAATGGGCTGCCAATGGGCTGGCCCAGAAGTTAATTGACAGCATGCCAGGGTGGATTGCAGAGGTCTTGAAAAAGAAGGGTCAACACTGCAAATATTGACTCTTTGCATCAACTTCATGTAATTGTCAATAAAAGCCTTTGACACTTATGAAATGCTTGTAATTATACTTCAGTATTCCATAGTAACACCTGACAAAAATATCTAAAGACTCTGAAGCAGCAAACTTTGTGGAAATTAATATTTGTGTCATTCTCAAAACATTTGGCCACGACTGTACATATGCCTACATATTGAGTGAAGAAAGATTATTCTCTATTCGGCCAATGATACAAATGGGGAACATTTGATCCAGCTCCTATAGAGATAATTTCTGAGAACTATTGACTCAGAGACAGAGAGAAAAAAATCAAGAAATATTTGAATATGAGTTCTGAGAGAGGTCTTGTCTTGTTTCTTGGTATTGCTGAGATCTGAATAGGCCTATCTGATCCAGTCTGACATTTAGTTCTGAGTAGAAGGTTGCCTTGTCTCATGATCCTGAGTGGTGAATGCCGACTCCAACATCCGTGATGCCCTTTGACCTGGGTCGTGTTCATTAGGGTGCCTGTTTTCAAATTTTGTTGAACAAATGAAAACAAGTATTTCTTATTGAACAAGTTCAGATAGTACCTCCCACTTTCATTTCGTTTTGGACTTTTGTCTTCCGTTTTGTGCCTATTAACACGACGCTGATTCCTGAGCAGTCACATCCATGGTGAGCATTTGACTCATTGTCTGATCATTCACCTTAGAAACTGATCCCAGTTCAGTTCCTATGGAGAGAGAGGGGGAGATGATTGGTCCCCTAGGGGTTCTACTGGGTCCCATGGAGCCAATCAGAGATCAAAGAGAACAATTCCTTCCTTCATTCTTGCTGACATCATTATCCTGACGGTTCTCCCTCTCTCTCTCTCTGTAGTGGGTGTGAGAGTCCCAAAAGATGAACTTCTGAGATTGAGGCAGAGAGTTTAACATAGGATATTGACATCTGATATTGAGATCGGGGCTGTTGACATCATACCTTTAGTGAAAGTTGTTTCAATGATGCTTCACTCATCTGTGGGGAGAAAAGAGAAAATTACTAGGACTTGACGTTGACACACACACCCCCACACACCTGCTGCTTCATTAAGGCTGTAAGCCCTAGCCTCCTTGAGGTGCTCATCACTTCAGCCAGTCCCTGGGGAGAGTGGCATTACCAATTACCTGCCACAGGATCCCAGTCTCCTCATTATAACACCCAACGGGACACAAACACACACACGACCACACAAATGTGCACTCTCACGCACGCACGCACACACACAATTCAGTCCCAATCAAAATCCTATTTTCCCTGACCCCTAAACCTAACACATTTTCTTACCCAAAAACTTAACCTTAACCCTAACCCTAGCTCCTAACCCTTAACATAATTCTAACCCTAATTCTAACCTTAACCCTAAACTCCCTAGAAATAGCATTTGACTTTGCTGGGACTAACAAAATGTCCCCAGTTGGTCCAATTTCTGTTTGGTTACTTTTCTTGTGGGGACTTCTGGTCCCCACAAGAATAGTTAAACACGTCCACACACACACGTCCACACACACACACGTCCACACACACCATCATCACTGTGTATAACCTGTAGCAGTGACATCAATATCACACATCACCAGATCACTCCGGCACAACCAGATCACTCCCGCACCAACAGGTCACCCCCGCACCGGCAGATCACTAACACACAACCGGATCACTAACACACAACCGGATCACTCCCGCACCGCCGGGTCACTCCCGCACCGCCGGGTCACCCCCGCACCGCCGGGTCACCCCCGCACCGCCGGGTCACCCCCGCACCGCCGGGTCACCCCCGCACCGCCGGATCACCCCCGCACCGCCAGGTCACCCCCGCACCGCCAGGTCACCCCCGCACCGCCAGGTCACCCCCGCACCGCCAGGTCACCCCCGCACCGCCAGGTCACTCCCGCACCGCCAGGTCACTCCCGCACCGCCAGGTCACTCCCGCACCGCCAGGTCACTCCCGCACCAGCAGGTCACTCCCGCACCAGCAGGTCACTCCCGCACCAGCAGATCACTCCCACCCCACCAGATCACTCCCGCACCACCAGATCACTCACTCCCGCACCAGCAGGTCACTCCCGCACCAGCAGGTCACTCCCGCACCAGCAGGTCACTCCCGCACCAGCAGGTCACTCCCGCACCACCAGATCACTCCCGCACCACCAGATCACTCCCGCACCACCAGATCACTCCCGCACCACCAGATCACTAACACACCACCAGATCACTCCCGCACCACCAGATCACTCCCGCACCACCAGATCACTCCCGCACCACCAGATCACTAACACACAACCAGATCACTAACACACAACCAGATCACTCCCGCACCACCAGATCACTCCCGCACCAACAGGTCACCCCCGCACCACCAGATCACCCTCGCACCACCAGATCACTCCCGCACCACCAGATCACCCTCGCACCACCAGATCAACCTCGCACCACCAGATCACTCCCGCACCACCAGATCACTAACACACCACCAGATCACTCCCGCACCACCAGATCACTCCCGCACCACCAGATCACTCCCGCACCACCAGATCACTAACACACAACCAGATCACTAACACACAACCAGATCACTCCCGCACCACCAGATCACTAACACACAACCAGATCACTAACACACAACCAGATCACTCCCGCACCAGCAGGTCACTAACACACCACCAGATCACTAACACACCACCAGATCACTCCCGCACCACCAGATCACTCCCGCACCACCAGATCACTCCCGCACCACCAGATCATCCTCGCACCACCAGATCACTAACACACCACCAGATCACTCCCGCACCACCAGTTCACTAACACACAACCAGATCACCCTCGCACCACCAGATCACCCTCGCACCACCAGATCACCCTCGCACCACCAGATCACCCTCGCACCACCAGATCACCCTCGCACCACCAGATCACTCCCGCACCACCAGATCACCCCCGCACCCCCGCACCACCAGATCACTAACACACCACCAGATCACCCTCGCACCACCAGATCACCCTCACACCACCAGATCACCCCCGCACCACCAGATCACTAACACACCACCAGATCACTAACACACCACCAGATCACTAACACACCACCAGATCACTAACACACCACCAGATCACTCCCGCACCACCAGATCACTAACACACCACCAGATCACTCCCGCACCACCAGATCACTAACACACCACCAGATCACTAACACACCACCAGATCACTAACACACCACCAGATCACTAACACACCACCAGATCACTAACACACCACCAGATCCACATCCCTCTCCCTCAGAATGATCCTCCTCAGTCAGAAGTGTTTTAACCAGAACTCTCTCATGCTTCCTCCTGACCTCTAAGGCCTGACAGGAAATTGAGAGTCTTCGTGTCTATAACGGAGGCTGAGAAACACATTGAGACGTGGACATCCTCTCAAACTCACATCCAAACCCAGCACATCTTGTGTCAGAACAAAACTCAGTCTATCTGTGTATGACTGTTACCTTGGTGTGCTCCCATCTGGATAGGAGGCATAATGCTCAGGTCTGCTGGTAGTCCCACATACACACCTCCATAGTTCCTGAGAGAAGAGGACACACACACACACAGTGAGAAAGACATAGATAGACAGGTCTTGATCACAGTGACCTTCGAGCAACAAACTCACACACACACACACACACACACACACACACACACACACACACACACACACACACACACACACACACACACACACACACACACACACACACACACAATGTTACTCACATCCTTTTTTCTTCTTCTTGTGCAGACTCCTCTGTGCTGTAAATGACATCATCAGTCAGTAAGTCAGTAACAATTCAGTCAGTCAGTAATAACTCAGTCAGTAATAACTCAGTCAGTAATAAGTCAGTCAGTCAGTAATAACTCAGTCAGTCAGTAATAAGTCAGTCAGTCAGTAATAACTCAGTCAGTAATAAGTCAGTCAGTCAGTAATAACTCAGTCAGTCAGTAATAATTCAGTCAGTCAGTAATACGTCAGTCAGTCAGTAATAACTCAGTCAGTCAGTAATAAGTCAGTCAGTCAGTAATAAGTCAGTCAATCAGTAATAACTCAGTCAGTCAGTAATAACTCAGTCAGTAATAACTGAGTCAGTCAGTAATAACTGAGTCAGTCAGTAATAACTCAGTCAGTAATAACTCAGTCAGTAATAACTCAGTCAGTAATAACTCAGTCAGTTAGTAATAACTCAGTCAGTTAGTAATAACTCAGTCAGTCAGTAATAACTCAGTCAGTCAGTAATAACTCAGTCAGTAATACGTCAGTCAGTCAGTGATAAGTCCATCACCCCCGGGAGTTCTGACACATGGTCACATCAAACAAAGGTCAATGAATGGCATGGCTAGGAAATAGTGATCAACTCAGGTCTGTCCAATATCTAAATGTGCGTGTTCATGGGTGTTCACCGTCTAGGGGTCTTTTCTCCACCAGAGACCTGTTTATGTTGAAGTTCTGTAGCACTGCCGAAACCAGTCTCATTGATGACCTGGCTATCATTATTTTCAGTCATTTAGCAGAGGCTCTTATCCAGAGCGACTTACAGTCACACTTGTTTTATTTCGTACTGGTCCTCCGTGGGAATCGAACCCATATTGTCCCACAACCCTGGCGTTGCAAGCACCGTGCTCTACCAACAAAGCCACACGGGACCAGCTAGGCTTGTTGAGAACTTGGCCTGCCTGTCAATATGTTTATCAGGCAGCTTGTTGAGAACTCTGCCTAACTGTCGATATGCTTATCGGGAAGTAGTCCACAGTATTTGACTAATGTCTGACTCATTAATTCCAGGAAATTGTGTTTTTCCTTTCATAGTTGAGAGCCAGGGCCCTGTGGGCAAGGTGAGGACTGAGTGTGAGTGAGACCGGATGGGGATGTTTGTGAGGCCTGGCTGGGATAAACAGAGCAGTGACGTGGAAGGTACTTCACCTTTAATGAAAGAACATGACCTATTAGCTTACAACAACCACATATTCTATATACTGACAAGAACAACACATTTCACCTACGGCTGTCATACTGACAACAACAACACATTCTCCACCTACAGCTGTCATACTGACAACAACAACACATTCTCCACCTACGGCTGTCATGCTGACAACAACAACACATTCTCCACCTACAGCTGTCATACTGATAACAACAACACATTCTCCACCTACGGCTGTCATACTGATAACAACAACACATTCTCCACCTACGGCTGTCATACTGACAACAACAACACATTCTCCACCTACAGCTGTCATACTGACAACAACAACACATTCTCCACCTACGGCTGTCATGCTGACAACAACAACACATTCTCCACCTACAGCTGTCATGCTGACAACAACAACACATTCTCCACCTACGGCTGTCATACTGACAACAACAACACATTCTCCACCTACAGCTGTCATACTGACAACAGCAACACATTCTCCACCTACAGCTGTCATACTGACAACAACAACACATTCTCCACCTACGGCTGTCATACTGACAACAACAACACATTCTCCACCTACGGCTGTCATACTGACAACAACAACACCGGCCGATTCCCCCTACTCCCCAAATAGTGTACACTCATTCGTGCCCCCTTAAGAATTGAAAAGCAGTAGATTAGTGAGAGAAATATGGGCTTGAGGCCAGAGAGACAACCATACTCACACTTCTTCTCTGGAGGCTTCAGCTGGACCTGTGAGAACAAAGATATATTCATTTAAGATGATTGAACGGTCCTCTAATACAGGATTAGTAAAGGCCCAGTGTTACAGACGTCTATATAGGTCTGTTAATACAGGATTAGTAAAGGCCCAGTGTTACAGACGTCTATATAGGTCTGTTAATACAGGACTAGTAAAGGCCCAGTGTTACAGACGTCTATATAGGTCTGTTAATACAGGACTAGTAAAGGCCCAGTGTTACATACCTCTATATAGGTCTGTTAATACAGGACTAGTAAAGGCCCAGTGTTACAGACGTCTATATAGGTCTGTTAATACAGGACTAGTAAAGGCCCAGTGTTACAGACGTCTATATAGGTCTGTTAATACAGGACTAGTAAAGGCCCAGTGTTACAGACGTCTATATAGGTCTGTTAATACAGGACTAGTAAAGGCCCAGTGTTACAGACGGCTATACTTTGCAATATTTTTAAAACTAAATGTATTTGAGTGTTTACCTACATTTGTAACTTGAGTCTGATAATTATCTGTACAAAACAATTAATCTGATAATGCTTGTGGAATATAAAAATACTTGCTTGATATATGTTTTCCAGTTTCTTGAAATACTTTGCAAATTAAATTTATTTCTATGTGAAAACTGAAATGGTTTATTCATTCCATTTGCGTTTTAGTAACTTACAGTCGTGAGTGCATACGTTTTAGGAGACACTCTTATCCAGAGTGCATACATTTTCATACTTTTTCGTACTGGTCCCCCGTGGGAAACGAACCCACAATCATAGCATTGCAAGTGCCATGCTCTACCGACTGAGCCAAATCATCACAGCGGGTGCTGCAGCACACTCAGTACCCCTACTTCCCACGGCTATGCCTACCTCTACCTCTACCTACAGTGCCTTCGGGATGTATTCACACCCCTTAACCTTTTCCACATTTTGTTGTGCTACAGCCTGAATGTAAAATGGATTCAATTGAGATTTTTTTGTCACTGGCCTACAAGGTGTTATGTTTAGGACCAATCCAACACAACACATTGCTGAGTACCACTCTCTCTGTGTGTGTGTGTGTGTGTGTGTGTGTGTGTGTGTGTGTGTGTGTGTGTGTGTGTGTGTGTGTGTGTGTGTGTGTGTGTGTGTGTGTGTGTGTGTGTGTGTGTGAGCATGCATGCGTGTGTGTGGGTCTGAAATCTCTCCCATCCACTGCCTTTTCTTTTTAAAACAGAGAAACAGAGAAGCCTTGACTGCTTTCAGTGTTCATGAGCTTGCCCTTTGTCCCATTGTGAGTGCTGTTGAAAGCATCTTGTCCCTGAGTCACCCATCTATTCTGTACTCAGGCTGTCATCAGAGCACCACTCTCCCCAGTAATAACAGATATATCTGGTCAGGTAGTCCTCAGAGCACCACTCTCCCCAGTCATAACAGATATATCTGGTCAGGTAGACCTCAGAGCACCACTCTCCTCAGTCATAACAGATATATCTGGTCAGGTAGACCTCAGAGCACCACTCTCCCCAGTCATAACAGATAGATCTGGTCAGGTAGTCATCAGAGCACCACTCTCCTCAGTCATAACAGATAGATCTGGTCAGGTAGTCATCAGAGCACCACTCTCCTCAGTCATAACAGATATATCTGGTAAGGTAATCCTCAGAGCACCACTCTCCCCAGTCATAACAGATATATCTGGTCAGGTAGACCTCAGAGCACCACTCTCCCCAGTCATAACAGATATATCTGGTCAGGTAATCCTCAGAGCACCACTCTCCCCAGTCATAACAGATAGATCTGGTCAGGTAGACCTCAGAGCACCACTCTCCCCAGTCATAACAGATAGATCTGGTCAGGTAGTCATCAGAGCACCACTCTCCTCAGTCATAACAGATATATCTGGTCAGGTAGACCTCAGAGCACCACTCTCCCCAGTCATAACAGATAGATCTGGTCAGGTAGACCTCAGAGCACCACTCTCCCCAGTCATAACAGATAGATCTGGTCAGGTAGTCATCAGAGCACCACTCTCCCCAGTCATAACAGATATATCTGGTCAGGTAGTCATCAGAGCACCACTCTCCTCAGTAATAACAGATATATCTGGTCAGGTAGTCATCAGAGCACCACTCTCCCCAGTCATAACAGATAGATCTGGTCAGGTAGTCATCAGAGCACCACTCTCCTCAGTCATAACAGATAGATCTGGTCAGGTAGTCCTCAGAGCACCACTCTCCCCAGTCATAACAGATATATCTGGTCAGGTAATCATCAGAGCACCACTCTCCTCAGTCATAACAGATATATCTGGTCAGGTAGTCATCAGAGCACCACTCTCCTCAGTCATAACAGATATATCTGGTCAGGTAATCATCAGAGCACCACTCTCCCCAGTCATAACAGATATATCTGGTCAGGTAATCATCAGAGCACCACTCTCCTCAGTCATAACAGATAGATCTGGTCAGGTAGTCATCAGAGCACCACTCTCCTCAGTCATAACAGATATATCTGGTCAGGTAGACCTCAGAGCACCACTCTCCCCAGTCATAACAGATATATCTGGTCAGGTAATCATCAGAGCACCACTCTCCTCAGTCATAACAGATATAGCTGGAGACTAACAAATGCTGTGATAGATCAAATCAGATCACACACACACACACACACACACACACACACACACACACACACACACACACACACACACACACACACACACACACACACACACACACACACACACACACACACACACACACACACACACACACACACACACACACACGGAGGAAACAGCTGATATTAGTGGTCTACTGTTAGTCCAGGTAAACAAGTCATATCCTCAACATCAGCTATACTAGTGGTTTACTGTTAGTCAAGGTAAACACGTCATATCCTCAACATCAGCTATACTAGTGGTTTACTGTTAGTCAAGGTAAACACGTCATATCCTCAACATCAGCTATACTAGTGGTTTACTGTTAGTCAAGGTAAACACGTCATATCCTCAACATCAGCTATACTAGTGGTTTACTGTTAGTCAAGGTAAACACGTCATATCCTCAACATCAGCTATACTAGTGGTCTACTGTTAGTCAAGGTAAACACGTCATATCCTCAACATCAGCTATACTAGTGGTTTACTGTTAGTCCAGGTAAACACTTCATATCCTCAACATCAGCTATACTAGTGGTTTACTGTTAGTCAAGGTAAACACGTCATATCCTCAACATCAGCTATACTAGTGGTCTACTGTTAGTCAAGGTAAACACGTCATATCCTCAACATCAGCTATACTAGTGGTTTACTGTTAGTCAAGGTAAACACGTCATATCCTCAACATCAGCTATACTAGTGGTTTACTGTTAGTCAAGGTAAACACTTCATATCCTCAACATCAGCTATACTAGTGGTTTACTGTTAGTCAAGGTAAACACGTCATATCCTCAACCTCAGCTATACTAGTGGTTTACTGTTAGTCAAGGTAAACACGTCATATCCTCAACATCAGCTATACTAGTGGTTTACTGTTAGTCCAGGTAAACACGTCATATCCTCAACATCAGCTATACTAGTGGTCTACTGTTAGTCCAGGTAAACACGTCATATCCTCAACATCAGCTATACTAGTGGTCTACTGTTAGTCCAGGTAAACACGTCATATCAACATCAGCTATACTAGTGGTCTACTGTTAGTCCAGGTAAACACGTCATATCAACATCAGCTATACTAGTGGTCTACTGTTAGTCCAGGTAAACACATCATATCAACATCAGCTATACTAGTGGTTTACTGTTAGTCCAGGTAAACAAGCCATATGATGGTGTTGTTCATGTGACAGTTGATAATATGTTAACTGTAGTAGATGTTAACCAGTACATCAGTAGGACATGGTGTCTATGGTAATCTCGTTACCTGTTGATTTTCACTAGTATCCATTTTCCATACACAACATTACATGTTGAATTACAGGTCGAAAATGCCTTCTATTGAACAACAAACCCAAGGCACATCGGCCCAACATACTGAATATAACTAACATAGAACATCTCCTTTCATAAGGGTTTCTCTTTCCATAATGATCACGTCAGGGGAAAGCATTTCAAGGGTAATGTCGATTGGCTTTGATTTCTGAAACTCTCTCTATCTCCCCCTCTCCCCCTCTCCCCCTCCCCCTCAGAGTGTTGACGTATCAATGACATCAAGACTGCTGCTTTGATTCCAACTGACAGTGTGTCTGATTCAACTAGTTTAGCTTCAAATCAAAACACACACACACGCCAGGCAAGCATGTACACACACGGTTGCACTTGAATGAGCGAGCGAGCGGCACACACACACAAACAAACACACACACACACGCACACACACACACACACACACACACGGTTGCACTTGAATGAGCGAGCGAGCGCACACACACACACACAGAAATCATTGCCCACATACTGTACACAGAAGGTACTTCTGTACCCTACATCTCTATTCATAAAAAAACTCCATAACTCTCCATAATTATAAAACTCTGTTTCCACAACTCTCTATTGTAAAGAACTGTTTACACAACTCTCTATTGTAAAGCCCTGTTTACACAACTCTCTATTGTAAAGCCCTGTTTCCACAACTCTCTATTTTAAAGAACTGTTAACACAAATCTCTATTGAAAAATCCCTGTTTCCACAACTTTCTATTGTAAAGCCCTGTTTCCACAACTCTCTATTGCAAAGCCCTGTTTCCACAACTTTCTATTGTAAAGCCCTGTTTCCATAGCTTTCTATTGTAAAGCCCACTTATTCATTGTTGCTATGACAGTTAGCTCAGTATGAGACGCTAGAATGAGAGTTTGGTAGAAAAACTAAACATAATTCCTTATGCCAAATACATCAACATAAATAACTCACGTGTAAAGTATACACACATACAATACACACACACACACACACTCACACTAGAATACACACTGTTCACATACACATACACACACACTGTACACACACGTTCACCCCCCTTTAGCAGCGCTAGGTCGATAGCACACTCACCTCCTCCAGCCGCGCTGGTCGTTGAGGAATATCCACAACCCATCTCACATCCACACTGACCTGACAAGGTGAACAAGGGAGACACAGAGAGAGAAGAAGTGGAGAAGAGGTGGACAGTAGTAGTGGAGAGGAAAGGTGGAGGGGGGGGGGGACTGTAGCAGGGGAGAGAGAAGAGGTGGAGAGAGGGACAGTAGTAGTGGAGAGGAAAGGTGGAGGGGGGGACTGTAGCAGTGGAGAGAGAAGAGGTGGAGAGGGGGACTGTAGTAGTGCTGTCTGTGGTTTGCTGCTGCTGTCTCTCTCTGTGGTGCTCTCTGAGTGTCTCCACTGTGAGACTGAAGCAGCATGTTAAGTCAAGGATTGGGGGAGGAAACTTAAAGAGAGAGGAGGAGGAGAGAGTGAAGGAGGAAGAGAGAGGGCGACTGTTGTAACACTGTGTGTGTGTGTGTGTGTGTGTGTTTGAGAGAGAGAGGTGGCGATGGAGAAGAGGGGAGAGTGGGTATATTCCTCCCCCTGGTGTGGTTGCCCAGGTAACAAGGAGTGGGCATGTCAGGGAGGGGGCTCAGCCAATGAGAGGGCTGTGTGTGTGTGTGTGTGTGTGGGTGGGTGTGTGTGTGTGTGTGTGTGTGTGTGTGTGTGTGTGTGTGTGTGTGTGTGTTTCCTTGTTCTCTACTTCCGTCTTGAGACAACCAACCCGTTGAAGCAACTTAAATCAATCTATTTCAACCTAATCAAAAAGCTGAGCACACCAAAGCTCCGTTGCACGGAATAACTCTCTTCAAAGGACTATTTGTACAGGTCCGATGGCCATATAATCTACCTGAACCGTGCTATATCATCAATATAATCTACCTGAACCGTGCTATATCATCAATATAATCTACCTGAACCGTGCTACATCATCAATATAATCTACCTGAACCGTGCTACGTCATCAATATAATCTTCCTGAACCGTGCTACATCATCAATATAATCTACCTGAACCGTGCTACATCATCAATATAATCTTCCTGAACCGTGCTACATCATCAATATAATCTTCCTGAACCGTGCTACATCATCAATATAATCTTCCTGAACCGTGCTACATCATCAATATAATCTTCCTGAACCGTGCTACATCATCAATATAATCTTCCTGAACCGTGCTACATCATCAATATAATCTTCCTGAACCGTGCTACATCATCAATATATTCTTCCTGAACCGTGCTACATCATCAATATAATCTTCCTGAACCGTGCTACTTCATCAATATAATCTTCCTGAACCGTGCTACTTCATCAATATAATCTTCCTGAACCGTGCTACATCACCAATATAATCTTCCTGAACCGTGCTACATCATCAATATAGTCTTCCTGAACCGTCCTACATCATCAATATAATCTTCCTGAACCGTGCTACATCATCAATACAATCTTCCTGAACCGTGCTACTTCATCAATATAATCTTCCTGAACCGTGCTACATCATCAATATAATCTTCCTGAACCGTGCTACTTCATCAATATAATCTTCCTGAACCGTGCTACATCATCAATATAATCTTCCTGAAACGTGCTACATCAATATAATCTTCCTGAACCGTGCTACATCATCAATATAATCTTCCTGAACCGTGCTACATTACCAATATAATCTTCCTGAACCGTCCTACATCATCAATATAATCTTCCTGAACCGTGCTACATCATCAATATAATCTTCCTGAACCGTGCTACATCACCAATATAATCTTCCTGAACCGTGCTATATCATCAATATAATCTACCTGAACCGTGCTACATCAATATAATCTTCCTGAACCGTCCTATATCATCAATATAATCTTCCTGAACCGTGCTACATCATCAATATAATCTTCCTGAACCGTGCTACATCATCAATATAATCTTCCTGAACCGTGCTACATCATCAATATAATCTTCCTGAACCGTCCTACATCACCAATATAATCTTCCTGAACCGTGCTACATCACCAATATAATCTTCCTGAACCGTGCTACATCATCAATATAATCTTCCTGAACCGTGCTACATCATCAATATAATCTTCCTGAACCGTGCTACATCATCAATATAATCTTCCTGAACCGTGCTACATCATCAATATAATCTTCCTGAACCGTGCTACATCATCAATATAATCTTCCTGAACCGTGCTACATCATCAATATAATCTTCCTGAACCGTGCTACATCATCAATATAATCTTCCTGAACCGTGCTACATCATCAATATAATCTTCCTGAACCGTGCTACATCACCAATATAATCTACCTGAACCGTGCTATATCATCAATATAATCTTCCTGAACCGTGCTACATCATCAATATAATCTTCCTGAACCGTGCTACATCATCAATATAATCTTCCTGAACCGTGCTACATCATCAATATAATCTTCCTGAAACGTCCTATATCACCAATATAATCTTCCTGAACCGTGCTACATCACCAATATAATCTTCCTGAACCGTGCTACATCATCAATATAATCTTCCTGAACCGTGCTACATCATCAATATAATCTTCCTGAACCGTGCTACATCATCAATATAATCTTCCTGAACCGTGCTACATCACCAATATAATCTTCCTGAACCGTGCTACATCATCAATACAATCTTCCTGAACCGTGCTACATCATCAATATAATCTTCCTGAACCTGAGGGGGGAATAGGTTTTGTCGTGCCCTCTTCACGATGGTCTTGGTGTGCTTGGACCATGTTAGTTTGTTGGTGATGTGGACACCAAGGAACTTGAAGCTCTCAACCTTCTCCACTACAGCCCTGTCCATAAGAATGGGGGCGGACTCGGCCCTCCTTTTCCTGTAGTCCACAGGATCTGTGGATCTGTTGGGGCGGTATGCAAATTGGAGTGGGTCTATGGTTTCTGGGATAATGGTGTTGATGTGAACCATGACCAGCCTTTCAAAGCATTTCATGGCTACAGATGTGAGTGCTACGGGTCAGTAGTCATTTAGGCAGGTTACTTTAGCGTTCTTGGGCACAGGGACTAATCTTACACATAATGTGCTTAAAATGTTTGGGTATCCATGTCTCCAGCCCTCCCTGAGCACCTTTCTGACACAGTTCACTGTTTATGGAGCACGTGCTGCTGATTGCATCAGGGGAAGGTTGCGGGAAAGTCGAAGGAGGGTTGAGGGAAGGTTACCAGGGCATTAGCTACTGGATGCAGCAGTGGATGGGCCCCGAGTGTCGTCAAGGTCGAAAGTTTAAAATGAAGGCCAAAAATAATTGGAGAAAACATGTCAAGCACGAGCACAACTGCTGTATTGACTTCTATTAAGAGTCTTTTAGAAGATTCAAAGAAAAAAGTTAATTTCTAAGAAATCAGAAAGACGGATCTTCAGAAAACGTCATGCGTGTGACCAGATTCTGTAGAACTAGATTCTGAATATACAGCCGCGAGGTTGTATTTTCACTCTGGTTGTCTATCATTAGTCTATTTCAGGTGCACATGGTAGTCAAGCAGTCACGGCTGTTTGGTTGTTCATGTTATTCAGTCTAACCAGTAATGGCTATGACTCAGAGACATCCTGTGTGTGTACTTTCACAGGACCCTGTCATCTAGGCTTTAGTACTTCATCTGACCAGGATGAAGACGTCCCACTGGCCCCGGAACAACCATGATGGCACCAATTGGAGCTATTTGCCTCAGTTCATTAATGGCATATATATTTAACGGACCGGAACTCCATACTTTCAGACAATAACACTGTTATTTTCCACATTTTCTACAAAGACCAAGACTAGCAGCAGACTTGTGTGTCCTCGCCTTAGCTCTTATAATGCTATATATATATATATAATGCTATATATATATATATATACACACACCGTAACTCCACAGTTTCACAAAACAAACAAAAAACGCTTGGAGGAATGAGTCATTCTTTGCAGTAACATTGTGTACCATACTGCAAGCAGGGACAGAGACAGAGACATAAGCCCAATGTTGGTCCTGTTCAAGAAAAAGATTGTATTTTTATTTTTTATATATTTGTTTCTCTATAGTACTATTTGCCACTTAGCAATGTTATGAAGTTAGATGTAGCTAGCCCAGACAGGTTCCCAATCTCCCAACCTCATAACTAGAAACCAAGAAGCCATTTCAGGCTATCAATCAAGTTAGAGTAGCTAGCTTGTCTAACAATCTTAGCTGCCATGCCTGCTGGCAAGGTTGGTAGACATTAGAAAACATATTTTCCGAATAAGACTCACAAACCTTTCAATCTTTTACAAAGACTTTAGCAGACGTGCAGAGCAGCTTATTTAGTTACTTTAAAAAAATAACCAAGATGAATGCTTAGATATGTCGAAAAATATATATATATTTTTACATAGAATTAAGCATAATGATTATGACTCCAGACTGCAGGAATAAGTGTTTGAGTTATAGGTGTTTGAAAAATGCTAAATTATCAAATTTTCTTCTCATGTACTTTATACCCCGTCAGATTTTTAAGGTGCATGACGCCCCTGGTTGGGACTGCTTCCAGTCAAAGCTCGCATCCACTTTAAGACCCTGGGAAACTGCCCTTCTCTACCTTTAGGCTCAAACCCTACATCCCAACCCGAGCACTCCATTCTACCATCTCTGGTCTACTGGCCCTCCCTACCCGGCAGGGGTTTAACTCCCACACAGCCCAGTCAAAGCTCTTCTCTGTCCTGGCTCCCCAATGGTGGAACAAGGTTCCCCTTACGTCAGGACAGCGGAGTCCCTGCCCATCTTCCGTAACCCAACCTCTTTGAAGAGTATCTTAAATAAACCCCACGGCGCCTCCTGCAGTTGTGCTTAACCACATATCACAGTTGTATTGTCTCACCGAGCTCCTTAAAGCGCCAATCAGCAGTTGAAACAATAACAAAGTGAACTCCCTGCCACTGTTTTGCTAAAAAGCTGAGGGATAGGGCTAGAGAAATGTAACCCCTCTCAAATTCATAGACAGAGCCATGTGAAAAATGTTTTTAGCTACCCCAGATTGCCACTTTAAGATGAATGCACTAACTGTAGGGGAGAGTGGGGTCTGTTTTTAATACAGCATCACTCCGTCAAAGGAAATATATTATTCTTTCTAACAAGGGTATCTACATATATTTCACAATGTTGTGTCTCTCTGGAAATAATCAGAATTCATGTAAACATTACAGTTTAGAAAAGTGGTCTCTTGGCACAACTTACCCCGGGTATTGGGTAAGTTGAGCCGTGAGACAGGGTAAATTAAGCTGCCAACACTGTTCTGTACTTAATGAAATATTACCACTACCTTTTTAAAAGGCATGTCTCTATTTTCCAAAGACAATTCAACACAATGACAATCGTTTTTTTTTTGTCTTCTAATCATTTTAAACACTTTTAACATAGGCCAGGCCTTGTAGTTACCTCATATCCCAGAGCCTGGGAAGAAAGCGCTTTCATTTGCTCATGTAAAATGGACTTGGAGTATGTACTGTACTGTGTGTCCATGGCAGTGATTGTTGGTGGAGTTGTTATTCTACTTTTGACCATGTGAGGGCAGCTTTGTCAAGCAACTACATCTACACCCACACCAGCCCTACCGAGAGACACACAAATACAGTCACCTCTATGTCCTCTTGACCACCTGACATAAACACCTCATCTAAAATCAAATCAAATCAAAGAGATGATGTGCAGGGGTACGAGGTAATTACGGTAGCTACAGTATGGACATATAGGTAGGGGTAAAGAGATGATGTGCAGGGGTACGAGGTAATTACGGTAGCTACAGTATGGACATATAGGTAGGGGTAAAGAGATGATGTGCAGGGGTACGAGGTAATTACGGTAGCTACAGTATGGACATATAGGTAGGGGTAAAGAGATGATGTGCAGGGGTACGAGGTAATTACGGTAGCTACAGTATGGACATATAGGTAGGGGTAAAGAGATGATGTGCAGGGGTACGAGGTAATTACGGTAGCTACAGTATGGACATATAGGTAGGGGTAAAGAGATGATGTGCAGGGGTACGAGGTAATTACGGTAGCTACAGTATGGACATATAGGTAGGGGTAAAGAGATGATGTGCAGGGGTACGAGGTAATTACGGTAGCTACAGTATGGACATATAGGTAGGGGTAAAGAGATGATGTGCAGGGGTACGAGGTAATTACGGTAGCTACAGTATGGACATATAGGTAGGGGTAAAGAGATGATGTGCAGGGGTACGAGGTAATTACGGTAGCTACAGTATGGACATATAGGTAGGGGTAAAGAGATGATGTGCAGGGGTACGAGGTAATTACGGTAGCTACAGTATGGACATATAGGTAGGGGTAAAGAGATGATGTGCAGGGGTACGAGGTAATTACGGTAGCTACAGTATGGACATATAGGTAGGGGTAAAGAGATGATGTGCAGGGGTACGAGGTAATTACGGTAGCTACAGTATGGACATATAGGTAGGGGTAAAGAGATGATGTGCAGGGGTACGAGGTAATTACGGTAGCTACAGTATGGACATATAGGTAGGGGTAAAGAGATGATGTGCAGGGGTACGAGGTAATTACGGTAGCTACAGTATGGACATATAGGTAGGGGTAAAGAGATGATGTGCAGGGGTACGAGGTAATTACGGTAGCTACAGTATGGACATATAGGTAGGGGTAAAGAGATGATGTGCAGGGGTACGAGGTAATTACGGTAGCTACAGTATGGACATATAGGTAGGGGTAAAGAGATGATGTGCAGGGGTACGAGGTAATTACGGTAGCTACAGTATGGACATATAGGTAGGGGTAAAGAGATGATGTGCAGGGGTACGAGGTAATTACGGTAGCTACAGTATGGACATATAGGTAGGGGTAAAGAGATGATGTGCAGGGGTACGAGGTAATTACGGTAGCTACAGTATGGACATATAGGTAGGGGTAAAGAGATGATGTGCAGGGGTACGAGGTAATTACGGTAGCTACAGTATGGACATATAGGTAGGGGTAAAGAGATGATGTGCAGGGGTACGAGGTAATTACGGTAGCTACAGTATGGACATATAGGTAGGGGTAAAGAGATGATGTGCAGGGGTACGAGGTAATTACGGTAGCTACAGTATGGACATATAGGTAGGGGTAAAGAGATGATGTGCAGGGGTACGAGGTAATTACGGTAGCTACAGTATGGACATATAGGTAGGGGTAAAGAGATGATGTGCAGGGGTACGAGGTAATTACGGTAGCTACAGTATGGACATATAGGTAGGGGTAAAGAGATGATGTGCAGGGGTACGAGGTAATTACGGTAGCTACAGTATGGACATATAGGTAGGGGTAAAGAGATGATGTGCAGGGGTACGAGGTAATTACGGTAGCTACAGTATGGACATATAGGTAGGGGTAAAGAGATGATGTGCAGGGGTACGAGGTAATTACGGTAGCTACAGTATGGACATATAGGTAGGGGTAAAGAGATGATGTGCAGGGGTACGAGGTAATTACGGTAGCTACAGTATGGACATATAGGTAGGGGTAAAGAGATGATGTGCAGGGGTACGAGGTAATTACGGTAGAGCAGCTACAGTATGGACATATAGGTAGGGGTAAAGAGATGATGTGCAGGGGTACGAGGTAATTACGGTAGCTACAGTATGGACATATAGGTAGGGGTAAAGAGATGATGTGCAGGGGTACGAGGTAATTACGGTAGCTACAGTATGGACATATAGGTAGGGGTAAAGAGATGATGTGCAGGGGTACGAGGTAATTACGGTAGCTACAGTATGGACATATAGGTAGGGGTAAAGAGATGATGTGCAGGGGTACGAGGTAATTACGGTAGCTACAGTATGGACATATAGGTAGGGGTAAAGAGATGATGTGCAGGGGTACGAGGTAATTACGGTAGCTACAGTATGGACATATAGGTAGGGGTAAAGAGATGATGTGCAGGGGTACGAGGTAATTAACGGTAGCTACAGTATGGACATATAGGTAGGGGTAAAGAGATGATGTGCAGGGGTACGAGGTAATTACGGTAGCTACAGTATGGACATATAGGTAGGGGTAAAGAGATGATGTGCAGGGGTACGAGGTAATTACGGTAGCTACAGTATGGACATATAGGTAGGGGTAAAGAGATGATGTGCAGGGGTACGAGGTAATTAAGGTAGCTACAGTATGGACATATAGGTAGGGGTAAAGAGATGATGTGCAGGGGTACGAGGTAATTACGGTAGCTACAGTATGGACATATAGGTAGGGGTAAAGAGATGATGTGCAGGGGTACGAGGTAATTACGGTAGCTACAGTATGGACATATAGGTAGGGGTAAAGAGATGATGTGCAGGGGTACGAGGTAATTACGGTAGCTACAGTATGGACATATAGGTAGGGGTAAAGAGATGATGTGCAGGGGTACGAGGTAATTACGGTAGCTACAGTATGGACATATAGGTAGGGGTAAAGAGATGATGTGCAGGGGTACGAGGTAATTACGGTAGCTACAGTATGGACATATAGGTAGGGGTAAAGAGATGATGTGCAGGGGTACGAGGTAATTACGGTAGCTACAGTATGGACATATAGGTAGGGGTAAAGAGATGATGTGCAGGGGTACGAGGTAATTACGGTAGCTACAGTATGGACATATAGGTAGGGGTAAAGAGATGATGTGCAGGGGTACGAGGTAATTACGGTAGCTACAGTATGGACATATAGGTAGGGGTAAAGAGATGATGTGCAGGGGTACGAGGTAATTACAGGTAGCTACAGTATGGACATATAGGTAGGGGTAAAGAGATGATGTGCAGGGGTACGAGGTAATTACGGTAGCTACAGTATGGACATATAGGTAGGGGTAAAGAGATGATGTGCAGGGGTACGAGGTAATTAAGGTAGCTACAGTATGGACATATAGGTAGGGGTAAAGAGATGATGTGCAGGGGTACGAGGTAATTACGGGAGCTACAGTATGGACATATAGGTAGGGGTAAAGAGATGATGTGCAGGGGTACGAGGTAATTACGGTAGCTACAGTATGGACATATAGGTAGGGGTAAAGAGATGATGTGCAGGGGTACGAGGTAATTAAGGTAGCTACAGTATGGACATATAGGTAGGGGTAAAGAGATGATGTGCAGGGGTACGAGGTAATTACGGTAGCTACAGTATGGACATATAGGTAGGGGTAAAGAGATGATGTGCAGGGGTACGAGGTAATTACGGTAGCTACAGTATGGACATATAGGTAGGGGTAAAGAGATGATGTGCAGGGGTACGAGGTAATTACGGTAGCTACAGTATGGACATATAGGTAGGGGTAAAGAGATGATGTGCAGGGGTACGAGGTAATTACGGTAGCTACAGTATGGACATATAGGTAGGGGTAAAGAGATGATGTGCAGGGGTACGAGGTAATTACGGTAGCTACAGTATGGACATATAGGTAGGGGTAAAGAGATGATGTGCAGGGGTACGAGGTAATTAAGGTAGCTACAGTATGGACATATAGGTAGGGGTAAAGAGATGATGTGCAGGGGTACGAGGAAATTAAGGTAGCTACAGTATGGACATATAGGTAGGGGTAAAGAGATGATGTGCAGGGGTACGAGGTAATTAAGGTAGCTACAGTATGGACATATAGGTAGGGGTAAAGAGATGATGTGCAGGGGTACGAGGTAATTAAGGTAGCTACAGTATGGACATATAGGTAGGGGTAAAGAGATGATGTGCAGGGGTACGAGGTAATTACGGTAGCTACAGTATGGACATATAGGTAGGGGTAAAGAGATGATGTGCAGGGGTACGAGGTAATTACGGTAGCTACAGTATGGACATATAGGTAGGGGTAAAGAGATGATGTGCAGGGGTACGAGGTAATTACGGTAGCTACAGTATGGACATATAGGTAGGGGTAAAGAGATGATGTGCAGGGGTACGAGGTAGCTACAGTATGGACATATAGGTAGGGGTAAAGAGAGGATGTGCAGGGGTACGAGGTAGCTACAGTATGGACATATAGGTAGGGGTAAAGTGAATAGGTAACAGGATAGATAATAAGCAGCAGCGGGTAGCCATTTGATTAGACTACTTATCAGTCTTATGGCTTGTCCTGTCCACGTGACTCTAGCTGTCCACACACACTATGCTGCTGTTATGACGAAGCCACATCTGCAGATACTAAAGAATTTCTCATGAGGGTTGGTCTGATTACGTAACTACTTTACTTAACTACTTCATTACGCCACCTCTTTTGAGTCAGTGGGCTGACGAGGGAAATTCAAATATAACCTCCCAACAGCGATTCCTTAGGGTCACATAGGACTTCCATAAGGCTCCCATTTAGGAGACAAGTAGTGCATTCCAATATCCACACTAGGATAGCACTTAGAATGAATGACCAATACATTACTTCATTCTACGCGCTATACTAGTGTGGTATGACAGTGAAATAAATCAGTTAGCAGGAGAATGACAGTGATTATGCTCCAAATGGCACTCTATTCCCTATATAGTGCCCACAATTACTGCACTACATTAGGGAATAGGGTGTGACTATTACAGATGGAGAGCTGTTGTGATGGTGGGATGTTGACATCCTCCAATAGTCTCTCTCTCTTGCCATCTACCATCAGATCAGTGTCCACCTCTCCCTCTGGCCATCTCCCATCAGATCAGTGTCCACCCCTCTCTCTGGCCATCTCCCATCAGATCAGTGTCCACACCTCTCTCTGGCCATCTCCCATCAGATCAGTGTCCACCCCTCTCTCTGGCCATCTCCCATCAGATCAGTGTCCACACCTCTCTCTGGGTATCTCCCATCAGATCAGTGTCCACACCTCTCTCTGGCCATCTCCCATCAGATCAGTGTCCACACCTCTCTCTGGCCATCTCCCATCAGATCAGTGTCCACACCTCTCTCTGGCCATCTCCCATCAGATCAGTGTCCACCCATCTCTCTGGCCATCTCCCATCAGATCAGTGTCCACCCATCTCTCTGGCCGTCTCCCATCAGATCAGTGTCCACCCATCTCTCTGGCCGTCTCCCATCAGATCAGTGTCCACCCCTCTCTCTGGCCATCTCCCATCAGATCAGTGTCCACCCCTCTCTGGCAGGATAGTTTGGGAAACCTATTATAGTGTACTCTAATATACTGTACAGTAACATTGATGCAGTGTGTGTGTGTGGGGACTTTGATACACCCTCTGCTACGAGGGGCTTGTTGACAAGACAAGAACCCAAACGCTTTCATCCTTTTGTATTTCATTTTAGCAGAGCCGTTAGTGCCCTGGGCTAACGAGGACGTCTTTACAGAGCTCTTGCCCCTGTTCAGTGTTTACACTCAAATATACAGAACAGACGAATACATTCAGGACAACGTCTTCTGAACAGACTGTATTGTATAGCAAAGGGTTCTGTATGTTGGGGCTTTAAGAGATGTAGAGGAACGGAAGTCTGGCCTGGCTGTTGGAAGTCTGGCCTGGCCTGGCTGTTGGAAGTCTGGCCTGGCTGTTGGACCAGTGTCGGCCAGAGTTCAGTCAGTCATGGCTGAGATTGCAGAGGAGAGGAGCCCCAGACCAGACCTGGAAGGGGTATCTGGCTGGCATTCTCTAAATGTGTTGCCCACTTCTCCTCTGCTAGGCAGGCAGGGCAGGGCAGGCAAGGCTGGGGCATTTGGTTAGAAGCCTAGTTTCCACACAGCCAGCCGATTCACTGACGTGGGCAGGCGGACATCTCACCACTCTTCATGCCAACCCAGTCCAGGCCACAGTCAGGAACACCAACAGGCTTAACAGACAGAGGAGGAATCACATCTCAGTCAGAAGAGTTCACACAGACCTGCTCAGCAGCATGGACAGAAACATTGCTCAAAACTACACACGGAAGAACGCACACAGACACACACACACACACAATAGCTGATCTCTTGAATAAAATGAGTCTCGATCAACATTCTCTGACTACAAAACACTCATGTTGAGTGTGGGTGGCTTCATAAAGCACCAAGCTCTCCTTTCTGAACCATTAAGTAGTGGTGAGTATTAGGTTTGTCCTCACTGGACTTTATTAAACAGTTGTTGCTACAGCCCAACTGCAGCCCAACAAAGCTTTCATCTGTAGTCCAAAATACACTGTTAGGATGTAGGGAGGAAAAACACTGGTCCACTGTGTTCAGTCAGTCAACACACACATCACTTACCCATTAGTGTTGACCGCACCATGGGTTTTACCCATTACAGTGCTGACCGTGTCATGGGTTTTACCCATTCGTGTTGACCGTGTAATGGGTTTTACCCATTACAGTGTTGACCGTACCATGGGTTTTACCCATTACAGTGTTGACCATGTCATGGGTTTTACCCATTACAATGTTGACCATATCATGGTTTTGCCCATTACAGTGTTGACCATAACATGGTTTTACCCATTACAGTGATGACCGTGTCATGGGTTTATCCATTACAGTGTTGACCTAGTCATGGGTTTTACCCATTACAGTGTTGACCTAGTCATGGGTTTTACCCATTACAGTGTTGACCGTGTCATGGGTTTTACCCATTACAGTGTTGACCGTGTCATGGTTTTACCCATTACACTGTTGACCGTGTCATGGGTTTTACCCATTACAGTGTTGACCGTGTCATGGGTTTTACCCATTAAAGTGCTGACCGTGTCATGGGTTTACCCATTACAGTGTTGACCGTGTCATGGGTTTACCCATTACAGTGTTGACCGTGTCATGGGTTTTACCCATTACAGTGTTGACCGTGTCATGGGTTTTACCCATTACAGTGTTGACCGTGTCATGTGTTTTACCCATTACAGTGTTGACCGTGTCATGGGTTTACCCATTACAGTGTTGACCGTACCATGGGTTTTACCCATTACAGTGTTGACCGTGTAATGGGTTTTACCCATTCCAGTGTTGACCGTGTAATGGGTTTTACCCATTACACTGTTGACCGTGTCATGGGTTTTACCCATTACAGTGTTGACTGTGTCATGGGTTTTACCCATTAAAGTGCTGACCGTGTCATGGGTTTTACCCATTACAGTGTTGACCGTATCATGGGTTTTACCCATTACAGTGTTGACCGTGTCATGGTTTTACCCATTACAGTGTTGACCGTGTCATGGGTTTTACCCATTACAGTGTTGACCGTGTCATGGTTTTACCCATTACAGTGTTGACCGTGCCATGTGTTTTACCCATTACAGTGTTGACCGTGTCATGGTTTTACCCATTACAGTGTTGACCGCACCATGGGTTTTACCCATTACAGTGTTGACCGCACCATGGTTTTACCCATTACAGTGTTGACCGTGTCATGGGTTTACCCATTACAGTGTTGACCGCACCATGGTTTTACCCATTACAGTGTTGACCCTGTCATGGTTTTACCCATTACAGTGTTGACCGTGTCATGGTTTTTACCCATTACAGTGTTGACCGTGTCATGGTTTTACCCATTACAGTGTTGACCGTGTCATGGGTTTTACCCATTACAGTGTTGACCGTGTCATGGTTTTACCCATTACAGTGTTGACCGTGTCATGGTTTTTACCCATTACAGTGTTGACCGTGTCATGGTTTTTACCCATTACAGTGTTGACCGTGCCATGGGTTTTACCCATTACAGTGTTGACCGTGTCATGGTTTTACCCATTGCAGTGTTGACCGTGTAATGGGTTTTACCCATTACAGTGTTGACCGTGTCATGGGTTTACCCATTACAGTGTTGACCGCACCATGGTTTTACCCATTACAGTGTTGACCCTGTCATGGTTTTACCCATTACAGTGTTGACCCTGTCATGGTTTTACCCATTACAGTGTTGACCGTGTCATGGGTTTTACCCATTACAGTGTTGACCGTGTCACGGTTTTACCCATTAAAGTGCTGACCGTGTCATGGGTTTTACCCATTACAGTGTTGGCCGTGTAATGGGTTTTACCCATTACAGTGTTGACCGTGTCATGGGTTTTACCCATTACAGTGTTGACCGTGTCATGTGTTTTACCTATTGCAGTGTTGACCGTGTCATGGTTTTTACCCATTACAGTGTTGACCGTGTCATGGTTTTTACCCATTACAGTGTTGACCGTGCCATGGGTTTTACCCATTACAGTGTTGACCGTGTCATGGTTTTAGCCATTGCAGTGTTGACCGTGTAATGGGTTTTACCCATTACAGTGTTGACCGTGTCATGGGTTTACCCATTACAGTGTTGACCGCACCATGGTTTTACCCATTACAGTGTTGACCCTGTCATGGTTTTACCCATTACAGTGTTGACCGTGTCATGGGTTTTACCCATTACAGTGTTGACCGTGTCACGGTTTTACCCATTAAAGTGCTGACCGTGTCATGGGTTTTACCCATTACAGTGTTGACCGTGTCATGGTTTTACCCATTACAGTGTTGACCGTGCCATGTGTTTTACCCATTACAGTGTTGACCGTGTCATGGTTTTACCCATTACAGTGTTGACCGCACCATGGGTTTTACCCATTACAGTGTTGACCGCACCATGGTTTTACCCATTACAGTGTTGACCGTGTCATGGGTTTACCCATTACAGTGTTGACCGCGCCATGGTTTTACCCATTACAGTGTTGACCCTGTCATGGTTTTACCCATTACAGTGTTGACCGTGTCATGGTTTTTACCCATTACAGTGTTGACCGTGTCATGGTTTTACCCATTACAGTGTTGACCGTGTCATGGGTTTTACCCATTACAGTGTTGACCGTGTCATGGTTTTACCCATTACAGTGTTGACCGTGTCATGGTTTTTACCCATTACAGTGTTGACCGTGTCATGGTTTTTACCCATTACAGTGTTGACCGTGCCATGGGTTTTACCCATTACAATGTTGACCGTGTCATGGTTTTACCCATTGCAGTGTTGACCGTGTAATGGGTTTTACCCATTACAGTGTTGACCGTGTCATGGGTTTACCCATTACAGTGTTGACCGCACCATGGTTTTACCCATTACAGTGTTGACCCTGTCATGGTTTTACCCATTACAGTGTTGACCGTGTCATCGGTTTTACCCATTACAGTGTTGACCGTGTCACGGTTTTACCCATTAAAGTGCTGACCGTGTCATGGGTTTTACCCATTACAGTGTTGGCCGTGTAATGGGTTTTACCCATTACAGTGTTGACCGTGTCATGGGTTTTACCCATTACAGTGTTGACCGTGTCATGTGTTTTACCTATTGCAGTGTTGACCGTGTCATGGTTTTTACCCATTACAGTGTTGACCGTGTCATGGTTTTTACCCATTACAGTGTTGACCGTGCCATGGGTTTTACCCATTACAGTGTTGACCGTGTCATGGTTTTAGCCATTGCAGTGTTGACCGTGTAATGGGTTTTACCCATTACAGTGTTGACCGTGTCATGGGTTTACCCATTACAGTGTTGACCGCACCATGGTTTTACCCATTACAGTGTTGACCCTGTCATGGTTTTACCCATTACAGTGTTGACCGTGTCATGGGTTTTACCCATTACAGTGTTGACCGTGTCACGGTTTTACCCATTAAAGTGCTGACCGTGTCATGGGTTTTACCCATTACAGTGTTGGCCGTGTAATGGGTTTTACCCATTACAGTGTTGGCCGTGTAATGGGTTTTACCCATTACAGTGTTGACCGTGTCATGGGTTTTACCCATTACAGTGTTGACCGTGTCATGTGTTTTACCTATTGCAGTGTTGACCGTGTCCTGGGTTTTACCCATTACAGTGTTGACCGTGTCATGGGTTTTACCCATTACAGTTTTACCCATTACAGTGTTGCCCGTGTCATGGGTTTTACCAATTACAGTTTTACCCATTACAGTGTTGACCGTGTCACAGTTTTACCCATTGCAGTGTTGACCGTGTCATGGTCTTACCCATTACAGTGTTGACCGTGTCACGGTTTTACCCATTACAGTGCTGACCGTGTCATGGTTTTACTATTAGTGTGTGTCCCAAATGACACCCTATTCCCTGCATTGTACTCTACTTTTGACCATTTTGACAAATGTAGGGAACAGGGTACCATTTGAGGGACACCCTAATTCTCTGATAATAAATCAAATAATGTCTTCTCTTTACTCCTCCCGTCATCACTACATTTATTATTATTACCAACAATTCTCTATTCATTAAGATTATTGCAGAGCTTTAATTGACTGTCAACATAGGAGAGAGAGAACGAGAGAGGAGAGAGAACGAGAGAGGAGAGAGAGAACGAGAGAGGAGAGAGAGAACGAGAGATGAGATGAGAGAGAGAACGAGAGAGGAGAGAGAGAACGAGAGATGAGAGAGAGAACGAGAGGAGAGAACGAGAGAGGAGAGAACGAGAGGGGAGAGAGAACGAGAGGGGAGAGAGGGGAGATAACGAGAGGGGAGAGAACGAGAGGGGAGAGAACGAGAGGGGAGAGAGGGGAGAGAACGAGAGGGGAGAGACGAGAGAGAACGAGAGGGGAGAGACGAGAGAGAACGAGAGGGGAGAGAGAGAACGAGAGATGAGGGAGAATGAGAGAGGAGGGAGAACGAGAGAGGAGAGAGGGACATACATAAGAGGAGAAGAGTGAGAAAGAACCATGGAGAACAAGAGAGAAAGTGACAAAGAAAATGAAAAAAGAGAATGCATAAATGAGTCAGTCAGTGATGACTTGTGCAGTCTGATTGTAATTAGAGATCAAAGAGTTCCCCTGCTGTGTCCGTCTGTCTGGCTGGTGTGGGTCCTCTAGAGTGGGCAGAGACTGGGTATGTGACTGGCAACCATAGCAACACCAGACAGTCTGCTGATGCCATCTACCCCTAGGCACCCTATTCCCTATATAGGGCACTACTTTCTTTTTCTACCAGGGCCCTATAGGGAATAGGGTGCCGTTTGAGACGTATTCTCAGTCATAGCCACCTGCTATGGTAACAGAGGGGTTCTGAGACCAATCACAACCTGAGGAAAGAGTCTCACAATTCCCTCTCAATTCCTGTTAATATTCATGACAGAGTTGTGCAAGTGTCTGAGTTAGGTGCTAAGTCATATCCCATATTAGGATTAGTCGTCATTCATCCAAGTGTCTGAGTTAGGTGCTAAGTCATATCCCATATTAGGATTAGTCCTCATTCATCCAAGTGTCTGAGTTAGGTGCTTAGTCATATCCCATATTAGGATTGGTCCTCATTCATCCATATAGCTGGCAAGCCTAGAGAACCCAGCATCCTCAGATGAACTGAGACTAATCCTGTAGTTGAGGAAAGACTCGAATTTCAATTCAAAAGACGCATTAATATTTATCAGAGTTACACAAGTGTCCCCATTTGACCCTACGAGTGGTGAACACAGTAAGGAGCAACCTAACATTGCTCAGATGAACTTAGGCAGTGCCCCAAATACCACTATTGCCTTTATAGTGCACTTTTTGGGGGGGCCCCGCTGGCCCTGGTCAAAGGTAGCGCACTATATCAGGAACATTTGGGACGCACCTTAAATAAATCACCAGGTCAATACGTGAGGATATTGGCAGCATCACATCATGTACCATAGAGACATTCTATTCATCTACCCCCTATAGCTTCAGCATGACAACATCAACACATTGGTTTAGTATTAAAATATATTTGAGAAGTGATTCAAAATGAAGCAGTTGCATAGCAGATAAAACAAACGAGCTGATGACGATGTGAAAACTATTTGGCAAATGATTTAAGGATGACGTTTGAAATCCATCGTAATGGTTTCAGAAGAATTGACAGCTGTGACAGGGATCACTAGAGAAAGCAGTACCAGTACTGTAGACAACCTCCACAAGTCATGGTGGTTCACAGCTCAATGATTTACAAAAGTACCATTCAATTATATACATATGAAATGATCATTTTAGCATTTCTCTTTTCAATATCTAGTTTCATGTTTCACACACAGGCAATGGTCTACAATGACAATAAGAGCCATTTTGAAATAAACTGTTTAAAAAAATTACACAGAAAAACAATTATGGCATAACACATACCAGCAAACATTCTATACTATTAGCATTGAGCTAAAGTGGTTACATTTCAGATTAACAGAGCCCTGATTCATCTATCCACATACGTACTATTTCTGCACCCAAGATGGAAAAATGAAGGCAAATGATTTATTTCTTGTATAAAAATGAGAAGATCTTCAGGTCCACTGTGTATTGGGCACTTAGTCGAGCCAAAGCCTAACGTGTGTGAGCTCTAACTTGGTCCACCAGTTAGTTTCAGGGAGACGTTGATGTCTCTGGTACAGTATGAATGTGCTTCATCTTTGAGTCTGTTTGGCTTGTTTTACTACTGTATAGGGGAGCGCTGACCCGGAATAGTGACACGGTCATCATGTGAAGTGGTTCAAGGCTGCTGCATCCTATTCCCCTGCATAATGCTCTACACGGAGAACCCAAATCAAAAATAGATCAACGACAAATACAAATCATGACAAAAACAAAGTGATTAACCAGTCATAACTAGCCAATGGCAATGCAGATTACACAGTAAGCAACCAATCGATTAAACACAGGATATGACATCATGGAACACCCTGCTTCTTCGCTTCTAGAAACTTTTTAAAAACACAAATTAACAAACTTAGTTTTGCCCATCCATCCTTTTTAAAAATAATTTCATCTTGGTATGTAAAGCGTCTTTTGCATAAAGCCTGTGCCATAAAAATATATTTACATACAACACCACTCTCCTAACTCTGGTCTACTCTGGAGCACATTAAACATCTGATTATCTGTACAAGCTGTAAGTCATCAACACCAGGTTGTATATCATGGGACTGACAGGTATAGTTGCTATGGTTGGTCAGTGGTGGTGTACCGTATATCCTCCGTAGGCTGGGTTTACAGTCTGCTAGTTCACTCAGGGACTATACCGTAGGCTGGGTTTACAGTCTGCTAGCTCAGTCAGGGACTATACCGTAGGCTGGGTTTACAGTCTGCTAGCTCACTCAGGGACTGTACTGAAGGGCCTTGCTCATTCAGTATATAGGATCCATAGAGTCAGAGAGAGAGAGGGAGACTGATGATTAGGGATCATCCTGTCCAACTTTGGCCCAGTAGCTCTGCTCCTTCACAAGTATTTTCGCCAAAACGCAATAGTTTCCCACAGTTTCTCATGTCTCTAGGGGGAAGAGATATGTGTAACTCTTCATGGTTGATACTGTAATAGTCTGAAGTCTGCCTCAGTCTCCGGTCCCCCTCATCTTGGTCTACAGAGTGGTCCCATAGCTCCTCCCCCTTTCTCTAGGGGTCAGAGGTTAAAGGTCGGTGACTTTGTTCTCGAGGGCGGCGGCTATCTGCTGCAGCCGCAGAGTCAGCTGTTTACTCTGGGCGGCTGGGTCCTCATCTAAAGACTGGATGATCTGGAGGGAGGGAGGGAGGGAGATGAGAGAGGACAGAAGAGACAGTCGTAAACAGATTTTCCTACAACAGAAAGTGACATCAATTTGTCTAATTTCCTACAGGACGTAGAGACAATGCAGAGGTAGTCAACCAAGAGGATAGGGCCTTCAAAACCACCAAACAAGGAAGTGAGTCCTAAGGTTCTTAACCAAGAGGATAGGGCCTTCAAACCACCAAACAAGGAAGTGAGTCCTAAGGTTCTTAACCAAGAGGATAGGGCCTTCAAACCACCAAACAAGGAAGTGAGTCCTAAGGTTCTTAACCAAGAGGATAGGGCCTTCAAACCACCAAACAAGGAAGTGAGTCCTAAGGTTCTTAACCAAGAGGATAGGGCCTTCAAACCACCAAACAAGGAAGTGAGTCCTAAGGTTCTTAACCAAGTGGATAGGGCCTTCAAACCACCAAACAAGGAAGTGAGTCCTAAGGTTCTTAACCAAGTGGATAGGGCCTTCAAACCACCAAACAAGGAAGTGAGTCCTAAGGTTCTTAACCAAGAGGATAGGGCCTTCAAACCACCAAACAAGGAAGTGAGTCCTAAGGTTCTTAACCAAGAGGATAGGGCCTTCAAACCACCAAACAAGGAAGTGAGTCCTAAGGTTCTTAACCAAGTGGATAGGGCCTTCAAACCACCAAACAAGGAAGTGAGTCCTAAGGTTCTTAACCAAGAGGATAGGGCCTTCAAACCACCAAACAAGGAAGTGAGTCCTAAGGTTCTTAACCAAGAGGATAGGGCCTTCAAACCACCAAACAAGGAAGTGAGTCCTAAGGTTCTTAACCAAGTGGATAGGGCCTTCAAACCACCAAACAAGGAAGTGAGTCCTAAGGTTCTTAACCAAGTGGATAGGGCCTTCAAACCACCAAACAAGGAAGTGAGTCCTAAGGTTCTTAACCAAGAGGATAGGGCCTTCAAACCACCAAACAAGGAAGTGAGTCCTAAGGTTCTTAACCAAGTGGATAGGGCCTTCAAACCACCAAACAAGGAAGTGAGTCCTAAGGTTCTTAACCAAGAGGATAGGGCCTTCAAACCACCAAACAAGGAAGTGAGTCCTAAGGTTCTTAACCAAGAGGATAGGGCCTTCAAACCACCAAACAAGGAAGTGAGTCCTAAGGTTCTTAACCAAGAGGATAGGGCCTTCAAACCACCAAACAAGGAAGTGAGTCCTAAGGTTTTTACCCCGTCATAGTATTTGCTGGCATACTGGTAGAGCTGGTGCAAGGCTGCCTGGGTATTCAGCGTGTCTGTGTGTTCCTGGAGAGCACAAAGAAGGAAGGATGAACCTTATTGTTGTATTCTGAAGATGCAATAGAAGACTGCCCACACACAAGCACAAACAGATGTGAGGTCACGTGTACGTACCCTGGACACCTCAGCCAGGTGTGTGTTCATGTCCTGGTCACTGACTGGGACCATCTGCTTGATTCCCTTGTAGTAACTGAGGAGAGACAGAATGATAGAGAGATGAGATGTCTGATTGGCTGCCAGGTCCTACCAACCTATCCCCTGTGTTGTTTCTGATGCACTAGGAGAGACAGTAGTACTTCTGGTGTGTTCTGACTGCAACCTATTCTCTATATCGGCCATGAGTACTGCAGTATCGGCTCATTTGATAGGCAGTCAATCATGAAAAGGGAACTCACTCGTCCACCATCTTCTTATAGGTGGAGATCTCCTTTGCATAGAGCAGCTTGTTGCTGGGAGATTCCCGGGTCAGTTTGTGTTCCGTCTTGGTGCAGGCGTCCATGAAGGTCTGAGCGATGACGGACAGCGACGCGTCCACCACCTCCGTCACGTGCACGTCAAAGATGAAGTGAGGGTTCTTCAGGATGTTCACCCAGAAACGCATGGGCAGGCTGGGGATAGAGAACACACACATTAGTATACACACCACACCGTACAGAGCAACCCAGCATGAGAGCAAGGTGAAACAGGTGCAGGCTATCCATACTAAAAGCCAACTCCTTCCCATCTAATTTAACAAGATAACAGATCCCTTTTCCTTCTGCCTCACAGACAAGCTGAGTCACTCAAACCCAGACATCTTCACTCAACCCAGGAAAGCACAAGTCAACAGGTGTGAGTAAGGCTGAATAAAGCCTAATAAATCAGCCTCAGTCCAAAAAGAGCTCCTGTTACAGTGGTGTGACCCTCCTGCTTACAGAAGGACTAGTGCTGTGTTATTAAAACGCTGACTGGAGGAGTCTGCATCTGATCTCCATCTACCTCTGAATCAGCCTTGGTCCAGTCAATTCCTAATGACTCTACGGTCTGTGTGTGTGTGTGTGTGTGTGTCTTTGTGTGTCTTTGTGTGTGTGTCTTTGTGTGTGTGTCTTTGTGTGTGTATGTATGTGTATGTGTGTGTGTGTGTGTGTGTGTGTGTGTGTGTGTGTGTGTGTGTGTGTGTGTGTGTGTGTGAGAGAGAGAGAGAGAGAGTCAGTCTTATCCTCCAGGTAACCTCGGGCTACACCGGGCTACAGCCTCTTTAAGAATTTATATTTGTTCGCTGGATGCTCAAGGTCTTACGTTCTGTTCTCTGCCTCTATCTCAGTCTCTTTCCTCTCCGTCCCCTCTTGCCAGCTCAGCTTCACACCTGCTCTAACCCCTACAAACCTCTTGTTGACTGGAGACCAGGCCTGGGGAACATTATCCAAGGATACTGGAGTATAATTATCAAGACTTTTTAGCTGCATCACATATCACATTCACTGAAAGCCCTCATCTAATTGGCTTGCTGATATCCCCTCTTGCTGATATGCGGGAGAGGGGTGGGAGAGATAGAGAGGGAGAGAGAGAAAGGGAGAGAGAGAAAGAGGGTTAGTAAGTGTGTGAAACAGGAGAGAGACTTCTAGGAAGGGACTGAGAATGGAGAGAGGAGAGAAGAGAAACAGGGGAAGAAAGAGAGGAAGTGAGTGAAAGAGGAGACGATGGATAGTGAGAGAGATGTCTCTAGAGCAGGGGTGTCAAACTCATTTCGCATCGTGGGCCACATACGGCCTAGGGAGATGTCAAGTGGGCCGGACCATTAAAATTATACCATACTCTGCTATAAATAACCAAAATATCATGTCTTTCCTTTGTTTTGGTGTAAAGAAGCACAAGAACATTAGGAAAATATTGAAATTTAATGAACTATCCTTTTACAAAACATTTCATGAAACACCTCATATTTCCTTAGACAAATGTGCAATTTACTTTTATCATTCACAAATATGCATTGCAACTGATCCCACTGATTGTACAAAGGCACAAAACTTTAATTGGTACTGAAAAATATAGTAATGCACTTTAAGATTAAATGAGACTTTTAAAGAAAGGAATTTTTAAACCACTTACACATACGCATATAAAATCTAAATGTAATCCCTGCGTACACCTTACAAACTAAGGAGAGTGATTTTAAATGTGTAATGAAGAAAGTGTTCGCCTGTCCTGTAAATCTGTAAACTTCATACATGAAACATACATACACATACAATACTGGCTTTTACCGCTGCTTCACTGACTTCTCGGCTCTGGATGAAAGTTGACTGCTGTTTCCTCAGACCCGCCAGCAATTCGTTAATCTTATCTCTTCTCAGTTGTCCTTGCAAGCCGTCATATTTTTCGCTGTGATGAGTCTCGTAGTGGCGTCGAATATTATATTCCTTCAATACCGAAACTTGTTGCAAACACACCAAGCACGAAGGTTTTCCGTGCATCTCTGTAAATAAATAGGACGTGGTCCATTTTTCTTTGAAAATTCTACACTCCTTATCTACTTTTCTCCGTTTGGATAACGACATTTTGGCTAATGAGGGTGTAGCGGAGAGGTAGAGACCAAGGTATTAACAACGTCGTAACAAGCAGCAGATGGCGCATTGATACCGTCTGCTGTTTTCAGTCTGTCTCAGTGATGCGGCTTGTCTTCTACTCTGATGGAAAGAGTGCGCCCCTTAGCGGATAATCCATGAATTGCAGCGAATTAAAAATATTAATTCCATGTCTTTTATGCATTTTTTCCACTTTCAAATTATCCTGCGGGCCTGATCGAACCTCCTTGGGGGCCGGTTCCGGCCCGCGGGCCGTATGTTTGACACCCCTGCTCTAGAGTCTAATGAATTCAGTCTTTCATCTCCTCATCCTGACTACAGCTCTTACTCTGCCACTCATCCCCACCTGTCAATCCAATATACATCACAAGCAGTATCTATATTTAATAGTTCCCATCAACAGGAGTTCAATAATTCACTCTGATAACTTCCAGGGGTTTCAGGGAAGTTAGGACAGTCAGACCCTAGGACTACAACACGGTAAGAACTGTCAGACCCTAGGACTACAACACGGTAAGGTGGAGTCAGACCCTAGGACTACAACAAGGTAAGGACAGTCAGACCCTAGGACTACAACACGGTAAGGACTGTCAGACCCTAGGACTACAACACGGTAAGGAGGAGTCAGACCCTAGGACTACAGCACGGTAAGGACTGTCAGACCCTAGGACTACAACACGGTAAGAAGGAGTCAGACCCTAGGACTACAACACGGTAAGGAGGAGTCAGACCCTAGGACTACAACACGGTAAGGACTGTCAGACCCTAGGACTACAACACGGTAAGGACTGTCAGACCCTAGGACTACAACACGGTGAGGAAGAACAGTCAGACCCTAGGACTACAACACGGTGAGGAGGAACAGTCAGACCGTAGGACTACAACAGTGAGGAGGAGTCAGACCCGAGGACTACAACACGGTAAGGAGAAGTCAGACCCTAGGACTACAACACGGTAAGGAGGAGTCAGACCCTAGGACTACAACACGGTAAGGTCTGTCAGACCCTAGGACTACAACACGGTAAGGACTGTCAGACCCTAGGACTACAACACGGTAAGAAGGAGTCAGACCCTAGGACTACAACACGGTAAGGACTGTCAGACCCTAGGACTACAACACGGTAAGGAGGAGTCAGACCCTAGGACTACAACACGGTAAGGACTGTCAGACCCTAGGACTACAACACGGTAAGAAGGGGTCAGACCCTAGGACTACAACACGGTAAGGGCTGTCAGACCCTAGGACTACAACACGGTAAGGACTGTCAGACCCTAGGACTACAACACGGTGAGGAGGAACAGTCAGACCGTAGGACTACAACAGTGAGGAGGAGTCAGACCCGCGGACTACAACACGGTAAGGAGGAGTCAGACCCTAGGACTACAACACGGTGAGGAGGAGTCAGACCCTAGGACTACAACACGGTGAGGAGGAGTCAGACCCTAGGACTACAACACGGTGAGGAGGAGTCAGACCCTAGGACTACAACACGGTGAGGAGGAGTCAGACCCTAGGACTATAACACGGTGAGGAGGAGTCAGACCCTAGGACTACAACACGGTGAGGAGGAGTCAGACCCTAGGACTACAACACGGTGAGGAGGAGTCAGACCCTAGGACTACAACACGGTAAGGAGGAGTCAGACCCTAGGACTACAACACGGTGAGGAGGAGTCAGACCCTAGGACTACAACACGGTGAGGAGGAGTCAGACCCTAGGACTACAACACGGTAAGGAGGAGTCAGACCCTAGGACTACAACACGGTAAGGAGGAGTCAGACCCTAGGACTACAACACGGTAAGGAGGAGTCAGACCCTAGGACTACAACACGGTAAGGAGGAGTCAGACCCTAGGACTACAACACGGTAAGGAGGAGTCAGACCCTAGGACTACAACACGGTGAGGAGGAGTCAGACCCTAGGACTACAACATGTAGAAGAAGGTTGGAGGTACTGAACTAGTGTGTGTATACAGTGTGCATATCTGTGCGTGTGGTTACGTGCATGCATGTGTGTGTGTGCGCGTGAGTACAGTGTTCATATGCGTGTGTGTTTTTGTGTCCGTGTGTACCTGTTGGTCTTCCAGATATGGACGGTCTCCTCCTCAACGTTGTCGTGTTTCAGAGCCTGCTCATCCAGGAAGTCAAAGAAGTATTTAACAGCAGGAGGAACCACCGCTCCAGAACACAACACACTGCGGAAGAAATCATCCACAAACTGCTGCAGAGTACCCTGCAACACACCGAGGACACACACACATTAGGACACACACAGTTGGACATTTCCAGAGCGACTTCATCTTAAGACAGCTAGGTGGGACAACCACATATCATATCAGCTAGTCAGTAGACAGTACCTGACAGACACGGATAAAACATCAGCTCACATTAAGTACACCCACCCAATCAGTGCGTCTCCTGTCCACCCACCCAATCAGTGCGTCTCCTGTCCACCCACCCAATCAGTGCGTCTCCTGTCCACCCACCCAATCAGTGCGTCTCCTGTCCACCCACCCAATCAGTGCGTCTCCTGTCCACCCACCCAATCAGTGCGTCTCCTGTCCACCCACCCAATCAGTGCGTCTCCTGTCCACCCACCCAATCAGTGCGTCTCCTGTCCACCCACCCAATCAGTGCGTCTCCTGTCCACCCACCCAATCAGTGCGTCTCCTGTCCACCCACCCAATCAGTGCGTCTCCTGTCCACCCACCCAATCAGTGCGTCTCCTGTCCACCCACCCAATCAGTGCTATATCTTCTACATGTTCCGGGTCAAATCAGTAATGTAGGAGTAGTGTAGGAGTAATGTGGGAGTAATGTGGGAGTAGTGTAGGAGTAATGTAGGAGTAATGTGGGAGTAATGTAGGAGTAATGTGGGAGTAATGTAGGAGTAATGTAGGAGTAATGTAGGAGTAATGTAGGAGTAATGTAGGAGTAATGTGGGAGTAATGTAGGAGTAATGTAGGAGTAATGTAGGAGTAATTATGCACTGTGCTAAAGGTGTTATAACCTTATTACAACTGCTATATGTAGTACTATAACTGTTAGTAGTGCTATAACTGCTATACGTAGTGCTATAACAGCTGCAGGTCGTGTAGTTATCAGACTGACTAACCTTGACAGAGAGCAGTCGTGTCAGGTAGATCTCAGCGATGGCTTTAGTCGTGGCCTTGGCCTTCAAACTTCCTCTCTTAGATTTGACCTCATCCAGCTCGTCTGCTGGCCGCACCAGGTGGAACACCTTGTCATCTTCCAACAGGGCGTTTTCTACAGGGACACCAGGGACATGTTCAGTGGGCATCATACGGAAGACAACAGACTCAAACAGGGTGGGATTACCTTCAATCTTTTTTGTTTCCTCATGCAAAATGTTTAGCCATAATGAACACGACCCAAAGTTGAGACGTTTTCCCAAGATGCTGATCTCAGGTCAGTAGTGCATTACCCACCCTGATAGTTAAGGTTAGGATTGGAGGACAGGTAGGCTGATCCTAGATCTGTGCCTAGGGATAACATACTGAGGATATAATAAAAATCGGACTCACTTTCTTCATGGTTGTCCTGGTTCTGGTGGAACTGGCGATGGGTGTGAAGCACTCTGGACAGCACCAGCGTGGCATTGTCTCTCACCTGAAACACACAGTACCGCATATAGTTAACACCGTACCACATATAGTTAACACAGTACCACATATAGTTAACACAGTACCCCATATAGTTAACACCGTACCACATATAGTTAACACCGTACCACATATAGTTAACACAGTACCACATATAGTTAACACAGCACAGTACCACATATAGTTAACACAGCACAGTACCACATATAGTTAACACAGTACCACATATAGTTAACACCGTACCACCTATAGTTAACACCGTACCACCTATAGTTAACACCGTACCACATATAGTTAACACAGTACCACATATAGTTAACACCGTACCACATATAGTTAACACCGTACCACATATAGTTAACACCGTACCACCTATAGTTAACACCGTACCCCATATAGTTAACACAGTACCCCATATAGTTAACACAGTACCCCATATAGTTAACACCGTACCCCATATAGTTAACACAGTACCACATATATTTAACACAGTACCACATATAGTTAACACCGTACCCCATATAGTTAACACAGTACCACATATAGTTAACACCGTACCACATATAGTTAACACCGTACCCCATATAGTTAACACCGTACCACATATAGTTAACACCGTACCACATATAGTTAACACCGTACCACATATAGTTAACACCGTACCCCATATAGTTAACACCGTACCACATATAGTTAACACCGTACCACATATAGTTAACACCGTACCACATATAGTTAACACCGTACCACATATAGTTAACACCGTACCACATATAGTTAACACAGTACCACATATAGTTAACACAGTACCACATATAGTTAACACAGTACCACATATAGTTAACACCGTACCACATATAGTTAACACAGTACCACATATAGTTAACACAGTACCACATATAGTTAACACCGTACCACATATAGTTAACACCGTACCACATATAGTTAACACCGTACCACATATAGTTAACACAGTACCACATATAGTTAACACCGTACCACATATAGTTAACACCGTACCACATATAGTTAACACCGTACCCCATATAGTTAACCCAGTACCACATATAGTTAACACCGTACCACATATAGTTAACACCGTACCACATATAGTTAACACCGTACCACATATAGTTAACAAAGCAAGGTACCACATTCAGTTAACACAGCACAGTACCACATATAGTTAACACCGTACCACATATAGTTAACACCGTACCCCATATAGTTAACCCAGTACCACATATAGTTAACACCGTACCACATATAGTTAACACCGTACCACATATAGTTAACACCGTACCACATATAGTTAACACAGTACCACATATAGTTAACACAGTACCACATATAGTTAACAAAGTACCACATATAGTTAACACAGTACCACCTATAGTTAACACCGTACCACATATAGTTAACACAGTACCCCATATAGTTAACACCGTACCACATATAGTTAACAAAGCAAGGTACCACATTCAGTTAACACAGCACAGTACCACATATAGTTAACACCGTACCACATATAGTTAACACCGTACCACATATAGTTAACACCGTACCACCTATAGTTAACACCGTACCCCATATAGTTAACACCGTACCACATATAGTTAACACAGTACCACATATAGTTAACACAGTACCACATATAGTTAACACCGTACCACCTATAGTTAACACCGTACCACATATAGTTAACACAGTACCACATATAGTTAACACCGTACCCCATATAGTTAACACCGTACCACATATAGTTAACACCGTACCACCTATAGTTAACACCGTACCACCTATAGTTAACACCGTACCCCATATAGTTAACACCGTACCCCATATAGTTAACACCGTACCCCATATAGTTAACACCGTACCACATATAGTTAACACCGTACCACATATAGTTAACACCGTACCACATATAGTTAACACCGTACCCCATATAGTTAACCCAGTACCACATATAGTTAACACCGTACCACATATAGTTAACACAGTACCACATATAGTTAACACCGTACCACATATAGTTAACACCGTACCACATATAGTTAACAAAGTACCACATATAGTTAACACAGTACCACCTATAGTTAACACCGTATCACATATAGTTAACACAGTACCCCATATAGTTAACACCGTACCACATATAGTTAACAAAGCAAGGTACCACATTCAGTTAACACAGCACAGTACCACATATAGTTAACACCGTACCACATATAGTTAACACCGTACCCCATATAGTTAACCCAGTACCACATATAGTTAACACCGTACCACATATAGTTAACACCGTACCACATATAGTTAACACAGTACCACATATAGTTAACACAGTACCACATATAGTTAACAAAGTACCACATATAGTTAACACAGTACCACCTATAGTTAACACCGTACCACATATAGTTAACACAGTACCACATATAGTTAACACAGTACCCCATATAGTTAACACCGTACCACATATAGTTAACAAAGCAAGGTACCACATTCAGTTAACACAGCACAGTACCACATATAGTTAACACCGTACCACATATAGTTAACACCGTACCACATATAGTTAACACCGTACCACCTATAGTTAACACCGTACCACATATAGTTAACACAGTACCACATATAGTTAACACAGTACCCCATATAGTTAACACCGTACCACATATAGTTAACACCGTACCACATATAGTTAACACCGTACCACCTATAGTTAACACCGTACCACCTATAGTTAACACCGTACCACATATAGTTAACACCGTACCACATATAGTTAACACAGCACAGTACCACATATAGTTAACACCGTACCACATATAGTTAACACCGTACCACATATAGTTAACACCGTACCACATATAGTTAACACAATACCACATATAGTTAACACAATACCACATATAGTTAACACCGTACCACATATAGTTAACACTGTACCACATATAGTTAACACAGCACAGTACCACATATAGTTAACACAGTACCACATATAGTTAACACCGTACCACCTATAGTTAACACAGTACCACATATAGTTAACACCGTACCACATATAGTTAACACAGTACCACATATAGTTAACACAGTACCACATATAGTTAACACAGTACCACATATAGTTAACACCGTACCACATATAGTTAACACCGTACCACATATAGTTAACACAGTACCACATATAGTTAACACCGTACCACATATAGTTAACACCGTACCCCATATAGTTAACACAGTACCACATATAGTTAACACCGTACCACATATAGTTAACACCGTACCACATATAGTTAACACAGTACCACATATAGTTAACACCGTACCACATATAGTTAACACCGTACCACATATAGTTAACACCGTACCACATATAGTTAACACAGTAACACATATAGTTAACACCGTACCACATATAGTTAACACCGTACCACATATAGTTAACACCGTACCACATATAGTTAACACCGTACCACATATAGTTAACACAGTAACACATATAGTTAACACCGTACCACATATAGTTAACACCGTACCACATATAGTTAACACCGCACAGTACCACATTCAGTTAACACAGCACAGTACCACATTTAGTTAACACAGCACAGTACCACATATAGTTAACACAGTACCACATATAAACTCAGCAAAAAAATAAACGTCCCTTTTTCAGGACCCTGTCTTTCAAAGATAATTCGTAAAAATCCAAATAAATTCACAGATCTTCATTGTAAAGGGTTTAAACACTGTTTCCCGTGCTTGTTCAATGAACCATAAACAATTAATGAACATGCACCTGTGGAACGGATGCTAAGACACTAACAGTTTACAAACGGTAGGCAATTAAGGTCACAGTTATGAAAACTTAGGACACTAAAAAGTCCTTTCTACTGACTCTGAAAAACACCAAAAGTAATATGCCCAGGGTCCCTGCTCATCTGCGTGAACGTGCCTTAGGCATGCTGCAAGGAGGCATGAGGACTGCAGATGTGGCCAGGGCAATAAATTGCAATGTCCGTACTGTGAGACGCCTAAGACAGCGCTACAGGGAGACAGGACGGACAGCTGATCGTCCTCGCAGTGGCAGACCACGTGTAACAACACCTGCACAGGATCGGTACATCCGAACATCACACCTGCGGGACAGGTACAGGATGGCAACAACAACTGCCCGAGTTACACCAGGAACGCACAATCCCTCCATCAGTGCTCAGACTGTCCACAATAGGCTGAGAGAGGCTGCACTGAGGGCTTGTAGGCCTATTGTAAGGCAGGTCCTCACCAGACATCGGCAACAACGTCGCCTATGGGCACAAACCCACCGTCGCTGGACCTGACAGGACTGGCAAAAAGTGCTCTTCACTGACGAGTCGTGGTTTTGTCTCGCCAGGGGTGATGGTCGTATTCGCGTTTATCGTTGAAGGAATGAGCGTTACACCGAGGCCTGTACTCTGGAGCGGGATCGATTTGGAGGTGGAGGGTCCGTCATCGTCTGGTGCGGTGTTTCACCGCATCATCGGACCGAGCTTGTTGTCATTGTCGGCAATCTCAACACTGTGCGTTACAGGGAAGACATCTTCCTCCCTCGTGTCATTATTATATATTTTTTTAGAATAAGTCAAGGGGTCTGAATACTTTCTGTATAGTTAACACAGTACAGAAACATATAGTTTGAGTTTCACATAGTTTCATTAAACTGTGAAAAAGCAAAACCCAACATTTTAATGGAATATCTGGCATGCTGAACTCTGAAGCCCAGAAACAATTCAATGTTAATGAATAAAGCCGGCCAGCCCTGATAGATATTCACATTAACATCACAGTATGCCGAGAAGCTATTCAGAGAGAACACGAATACAAGGCTGAAGTCCTCAGACAGCCACTCACGTTGTAATGTGCCAGGGTGTTGAGTCTCTTCCACCTGCCCTCCTTCTGTGATGTCAGGTCCATGTCTGACAGGATCTGCCCTGTAGAGCCAGGCCGCCACTCTGTGGACGGGGTGGGAAGTGCACATTAAACATTAGAATATTACTGAAAGGTGCAGTTGAAGATCGGAAGTTTACATACACCTTAGCCAAATACATTTAAACTCAGTTTTTCACAATTCCTGACATTTAATCCTAGTAAAAATTCCTTGTCTTAGGTCAGTTAGGATCACCACTTTATTTTAAGAATGTGAAATGTCAGAATAATAGTAGAGAGAATGATTTATTTCAGCTTTTATTTCTTTCATCACATTCCCAGTGGGTCAGAAGTTGACATACACTCAATTAGTATTTGGTAGCATTGCCTTTAAATTGTTTAACTTGGGTCAAACATTTCTGGTAGCCTTCCACAAGCTCCCCACAATAAGTTGGGCGAATTTTGGCCCATTCCTCCTGACAGAGCTGGTGTAAGTTCTACCAACAAATGTTCTATAGGATTGAGGTCCTATTGAGGCCAGAGCTGTGTGATGGCCACCCCAATACCTTGACTTTGTTGTCCTTAAGCCATTTTGCCACAACTTTGGAAGTATGCTTGGGGTCATTGTCCATTTGGAAGACCCATTTGCGACCAAGTTTTAACTTCCTGACTGATGTCTTGAGATGTTGCTTCAATATATCCACATCATTTTCCTCCCTCATGATGCCATCTATTTTGTGAAGTGCACCAGCCCCTCCTGCATCAACGCACCCCAACAACATGATGCTGCCACCCCCGTGCTTCACGGTTCTTCGGCTTGCAAGCCTCCCCCTTTATCCTCCTAACATAACGATGGTCATTTATGGCCAAACATTTATATTTTTGTTTCACCAGACCAGAGGATATTTCTCAAAAAAAGTACGAGCTTTGTCCCCATGTGCAGTTGCAAACCATAGTCTGGCTTTTTTATGGCGGTTTTGGAGCAGTGGCATCTTCCTTGCTGAGCGGCCTTTCAGGTTATGTCGATATAGGACTCTTTTTACTGTGGATATAGATACTTTTGTACCTGTTTCCTCCAGCATCTTCACAAGGTCATTTGCTGTTGTTTTGGGATTGATTTGCACTTCTCGCACCAAAGAACGTTCCTCTCTAGGAGACAGAACGCGTCTCCTTTCTGAGCGGTATGATGGCTGCGTCGTCCCATGGTGTTTATACTTGCGTACTATTGTTTGTACAGATGAACGTGGTATCTTGAGATTGGAAATTGCTCCCAAGGATGAACCAGATTTGTGGAGGTCTACAATTTATTTTCTGAGGTCTTGGCTGATTTCTTTTGATTT